>NC_090784.1:23033333-23345000 GCF_040054535.1 Antennarius striatus | reverse complement strand
TTCCTCTACCCCCCCGGCAGGACTGAAGCTGATCAAAAGCAGCTCCACCCCCCTGAAAAGCCCCACCCTGCCCCGCCCCCTGGATATGGTTCAGCTGAAGGACATCGTGTGCTACCTGTCGCTGCTGGAAGGGGGGCGTCCTGAGGACAAGCTAGAGTGTGAGCCAAGGATAGAGTTTTGCCTTGAATCTGTAGTCGTGGCCACCTGACACCCGAGGATAAATGCGTTTTAATTAGTCAGGCTAATGGAGCTCATGTTACTGCTAGCTTAGCGCCGCGCTGCCGTCTGACCTGAATGCCTTAGTATCATCGATAACCCCTGTGGTTACCGTAGCAACGCAGGTCCAGATGGAGAAGTTTCTCAACACCTTTGTACAAGAGGTCAAATGAGACTATATTATTATTATTATTATTATTATTATTATTATTATTATTATTATTATTATTATTATTATTATTATTATTATTATTATTATTATTATTATCATCATCATTATTATTATCATTATTATTATTAGCATGGATTATTGTCTCGTAGTTTTACTTCATCATTTATTCATGACGCGTTGGAGTCTAATTGGACAGGAGGTTTTTTTCCAGTAGTTCTCATCCATCTGCTGAATAATTGAGTAGATCAGGGCTCATTAAGGCCAGTGATGACTGAATAATTCATCCACGTGACGTCACCATGAGCGCTTTCTTTATTCGCGCTGAGATCAGGATTGAAGGTAATTTAGCTCCCTCTGCTGGCCGAGATGAGAACTGCACGACGGAAATAAAGCAGGTGGGATAAAGCAGAACAAATAAAACAGTTTGAAAAAAATAGTTAGAAATGTTTTTAAAAAGTTACAGCCTTAAATCAAACTAATATAATACAAATTACTTAATCAAGTCTGTTTTAATCTGTGCTGATTAAATTAAATCACTTTTATAAAAAGTATACCAAAAAAATGAATGGATAAAGTGACAGGAAACGACTGTTTTTTACAACCTGAGCTCATTAATTTATATACCTTTAAAACTCACTTCTCATTCTTGCATCATAGACGATAGACAAAGAGCCAATCACAGCAGAGATGTAGGATTTGTCTGTTTCTATGGCAACTAAAGCAGCATTCAGATGTTTACAGTGTTGGGTAACAGAAAAGGCGAGGGGGTACTCTGAGTCTTAAATGGATGGAGGGCAGTTTGGAGGGTGGAGGGCATATTGGATGTTGGGGGGTGTTTTGGGTGGTGGAGGGGGTGTTTTGGGTGGTGGAGGGGGTGTTCTGGGTGGTGGAGGGGGTGTTCCTGATGCTCCATCTTGTCTCCACAGTCATGTTCCGCCTCTACGACACCGATGGGAACGGCTCTCTGGACAGCTCGGTAACGTCCTCCACACCCGTCAAACGTGTTTTACATTTTTGAGAGATCGGGTGGAAGCGGTTTGGAACGCGGCCCGTTTTCAGCATCCCATTCTTGGCTGGAAGGGGAGGGGCTCCGGCTCACACGACCACTGTGATTTACCCATCAGCCCCAGAGCTCTACCCACGCTGCCTTTGTTTTCCTGACATTCCCACTCTGTTATTACACACACACACACACACACACACACACACACACACACACACACACACACACACACACACACACACACACACACACACACACACACACACACACACACACACACACACACACACACACACACAGAGGTAAACACAGTGTTTGTGTGTGTGTAACAACAGGAACTAGAACACATCATCTCCCAGATGATGCATGTGGCCGAGTACCTGGAATGGGACGTGACCGAACTGAAGCCGGTAAGAGAGACGGTGAACCCGGTGACCCACCGGTGACACGACCCCCCCTTCATGAACTCTTTCCTCTTCCTCTTCCTCTTCCTCTTCCTCTTCCTCTTCCTCTTCCTCTTCCTCTTCCTCTGCAGATCCTGCAGGAGATGATGCAGGAGATCGACTACGACCAGGACGGCACCGTGTCGCTGGAGGAGTGGATCCAGGGGGGCATGACCACCATCCCACTGCTGGTGCTGCTGGGCCTGGAGACGGTGAGCTACACCCGGTCTGAAAGGCCACACCGCCACCTAGTGGTCGGATGTGCACACTGCAGGAAAACATGGGGATTGGTCTTTGACTCGTTTGGTCTTCATCTCACCTGGTCCTCTTCAGATTCTAAATTAATGAATGAATGAAGGTGAGAGGATTTTAATATGGGATAAACCAGGTCGTCATTGTAAGTAAGACTTGGTTCTGGTTAAATAAAATACAATAAAATAAAATAAAATAAAAAGACGTTTAGCAGGAAGCTGCAAAGCTGCTTAGTTTCTAAATCTAAGAAAATGAAATGAATGAACAGAGCTGATCAATATCTGATCCGATTGATTCCAATGAAGTGCTTATAACCAGTGGAATTGTTCTCATTTAGTTCTCTGACAAACAAACCTGCTCTGGCTGCAATTCATCAACTCACCAGTAGATGGCGCCGCCAGACCAACATCAGCATCAATCTGCACCAGGACTCATTTTTTATGAATGAATATGATGGCAAAGCGAAAGCAGTGAAGCCTCGGTGGATGAATATCAATGACCGATCAGCTGATCGATCGATTTGTTTGTTTCTGTCGCTGCAGAATGTGAAAGATGACGGGCAACACGTGTGGCGCCTGAAGCACTTCAACAAGCCGGCCTACTGTAACCTGTGCCTCAACATGCTGATCGGCCTGGGGAAGCAGGGCCTCTGCTGCTCATGTGAGACATTCACTCATCACACCTATTGATTGGTCCAGGTCCAATAAGAAGCTGGATCTGCACCAATCAGAGACCCGGCGCTTCGCTGATAGTATGGATGATCGGTTCTGAGGTGTGGTTTGAGACCTCATGACCTCCAGAGACGAGACTTGTTTTCCCGGATTGTCAGAATTTTTTTTTTTGTGTTTTTCAAGAATCAGGCACGTTTAGCAGATTGGTGCCCTACTGGGCGACACCCACTGCTGAAAATAACGAGGAAAGAGAAAACCAAGCTTGTTAAAGCCAAAAATTTAAGAGCAACTGATAATAAATTTGCCCATTTTTGAAATATAATTGAACAATAAGTTAATAAAAGTCCAGAACTGATAAACAAGCCCCGAACCCTAAACCTAAACATAAACTTAACCCTAAACCTAATCCTAACCCTCAATTTAACCGTAAACCCAACCCTAAACTTAAACCTAACCCTAAACTTAACCCTAAACGTAGACCTAACCCTTATTTATTATGTTACTAGCCACAAGTCCTTAATCTCAACCCTAACCCATAACCCTAACCTTTAATAATTAGTCAAAGTCCCTACCCCTAATTCCAATTCAAATCCCTAATCTTAGTCCAACACTAAGACCTGTTTATTATTACATTAGTAGCCACAATGTTTTACGTTATTGGTTCAGGACTGTTATTAGGTTATTGTTCCGTTATTACGTTATTGTACATTTCAAAAATGGGAAAATTGATCATATTATCAGCTGTTATTATGTTATCAGCTGTTATTACGTTAGTGACTTCTTCAAACTCTGTTCTAACAGTCTAGAAAAGTCTGTTTTGTGTGAGAAAACAAAACAAGCAGCTGCTTGTTTTTCTCCATATTTGCTCTCAAATTGCCTTTCTTTCCCTCCCCAGTCTGCAAGTACACCGTCCACGAGCGCTGCGTGGCTCGAGCGCCGCCGTCGTGCATCAAAACCTACGTCAAGTCCAAGAAAAACACGGAGGTGCGTCCAATCCAAGAGCCGACTCGTCGGCACGCCCGGCTCGGCGGCTCTCGGCGGAGCTTAGCACGAGGGGCCCCTCGTCTTTTAATGGGACCGAAACGACTCTTAGCGTCGCTAATCACCAGGAAGAGCCCGGTTTGAAGGCGCAGGCGTCTTTTATTGAACCTGGTTCTTGCTTCTGTCCT
Source organism: Antennarius striatus (assembly GCF_040054535.1). Lineage (NCBI taxonomy): Eukaryota > Metazoa > Chordata > Actinopteri > Lophiiformes > Antennariidae > Antennarius > Antennarius striatus. The sequence goes on along the minus strand of NC_090784.1, from coordinate 23,341,074 downwards.
GTTTTCTCTCCCGTCTTGCTTCCCCTGATTGCCGTGCACCTTTGTCAACAACTTGTTTTTCTGCACCCTTGTTGTCTTTTCTCACTTCCTTCCCTCCCCGCGTGCCGTCTCTCCCTCTCTCTGCAGGTAATGCATCATTTCTGGGTGGAAGGGAACTGCCCCACCAAGTGTGACAAGTGTCACAAAACCGTTAAGTGTTACCAGGGTCTGACCGGGCTCCACTGCGTGTGGTGTCAAATCACGGTAAGCCGCCACCTCGGATGGGAGCGGCAGCCGCTTCCTCATTATATCCCCACTGCTCCTTCTGTTTTAGGGTTCGGTTTTAGCACCACCGATGCCTCACAAGTCACTACACCAATTTACACCCAGAAAACACTTTGTTTGCAAGTTAATGGAGAGTAAAACGGAGACAACAACAAGTGTCAATGCAAATAAATATACCTGACATTGTACACCTGCCTGGTTGCTAATGACGACCGCCACCTCCTCCAGCTCCATAACAAGTGTGCCTCCCACGTGAAACCCGAGTGTGACTGCGGACCCTTGAAGGATCACATCCTGCCGCCCAACTCCATCTGTCCCATCATCCTGGTAAGACCTCCGCCGCAGCCTCCCCCAACTCCGGGGTCAACGGCGGCCGCCTGAGCCTGAGCGTGTTTGACAGTGTTGTTACCTTTCTACGGGAAGACGCATTTGCAGTCCGCCTTGTTTTGTCAGCAGGATTATCGGAAATCTTTCGGATTTTGGGTGAAACTTAGCGGAAAAGGTGTGGAAGCCCGATCGGGTTTGTCGTGAATCCGAACGAGCAGGATAAGGATTGCGGTTCGGTAATCGACGAAACAAGGGGCGGTCAAGAATACTTAAAACATTGACAAGATAGTGACCTTAGAATGCTAGCCATGTTTCTAGCCTGTAGCTTGACCTTTGTCTTGAGATACGTCCACTTTGGATAGTCTTATGATCCCCGTGTTTGACCCGTGACCCCAGGAGAGGCAGTCGACACTGAGGAAGGATTCCCGGTCCAGCCAGTCAAGCCGAGGGAAGATGCAGCGAGGGAACTCGGTGACGGTGGACGGACAAGGCCTGCAGGTAACGCATCCGTTACCATTATTGACAAACCGTAAATAAATCGTATCGATCCTGATTCTTTTGTTCCGTCGGACCCGTGATGGCGCGCTGCTGGTAATCAAGGCCATCCAGCTGAGCCCAGATCAGCCTGATACTCTCTAATATCTGTCAGCCGGCATGTTAGCCACGGAAACCTGCTGCTGTCGGCGGCGACTGCTCGTCCATCCCCGGCTGAGATGGAAATGTGATAAATCACATCCCGGGAACATCCATCTCTGCCCCTCGCCGGCTAACCAGCATAATAATCAAGATTATTATTTATAATTACAGGAAGTAATGGATCACCCCGGCCTGGACGGGGAGCTCGTTAATTCACCCCCGGCCTGCTGGGGTAGCAGACAGGGGGAGTTAAGCGCTTCATCTGTGTCAGGGAGAGCGACCCGGGGCGAGTTGTTGCAGAGGAGCTGAACGAGGGGTGGGTCAAACGGGGGTGGTTTGGGGGAAGGGGGTCGCTGGATTAAAGCTTGTTTGTGTGCCGCTTTTGGCCCCCGGTGCCACGGGTTCTGCATGTCGGTCCACGGGTTGACAGCGTCGCAGGAAATCCTCTTGTGACGCGTTTATGATGATAACTCCTGAGCGCTGAGTTCTGATTGGCCTACGCAGTAATGGCTTCTAAAAGAATGCATGGATTGGTTTGATTATTGATAATTGTTCTCATATTGACTGTTTTCAGTTGGGTTTACCTGTGTCACCAGCTTGCGTTTGGAGGAATCGCACAAAAACTACAGAACGGATCGGGATGAAACTCGCAGGAAGGATGGGGGGGGAAAGGGCGGGAAAAAGATCGAACCAGGAATCCTTTGTAACACAGAACCTGCTCGGTTCTGGTGTGAATCTGATCAGTCCAGGTTTTAGACTATCCCCCCATGACTGAGACGGTTTCCCGTTTGGCTCATACTTTAGTTTCAACAAGATGAATTAGTCCGAACCTGTTTAGACTCATAGATAAACAAACGTTTCCGTATGTAGGTTGCAAAAGCTAATTATCGCTAACTGTAGCTGTTAGCCGGTTAGCGCATGAAACAATGATGACCCAACATGGATGGGGGGGGCAGGAAGTGGCCTCGCCAATGGAAAGAGACAAGAGCACCAGAAACCACAGCTTCCTGCTTTTTCCAGAAACAGACGTCGGAGTTTTACATGCCACTGCTTTACATGTGTGCTGTGCTAATGAGTGCTTCTGATGCGTGTCAATCCGCCACTGGAAGTAGTCCCCAATTAGAGCACAACTAAGGCTTTAATGAACTCTTAAAACGTTTGTTAAAAAACTTAAATAACATTCAAATATGACTTTTGCACCTCTATGATTATTTTTGATCTTAATCCAATCACTGGCGAGCACCCGCCCCGCAACGACCTGGCGCCCCTTCTGTGCATCAGAACCACGAAGTGAACCGGAGAACGGCTTCGCTTGAAGCGCCGCCGGTTCAAATGTCTGAGGGATTGGGCTTGAAAGCGAATTCCTGTGAAGCATCCCGCGGTCTCCAAACACCGACGGTCTGTTTTGACATCTTCCCATTCAGATCACAACAATAGAGGGCACTCATCCTCTGCTCGTCTTCGTCAATCCGAAGAGCGGGGGGAAGCAGGGCGAGAGGTAAGAACACAATCTGTCTCAACATGCTACAAGATGCCTCTGAAGCGGCTCCCCTCGTCCTCGGGGGGGGGGGGGGTGACGTGACCTCTGGCTACTGAGTGCTGGAGGCGTCCTCCAATCAGAACGCAGGAACCTTCACCCAAGATGTTGGCCGCCTTCATCTCAGAACCCCCACCGCCGCCGCCCCGTGTCAAGTCCCCGGCCAGTCCGTCGTCTTTGACTCAGGGCTAATTGGGTTATTACTGAAGCATATTCATTCACTCCTTATTACTGCAGCCCTCATTTCTTTAAATTATGAGATCAAAATATGACTTCGGCCAGTTGATGTAATGAAATTGAAATTAAAATGAATTAGTCTTTCTAATGGTTTCTCCTCAAGGGGACTTGGACTATGTCCCGCCCCTGCCACCCTGTGCGATTGGGCGTCACGTTGACACCAAAGGCTTGTTTGCTTTATCTGATATGTAATTCAGATGTTTTTATTCATTATTATATCATTATTATCTCTTCATTTTCATTCTTTTAGGATTTACAGGAAGTTCCAGTATCTTCTGAACCCGAGACAAGTCTACAACCTGGCCAAGAACGGACCGATGCCGGGGTAGGTCTGTCTTCTGAAGGATAGTCCTGCTTCAGAAAGACATGAAAACTTTACTTACTTTGAAATATAGAAAAGATTCATCTGAGCACTGCAAAAATGTTTTAATCTATTTAAGATTAAATATCTTAGGTAACATCTGACAAGGTGTTTCTGACCTAGCAAGTTGTGTGTTCCAGCTACCATGTCTTAAATAACTTATTTTAATTTGGGGATGTAGCTTTTCCTGTATACTACCCCGAGTTCAATCCCTGGCATCTTCACCCAATGGGGGCACAATTCAGCAGAGACTGTAGTCCGGTCCCAAGCCTGGGTAAAGATAGAGAGATGGATGGATGGATGGATGGATGGATGGATGGATGGATGGATGGATGGATGATGGATGGATGGATGGATGGATGGATGGATGGATGGATGGATGGATGGATGGATAGATAGATAGATAGATAGATAGATAGATAGATAGATAGATAGATAGATAGATAGATAGATAGATAGATAGATAGATAGATAGATAGATAGATCATTTAAAATGGAGAAAGGATGACACGCTTTAGAGAGGCACCAATGAGGAGCCAAGATGACGACACCGCAGGTTAGGTTCTGGGTTCGGATTCGGGTCTGGGTTCGGGTCTTGGGTTTGATCTTCTCTACCATGTCTTGTCTGTTGATTTTTACCAAATTATCCCCATCTTCTCTTGGCTGAGGGTGAATCCCTGTGCATATATAACATACATGTAACATACATGTAACATACAACTGTATGAGGAGAACAAACCTACCTTCACCTTAGCTTCAGACGATCCGATTAGAGATTTTAGCTTTTACATAAAAAACCGCAACTGAATCACATGACTGAATTTTTAGAGGATAGAATGAGAAATTGAGAATTTTAAATAATTAATTTCAAACTCCACATTGTTATGATTTACTATCTGACAGTATCGACTGTAGATATTGTGTTTACCAAGAGACTTGTGGGTAATAACCCAATCGCATGCAGGGAGAGCCTTTAGCTTCAGACGCTCCGGACTCAAATGAGGTGAACTCCCCCATAACAGATCCTGGGGACGACGTCGTCAGGCGTAGCCTCGGACGAGCCGCGGCGGCGGCGGCATTAGCATAAAGCTACATGTGAGCTGCCGATGCAGATGACCGACGGACGGGGAGGCGCAAAACCGTGGCGCATTCAGGCTCTGGGCTTCAGAGGGTTGTGATTAAGACGATGAATGGGTCATTTACATGCAGGAGGCTCCTTCGCTGCCAGCGCACGGGAACGTCCTGCCGCCGTGCCGCCGCGTTGTTTGGTCCTGATTAGACGTGCGAACAGAATCTTAGCGGTTTATAAAACATAAATCCGCAGTGGCACACGCGGGGTCCAAAAGCCTCCAACGCAACTTTTTTTGGTTCTTGCATGTGGCCTCGGGCGTCACCTCCATCCAGCAACTTCCCAGGTTACCTCACCTGACCGTAACCTGGTTAACGTATCGTCAAGTGTGCACGCCGCGGCGCACGTTAGCGAGGTGGACACTGCAGGCCGAGGCAGCAGCACGCACTCCTGTCAATTAGCTGCCCGGCTAATCCGATTACGGCAAATTAAGTGTTTGTTTCTTGGTATTTAAATATCCCCAAACTTGCCTTTCATGTTTGCGGCCGTCTGTTTTGCGTCTAATGTGGTTTGCGCTCCCCGTTGGAGAGTAATTGAGCGAATCATTTAGCCGCCATGCGAGGCTCGGAGGCTGGCTCATTCAGTTAGGGCTTTGTTATTGTGAAGGAACGGAAGAAGTTGGACTGAACATTGCCCGTCATGATCCGATTAGGCCTGGAACAGGCAGGCCAGCTCGGCCAATGAGTGATGGTCGATGTGACATGTGTTAGTTTGTGGGATTAGAGGGGGTTTGTGGTGAAGCAGGGTCTCAAACATGTGGACATTTTATTTTGTTGTCAAGAAACACCATATGTGCTCACAAATTGTGATTTCTATTAACATTTCTATAATTTAAAATCACTTTTTAGAGATTACAGGAAATATACGTGACGTTTTAATCACTTCCACAGTAAAAGATTCAAAATTATCCTGATAGATTAAATATATATATATATATATATATATACACACACACACACACACACACACACACACACACACACACATATACAGTATATATATACACATATATATAGATATATTTAGATAATTATACAGTATATACAGTATATATACATATATAAATATACTGTATATATGTACAGTATATATACTATATATGCATTTTCCTATTTCATTTTTAAGTTGCTTTATTGGAAAAGGTTAAACTAAAGTAGCCATAACAAATAGAACAATCATGTCAACCAATGAGGTGACAGACGTCATTGGTTTGATTTTCATGTGACCATGAAGACGAGTCTGTGTTTGTTCCTCCAGGCTGAACTTCTTCAGAGACGTTCCTGATTTCAGAGTGTTGACCTGCGGAGGCGACGGGACGGTGGGCTGGATCCTGGATTTCATCGGTACGCAAGGAATCCAAACACTTCAGAACATTCAGACACCATCAGTTTGGTCTCTCCAGCTGTTATCCACACATTACTGACCCGCTGGTGTGTTTAGTGACGCCGACTGGTCAAACAGCGATGCTTAAATATTCTATTTCCTTTTCAGCAAAATTGCATTTGTTTTTGTGCTTAATGATTTGAATGTAAAGACTTAATTATACGGGAGTCAAATCAAATCACAGCAAAGGGAGGTAATAATGTTTCCTGAAATAGATGGCAGAACAGAGGCTTTCTGTGATTGGTTGCTTGTTCCAGATAAAGCCAAACTGGACAGGAACCCGCCGGTGTGCATACTTCCCCTTGGCACGGGCAACGACCTGGCGAGGTGTCTGCGTTGGGGAGGAGGTACTACCTGCAAACCGACACACAATGCATTCATATTGAATCCAGATTATCCAACATTAAACCATCAGACGATGTGTAAACGTCCGTTAGAGCTCCACATTTCAAATATGTCGTCTTAGGGAGAGAAAATTGTCCAATCAATGATTATTACGAGAAAAAAAATCAAAATTAAGCAGAAAATTTTATCTTGTTTCTAATCTTGTTTTGTCCGACATTCAACAGATGACCCACGATTATTTTTACATTCCAGACCTCATTGTTAAAGCAGTCCGAACAGCCAATCAGAGCTCTATAAATCAATAAACCAGCAGGAAGTGGAGGTGCTATCGCACCAGGAGCGGCAGCCAAGTAGCACAAGCTGTTCTCGACCCGTTTTAACAACTCGCTGTTTCTTCCCGAGGTTACGAGGGCGAGAGTCTCCTGAAGATAACGCGGGACATCGAGAACAGTTCGGAGGTGATGCTGGATCGCTGGAAGATCGATGTCACACCCGCAGACAAGGACGAGCGAGGCGACCCGGTGCCTTACAGCATCGTCAACAACTACTTCTCCATCGGGGTGGTGAGTTCACGGGACGGCTTAGCAATGAAAGAAACAGGTTTTTTTTTGGTTTGTTGATAAACTTCATTTTTAAATGTGAAGTGATTGATTGTGCGATGCTAAGCTAAACAAGATGCTACCCAAAACTAATTTTTAAAACTGTCAAATCTGACTCCCGAAAACATAATGGAATAGAAGCCAATTTGGTTTGTACCTGCAGCAAAAATATGTTTCTGGAAATGTTTAAACCACAAAAATGACAAGTCGGACTCAAGAGCAAAAGCAAATTATATCTCTGAAGATACCCCACACTTCTAGTCCGTCAAATGTGAAGCCTGAATGGGAATGCTAATGGTGATGCTAGTGGTGATGCCAACATTTTTGCTACATACGAGCATATCTTTCACATTCTTTTGGAAATCACTCCAAAGACATCAAGGTTGAAGATTTCCATCCATCCATCCTTCAACCTCTGTTTATTATTTTGTGGAGGGTCGAGAGGGTGATTCTGAGATTCTTTCTCAGTAGCATTGTGTCTCCAGCTCCCTCTGGTGGTCAGATGAGATATGTAAACTCTGCGACGGGCTCCAGGTCTAAACCAGCATCTCCTCCTGGTTGGATGTACCCAGAAACTCCATGGGGAAATGCCCTGGTGGTAACTTACCCAGGCTCCCAAACCACCTCAACTGGGTCATTTTGAAGAGGAGGAGCTAGGGTTCTCTGGGGCGGAGCCACCCTACGAAGGGAGTTCATTGCTTAGATGATCTCGGTTGTGATCGTAGTCGAGGTTCGGAAAATGGTCTAGCTTGGTTTTCACCACAACAGACCAATACTGTAGTAGCATCACTGCTGTCACTACGCCGAAACAAGGTAGCTACCATGTCTTAAATAATATATTTTAATTTGGGGATGTAGCTTTGCCTGTATGTTCAATCCTCGGCATCTTCACCCAATGGGGGCACAAGTCAGTAGAGACTGTAGTCCGGTCCCAAGCCTGGGTAAAGGTAGAGGTTCGTGGCAGACAGGGCATCCAGCATAGTCGAGGTTCGGAAAATGGTCTATCTCAGTTTTCACCACAACGGACCGATACTGTACCAGCATCACTGCTGTCACTACGCCGAAACATACAGTAAGATTATCTCACGGTCCGTTTCCCCAAGATTCTCTCCTTCACTCGCTCGAGGCAGGAAGTCGCCCTGAGAAGCCTTCAAATTTTGGGATGTGAGAGCTCAACCTTCACGGTCCAATGAGAAAACACGCCCGGCTTTGAACGCAGCATCAAAGGAATGCGACGCCTTTTTAACGCTCCTCCACATCGAAGTTAATCACGGTGGCGAAGAGCGTCATCAGAACAGCTAAGGTGGCAGTAAACAGCTTAACCAGAAGCCGCAGACATGATTAAATCGCCTCTGTGGGGGGGGTTCTTGTTACCGTATGGAAGAAAATGCTAGGAAATTATCAAAAATGATGCACAATACCTGCAGGACCGGCGTAATCAGTCCATTTATTTGTGTGAATGGCGTTCTGTTTAGGTCTTTATTGAGATGTGCTCAAACCTCCAGCCTCTCTGATTGATAAACAAACCGTGTTGTCGTCGGCGTAGAGTTAGACCGCCGTCCCACCCGCCTGTCCATCTTTACCATAATGACACTTATTTCACATCGCTCATGTTAGCCATTACTGATAAATGTCAGGGGGAAATATGGTAATTGACATTTGCAGGTGGTAGAGGAGGGAGCCGCTCGGTGGCGCGTGATTGGTGCAGACCGGTGCAGGGACGTAAGTGATGCATGGCCCCACAAATGTTAGTTGAATAACACCTCCAGCCCGGGCCCCTAATGACGATGCTGGAGGATATTAGAGGACGGGTCTTGTTAACATTGTGACAGAGAACAGGGGCTGTTATCCACTGATGAACATATGGCGATGCCCCCCAGGCTGGAATGAGTCTCAACGTTAGCTGTGATGTTTAAGGGGTTTTAATTTTTCTGCGTAAATGTCAGGAACATGTAAACACGCGTCCTCGTCTTTTGTTTCAATCCGGGTTTTTGATGCGGGTTTAGTTCCGTCTTTGTGACCGGAAGTTGTCGACATTGTTACTGTCAATAAAGTTTGATTTTGTCTTTGGTCGGTTTGTTCACAGGAGATAGTAAAAGCATTTCTTGGAAACTTGAATTTTTTTTAATTTAAAAATCGTGCTAAGCCTTTAAATCTTATGCTGAGACCCAAAAACCCGACTTTTGTTAAGTCAAAATCAACTTTTATTTCATTAAATAAATCAGCCGAACAATTTTAAAAAATTGTGCTGTTAAACTGAAATATCTAGAATTTATTGCATTCAATTAAGACAGAGTCTGCTGTCTTAATTTCCCTTCAGAGATCATAATAAGTATATAAAATTTAAAAAATTAAAAATTAAAATTGAAAATTAGAATTGTTAGAATTCTATAATTCTAGGAAATCTCAAATATATATTATTCTAGTTTCTAGTAATTTAATGCAAATGGAGTGAGTGACAAAAAAGCAAATTAAATAAAGGGAAAGATGTGGAAACAAACTTAGAAATTAATGATTTTTATTGAAACATTTCTGCGGAAAACAAAAGTAAGGATCTGCAGACTAAATAAATAGTAGAAAATGTCTTCATGTTTTTTGAATTAACTGCTATTACTTCCTGTTTTACTTTGAAATTGAACGAAACTCTTAGAAAGAAGCATTTGATGCTTGAATCAAACCCATTGATCCATTGATTGGCTTTTATCAAACCAAACTCATCTAGATAAAACATCTTTGACCTGTCTGGTTCATAAAGTCATCCATTGCTTTAGTGCCTTTACCCGGATTAGCGCACGGCGAAGCCAAATTAAGATATTTGTTGGGGGGGGGATTAAAAAGACTTTGAGCTCTCTATGGATCTGAGTGTGATAAAATAATATTTTTTTTGCTTCCCGTTGAACAAAAGAAGGAATTAGAATAAAGATGAAGCGAGAAGCGGAGCTGATAATTAGCTCAGAGATTACGCGGATGAAGAGCGGATTGTTTCTGTAATGACACGCTGGAAATCAACAGATCAGCAGTGGAGGCGCCGCCGTCAATATGAGGTCATTAACAGAACGCCCTCAGATGGATGATGACATCATTAGTGTCGGCAGCCCCCCCCCAACTTTCTCAGCGCCGCGTCGCTTTTTTTTGAGATTCCAGGTGATTCTTCTTTGATTTTAAATTCTCGCAGCCCCAACCTGACGCCACGGCTCAAGTCGGATTGAGGATTAATGGCGCCCCCCCTCCCTCCCCCATGTGGATGTGGAAGTGACGTGAAGTGTAATGATCTCAATCAGGGCTGGGGGGGGGCAAGAAGCGGAGCTAATCACTGAGCGCGCTCCACAACCATAATGCAGTCGCTCGCCCTAATGACCCCGGCACTCCTGTCAGGGCTATTACTCTCCCCCCACCATGAAGGGAACATCAAACTGCTGGGGCCGCCCGTAATTGGACTAAACTTTGAGCTATGAGGGGACATTACACATGTCCTGTATTAATTTGGGTGCCAGATTTTTACATTGGTAATTATTTGAGGGCAGCTGAGGGGGGAGGAACAACGTCCCGCCGACACCGCCACCAGGAGGGCGAGGCCTAAAGATGGCCGACGGCGTGTCGAAGTCGCGTTGTTCCATCTCCAGTTTGGTTAAAATATACGGTAAAGACAAAAAATGATCAGACGAAGGAGGAGGGGCTTACGAGACTAGACGAGTGCGAAATAGATTAACGGAAGTTTATTACAGGTAAATATCGGTTTACGTCGTCTTATGCGTTGATTATGCGTCGGTTTTCAAGAAACAAGTAAAATAAAAATCAAGTTTATGTAATTTTCCTCGACTTTACGTCTGTTTTCCACAAGTACTGGAATCATAAAATCACTATTAAACCGTTGAACGCAAATAACATCATGTTACTGTACAATAAATCAGAATTAAAACATAAAATGTCATGTTGTTTGCCTGTAGCAACCCCCTTGACCCATGACGAGGAAGAAGCAGCTGAATACGAGACGGAGACGTTTTTTTCTGTATGATATTAAAAAGTAACATTTAATCGTCAGCAAAAAATGATTCATTTTAACCAAATATGATTGAAAATGCATTTATAAATAAAGTTCAGTACAGAACTGGGAATGGTCATCTACAGTTTAGTCTGGAGTTCATTCAACTTACATCGTTTTTCAACTTACATCGTTTTTCAACTTACGTCACGTCTCCAATGTAAGACGCGGTTTACCCGTATATACATATATGACATAAGATGAAGTTTACGTGTGTCTTTCTGTATACCAACCTGAATTAAGTGGGATTTTATTTTAATCCCATAAAGTTTTCTTTTGAATTACGTGTAATCCTGCGAACAAAGTACAACGTTTTGCTTTACGAGATCGCGGAACATAAACACATGCTCCAAAGCACATTGGACAGAAAGGATTTGAAGTAATTTTGGACATCTGTTATTTTTTTAAATCTACACCTGCATATAATTTCATGGTTGCTCTCGTCGCGATGTTGCTCATTGCTGTTCGTGTGGAGCGACAAAGGGCTCGAACCACTCCTGGAAGCTGGAAATCGCTGTTTGCTGTTGCTCCACTTGTACAGATCTCAGATAATAGACCCCAAACCAAAGGGGAGACAACCTGCCCTCGCTTCAGCGCTCTTGTCTGCAGCTATTGTCCTGTTTGTAAGAAAATCAAGTTACACTCCCTCAGATATATCTATCATCTCGCCGGTCTGGCTAGCGTTGGAAGCGTGAGGTGAGTCTGCAGGGATCGCCAGGAATTCTTTTGGTCTTCGGCGAACAGCTTCTTGAAGAGACATCAAGAGGCGCGCCATTGATTTTTGTTTTTCCCCTCCCCCTCCTTCTCTCTCTTTTTTAGCTTCTCCTAAACGTCGGTACAGAGAGCCGGCAGGGGGTCCTCCCGGTTCGGGCTGTTTCAATAGTGCCAGTCAAAAACGGAGCAGGTCAAAACAGATTGCTTCAGTGGAAGCGGCGAGAGGAACAAGCCCAAAAAAGTTTACGCAAACTTTCTCCGACTGTTTCTTGAGATGCTTTCAGAGAGACTTGGGAATGTTTGTCAGGAGTTTGGTGTTTTTCACAAAGGCTTTGGCAGCGATTTTCCGCCGACACCGACTTAGAAGTGGAAATTAAAGGAAATTTGGGTGTTATTAATCCCCGGGAAGTTTATTTACAATCTGTTCCTGAGGTTCTTCGCTTCCTGTCTTGACCTGATCGACCACATGTGTTTAGTTTTAAAGTTAGATATCCATCCGCGTTAAGTCCAACTTATTAAATCTGGTTAAATCTGAATAGCCAGATTTACAGTAACCACTCGTGTATTCACACTTCAAGATGCCCTGCTTCACTACATCGCGGATTTTTAGTAGATAGTCACGTGATAAGCGAGGGATTACTGTAATCCTCATTCTGTACATTCACACGTCAGATCGCAGACCTCACGGTTATGGTGTTAAATCCGGCGCGGCTTCTCCATCGCTAACACCACCCTAGCATATGTAACATGAACTCTATCGTCTCCAAATGAGGATTTTTTTTTTTTACCCCTTCCAACCAAGAGAAAGACTTGACATGAACAGAAAAGGGAGCGTAGAGGTTTGGAGGAGAAAACAATCCGGTTGCCAGGGCGTCTGCAGCATCCTGTTGGGTTCGCTGGGAGCTGTGATTACTCGCGATATGTGTTTAATTAATTAGCCTGTGTGGAGACAGCGTGCTGTTCATCAAGCTTTCCGTCAATACCGCTCCATCTCGGGCGGGTGCGCGCCGCCGCCTCCTGCACACAGCTTCTTTATTTTATTGATGTGTACACAAGGGACGCCGGGGTGCAACCGCCGCCGCCGGAGAAGTCAGGAAAGTTAACAAGGAAGAGGCTCGGTGGTTTTGGGGCTGCATCTGTGTTTCCGCGGGAGTTCTTCCAGGTGTTAGCCTCTCTCCGAGTGAGCAGAGTGTAAATGGAAAGAAAATGTGATTCGACAACCGTCAAATCGTTATTTTCAAAGTCTGGAAAATAGAACACAGCTGGTTGGTTCTGAAACCGTTCTACAGTTCTTGACCTAAAGATGTGTCTCTGTCTTCCAGGACGCCTCCATCGCCCATCGTTTCCACGTCATGAGGGAGAAACACCCAGAGAAGTTCAACAGCAGGTAAGTCCGGATCTGTTTTCAGGTTCTACTTCTTCTAGTTCAAGTAATTCAGGATTATCGGAGCTGCAAATAAACCGAACCTGACCTGATTACAAAAACCGGACATTAACACTGGTTTGATTGGGGTTTTTTTTATGATTGGAAGGTAGAGACAGGTGGGTGTGGTCAGAGGGCGGGGTTATATGCCTTTGGGCGTGTCCACCAGGGTCGGGTGTGGTTACCAGGAGAAACTGCTGACGGAATCTTTCAGTCCGGCTCCGAAAAAATTAAACTCTAAAACGACAGGACGATTTCTGTTGAATCTTTACAAAATAAAAGTCCTCATCTCTTTTTTACTTTTAACCAAGCTGGACGTTAACCAGCGCCGTCAGCGCGCCTGTGTGTCTGCGCCGTGACGGATGGACGGGCTCCATGTTTAGCGTGTGTGATTACCTCGAGGATGCGTTCACCTTTGCAGAGGAACAAATGCTCATCCATGTTTCCATCAATATTTAACGTCTCCGATACGTCTCCACTAGCGCCGGGGAGTAATTGCAGGCCTAATTGAATTTGCTTGGCTAGTTTGACATCATGGATCCGTCAGACTGATGACACGCAGCCTCATAATCATTCCATTTGTCCTCATTATCATATTTTCACCCTGGCCTAAGTACAACATTTAGCCAACATCCCGCTATCGCTCGACACGAGCCGGCAAAGTGGTCCAAAAGACGGTTTCTGGTTTCTGGTTGCCGACGGTTACAAAGCCAGTTCTCCCAGTGGAGCCGCGCTGAACGCATCTCTGTTGTTTTATCCCTATTTTAAGCCGTTGTGAAAAATGATTGAGATATTTTAAGAAAATTATTCCGTCTGTTATTTGAATTCAATAAATAATTCAGGAGGGGGAATGGGTTTAGGATCTCTCTATTACTCGCTATCTTCGCCGATTCAATAATGCATGATCGTAGTTTTTCAAGGTAGCGTAGGTTTAGTCGGATTTGTCCGAAGGATTTGTGTCCACTGGAAAAACATGACGACTCGTCAGAGTGTCGTTTCCCTCCGGCTGGAGGCTAACGAGATTTAGCCATCAGCTAACTCACTTAATGCCCAAGCTTTATCATTCCAACAGACCTGATGAGCAATGATGATGGTGATACTGCCTCAAAAATAAATATTAACTCCAAAAAATAGAGGAGGGACATATTTAATACTAAGATAAAGAGGAAAAACTTCATTTTTGTTAAAGAAACGAGAAAAAAACTACAAAAGATAGAACATCGTGATTGGTTTTAACATTCCTGACTTAATGGTTGACATGTTTTATTAAAACTAAACCTGATTAAATTCATATCTATTTAATTTTTATTAAAAGACATTAATAATAATTATATATTATAAATAGATTAATAATAATAATGACAACAATAAATGCATATCTAATGTTTCAATGTCCCTAAGTGAATAAGTTTACTTTATAAGGTAATATGGGTGAAATTTATAATAAATTGGGAGATTTTTACTTCATTCATCTCAAACTGGAGTAATTTTGTAGCACAGATATTTTAATATCTGTATTTTTGGAATATAAATACTTATTCTTGTTATTGTCTGGATGATAATTTACAGTTTATCCGGTTGAATTACTTAAATAAAATTCAAAGTACTTTTTTCCATTAAAACCGATGGAGGAAGAATCAATTTACAAGAATCTCTTTCATCTAAAAACATTTTGTTCTTTTAATAAAGCAAAAATCTGTATTGATGAAAAAATGTAGCTTCGATTAGCTTAGCATCTTTCTCCTGGATTACAAATACTGCGTAGAATCATGTGTTACTATGTATTATAGCACATATAACCTTGGTTTTGTTCCGGAGGAGGTTTCAAAGTCAAAATTAATACAGAAACACGGGAAAAGAAAAATGTCAAATGTTGAATTATTGGGTTTTTAATCGACTCGGTGCTTCCCAAATGAAGCAAATCTATACGTCTGACCTTAAGGAAGCTGAATATTTAATCGGGTTTAATTACCAAACAACATCATGTAGCTTTTATTCCTAATTATGAAATGAAGAGGTTTGTTGATGAAGACGGGGTCACAGTCTCTGCCTCTCCGTCTCCCCCCTTCATCTCTGCTCTATCCGTCTTCTGTATTTGCACCTTGGGGTGATTACCGGGGTGAAGGTGTGAAGATTTGACAGTCGGCAGATAGATTCATTTACTGCCACTACCGGACCTGGAGGTGATAATGAGGTTGAGGATTAAAAGCAGACAATCAGTCGACTCGTGACGAGGGCCCGCGCCGACCGCCTCGTTAAAATACGCGACTCCTTCTTCTCCTCTTTTTTGTTTTTTTGCGGATCCCTCATGTAATTATAGCTAATCTCTGATGCTGAGGGGAAAAGAGGTGAAGAGAAATCCTCCTGATGCCATTCATGTTGGCTTCTATCATCCAAACAATCCAGAATGACGTCCTTATCGAAATTCAAACCTGGATCCGCGCGAGGTTTCTTCCTGCTAAAGGCAGTTTTCACTTTCGCTTTCTTCTCTTAATCTGATGATTCTTTCCTTCTCCTTTCTTTGTTTGAATTGATTTCATTTGATGTGATCTGCTGATTGCATCACTTCCAGCTAGCATGCTAATGTGATTAGCGTAGAAACGGCCACGCCTTCGCCGACCACGTTGGTTTATCCCGTGGCATCAACGGGCGGCGCCTTGATGTTCCCTTGATATTTGCCGTGCATACCCAGATCTATTTTTGGTGCTGGGAGATCTAACCCTGTCAGCACGCCCCCCCAACACACACACACACACACACACACACACACCTATGCCTGGGCCCGCCACCCCCAGCCCCTCGCTGGGCTGTGTAACCAGCCTAAGTTAACCTTTCCTGAAGGCACAGGGAAGCCCAGGCATGAAGCGCTCTTTAGCATAATGAGTGTGTTCATCAAAGCTGGATTCACCCGTCAACACACACGTACCAGTGTGTGTGTGTGTGTGTGTGTGTGTGTGTGTGTGTCTGTGTTTCCTGCTGGGCTGGGTACAGGGCCACAGGTGATGGCGCTCTAATTTACACACACACACACACACACACACACACACACACACACACACACACACACACACATGCGTGGCAAACCTCAGCAGCCGCCGCCCTCGGACCTCATTTGAGGATGAAATCATTTATGTGACCAAAGCGTCATCTATAATTAATGACCACTTGTGTGTAATTTAGAGGGATTTCACCTGTGGCCCCGTACCCCCCCCCCCCCCCCCCCACACACACACACACACATGCGTGATCCTCAGATGTGCTAACAAGAATGTGAAGGTTTAGCTTCAGAGCTGCAGGTGAAACAATAAATAAGATATTTCTTACATATAGTGATACTATTTTATTATTACTGGTTGTTGGTAACAATAAGATTGTCATCCTGTATGCTAAGCTAGGCTAAATCTTATTTTTTTCTTGTCAGAGGTGGGAACTGAGACGATCACCTTTAAACAAGTTTCTAGCGAGTGTTTTACTGGAGGAGTGTGAACGGCGTAGCTTTAGCATGCTAACATCAGTTTTGTTGAAATCGCTGCAGTACATGTGTCAGGCCAGTAGGTGGCAGTGTTTACGATCACCGTGTGGATTCAGCAAATCTACGTTAAAAGACTATCAGTAAACTCAACCGAGGCGCTGGTGAAAGGAGAACTGGGCGGTCTGGTGTTGTTTGTTGTTGGGGTCTGTTTACATGTATGACGCTGGTGACGTCATCATGTTTGTTGGTATGGGGACGGTAGGCGGAGCCTTAAAGAAGCCAATAAGGTAATAACAGCCCATAATGTAATAAAAGTCCTGAGCAGACAATGCAATAACTTTTGACTAATAATGTAATAACTAGGGGTTAGCGTTAGAGGTTAAGGGTTAGGTGTGAGGATTAGGGGTTTGGGTTAGGATTAGTGTTAGGGTGACGTGTTAGGGTTGGGGTTTGAATTGGGGGTTGGGTTAGGGTTAGGGGTTAGGGTTAGGGGTTAGGGTTAGGGGCTGGTGTAAGGGTTAGCATTAGGGTTAGGGTGAGGCGTTCGGATTATGGATGTTAGGGATTAAGGTTAGGGTTAGCAATAGGGGTTAGGGTTAGGGGTTAGGGTTAGCGTTTGGGGTAGGGTTAGCAGTAGGGGTTGGGGTAAAACTGGTCATGTGTTACTGATCCCTAAAACTGGTTTTCTTTTTCTGCAATACCAATAAAGTTATTTTCATCGTTTGCCTTCAAACGTTCTGTTTAGCTCAGAACTCGACACCTTTTACGGAACAACACAGAAACTTTGTTTGCATCCCTCCTTTTGTTTGTGTTGATATTTATTCCATTATCAGTGGTCGGTGTTAAAAGCATGTCATCATCATTTCACCGCAACACAAACAAATGCATCTTTCAAACGACTGCGTATCTCTGAAGGCAATGCGACGCAACGCGGGTCATTTCTCAAGCTGCCAGTCGGCGTCGCGGCGCTCCGGGCGCTGTCATGTTAAACAAAACAGTGCATTGATGCAACGCACAAAGAGTTGGTTATGTCAATGCGATATTTATCACCTCTGATCAAGAAGAAATTAGTGTGAAAATAAGGTCATAGATCATTGTGGGTTAGATTAAGTGTCAGAGGAGGGAAAATCGATGGCTGTGAGCCTCGTCTTCAGTTTGGCCGGCGGAGAGTCCATCTGAAGGTGCGGTGGCCTGGGGACAGCGGCGACACGCTGAAGCTTATCGCCTCTGACAAACCTTAAATATGACGAGCGTGTTGTTCACATCCAGCTCGTTTTCCAGAGACAAACCCTTTGTGTTTTTTCGCTCGACCGCACGGTTTGTTCACGTCCCCTTTCTCTCAGTTTTGTTTCGGGATTTGTTTTTGCAAATAAAACGACACCTCGGCGCCTCTGGAAACCCGAGCCCGTGTTTTCTTTTGGGCGCGTCAGCAGTGACAACTACAGCTGATCTCACCTGCACACCGCTAAAGTCAACATGCAGCACATTTTGCATCGACTCGGCAGCTAAAATCACAGCAGAGGCTTTGTGGCCAGTCTGACAATCATCAACCTGCTACATACAGTTTGCTGGAAACAAATCTGCACCACAGGAAGTCCACTATCACTACTCTTACCTTCAAGTAAAGTCCTGATAATCTACCTTAAAACAGACTTCCTGTTAATCCCACCCCAAGCTGGTCTCGGTACGAGATGCTCCTCGCCGTCCGTCAGCCCGGCGTTCGACATCTGTCCGCCGATAATGGACGACAATCCAATCCGGCCAATGGGATGCTCCTAATTACCTAATGAACAGGGACATGAGGTGATTTGTTGCCATGATACGCTTGTTAGGTTAAGTGGTGGGAATCGACAGGATGATCAGATACGACCTCCTACCAGGTCTCTCCTTTCAGCAGCCTTTAGTTCCTGTTTTTAGCTCCAGTCGTCCCAAATCCGGTTGATTCTGCTGCCCTGAACCTGAATTAGACCATCCAGAATGTGACTTCCATTGAGAGATGCCTTCCTGGATCATCAGCTCACATCTAATCACACGGATATTTCATATTCTGTAGATGTTGTGGTACAGGAATGCCCAGTCTCCATCCAGAGACTGGTTCTGGTACTGATTTGGCTAAATTTGTTGGGTTGCCAGATGTTTTTGGAGTTCCTCGGTGGGTGATTCTCTGTAAACTCAGCAGGTACAGATTTCATTGCTTTCATTGTCTGCTAATCACCAACCACCTGTTTTGAATATGGTTTTCAAAGTAGCCGCCTACATTTGTTTATTTGCAAAGCTGTCGAGGCATGGGATTGTGTGTGTAGGACTGTCCGACGGAGTTTACATGATGATGATGATGATGATGATGATATGCAAGACGAAGAGATTTGTTGTTGTCAGAACCTTCTCCATGCGGGACGGTCGCCTCCTGTCTCTTCCCACCTCCCTCTTCCATCCTTCTTCTATTGACCATGTTGCACATTATAAATCAACCTGGAGTTGGGCTACCTTGCAAGTACCCTAATGAAAGCTCATTTATAAAGCAGCTAAATGGTCCTGACAAAAGTCCTAATGAGGAAATCAATAATTCAGTGATTGTTACTCTTCTTATACTAATACGTCCCTCTTGTGGTGCTTTGATTCCAGCCAAGAGGAGCCCATTTTTTACTGCATGCAGTTCTGCTTGTCAGCACTGTTGTAGTTTTTTTTTTTCTGTCATTGAAGCCTCCTGATGAATTGTGGGTCGTTGCCTGTTGTTACTTAGAGGCTTCTATCCGTAGGACGCCGTGACGCTGCATCCCAGCGCCCTCCATTTCCTGTTTTAATCTCTGCTGCGCCTCTCCCTCCAGTTCAAGTCATGCTAGTCTCTTATCTTTAACATAATCAAGGCGATTGGCAATCCTCATGCTAGCTTAGTTTTCCACGTAGCCCAGTCTGCTAGTTTAGCCTCTGAAAGCTCATCCTTGCTAACGCTATCTCTCCAGATTTCCCACAATTTCGACAGAGGGCCTGTTAGCATTAGCACCCCGCAAAAGTGTTTCCTCTGAACCTGCACCATGATGTCATCACGATGACGTCACTTCACCTGACCCCGTGGAACTTCTCCTAGCATTCAGAATCACTAGTTTCTAATAACTGATTGTCAATAAAGGCAAATTTAGATGTTAAAGCCAATAACGTAATAAATTTTCAGTTTTTGAAATGTATTAGGCCTATAGGTAACAACTAGCCAATAAGTAATAAAAGTACTAAACTGATAATTTAATAACTTTGTAATAATTTTCTCCTGTTTTCAATCTAATGAAATATCTTAAATAGAAAAAATAGAAACAATACAATAAAAGTAGAATGAATTGATCAATGCTTCAACAAACTGCTTTATTCCCGTGTCTCCATGAGAGACTATACAACTAGCCCACCCTGGCTACCCCACCAGAGTTTATGGACAGATGGTGACTCACCCCTGCGAGGTCATTGATCATCAGCCTTAACAATGGGAGGGTGTTCTGTCGGAAGCCCGGGGAGCAGCCCCCCCAGTCCTCTGTTAATTGCGGGGGCAGGTAGATTACCCTCTTACACCCCTCGCCGAGCCTTAATGTTAGGCATCGGTACCCACCGGCCACCCCATGTGCCCCCTCAGATGCCTCCTCGACCGGCTTAAGACTCCTCATTATGCCTCCACGCGTGATTAACGACCCACATTACGCAAAATGCAGAGATTAATGGCTGACGTGTGGTTGTGGTCAGCAGTAAACATTAAAGGTATGTTTCCTGGGGAGTCAAACACGGTACTCTTTTCTTGTTCGTAAGCATATAGGGGGACTACAGACAGAAGAAGAAACGCTGCGACCGGACAAGCTTCAGATTTTGATGTGTGGAAAACAGCGATGTTTCCTCTCTTCTTGGTCCCTTTGCACTTCCTGTTGTCTTGTTTCTTTCAGAACAAAGAATAAACTGTGGTACTTTGAGTTCGGCACTTCGGAGACCTTTTCGGCCACATGTAAGAAGCTCCACGACTTTCTGGAGGTTGAGGTAAATCAAATTGTTTGCTTTCGGAGCCCTATAGGAAAACAGAACAGAACAAATACAACGTCAGATTAGTAATATTTGAATCAAAGAGTCGTGGCTTCTATTCGTAATATTCCGGTCAACCATTTTTTTTCCATAAATAGCACCAATTTGTGCTACTTTCCAACTCAAGCAGACAATGTGTTGATGTGTGAAGGCTATCTGCACACCTTCCCACCCGCTTCTCACCGAAGCGCCGTTCAACACGCAGGTAATTAGCCCTACATGACCCCGCTGTGTGTGATATTGAGTGATAATGAAGGTGCTATCGATACAGTTCATCGTCACCCTTCTCTGAGCCATCCACACAGCGTAGAGGTCTTTATTAATTAGAGCCTGTGAAGTACCGCCTGCACCGCCGGAGAGCAGGTATGACAGGCCGGGCTGGTGCACCGTAAAACCTGACATCAGTTCATTTATGTCTGGATTATCTGGGTTTTTGCCTGTAGATGAAGATAATTTGGTTTTCCATGAAATAATTCCATTGTTTCTTGTTTATTGTGGCGACACTAGAGTTCCGTTTAGACGTCTAATCAATAAAGTCAACTTTCTCCAAATTTTCCTTCTGTTTCTTCCTCCTTTTTTACAAAGTGTGATGGCGTCACTCTGGACCTCAGCAGCATCTCCCTGGAAGGCATTGCCATCCTCAACATTCCCAGCATGCACGGTGGCTCCAACCTCTGGGGTGAGAGCAAGAAGAGGCGGGGGCACCGCAAAGGAGGCAAGAAGGGCCAAGACAAGAGGACCCCAGTGGTCGACCCCAAAGAGCTCATGTTTGCAGTTCAAGGTAACGTTAAGGTGTAAATGACAACATGTGAGATTATTGATTAGTTTTGATTAGTTCACCTGTCTCTCTTGACTGCTAATGTTAGCATGCTAATCTCTAATTACAAGTGTAGCTGCTGGGTTTGAGCTACCAGACAATAATTCTGTGCTTTAGATTGTCTGACACAGACAGTCTGTGTCCTTGCTCCAATCGAATAGAACAAAGACCAAACTTAGACCAAACTTTTCCTCGACTCCATGAATATTTCATGAATGACAAGGTGAATCATCACGAGGGGGTTTTGTTGCCAAAGAAGTGGTACAATCATGTCACTGTTTGGAACTGTCACTTGCGTATTAATGGTGCGTGTAGGCTCCAGTGCGCCGGCTGGATTAATAGGAGTGGACTGGGGGAGGGTGTTGGGCATACCCCCGAATCCATTTACATCAAACGGTAGCCCGTCAATGGGAATATTTGAATGAACACAGCAGAATGAGTCAGCTGCTCTGTGGTCCCTGCTGGAATGATGGGAACAGTCCAGAAACCCACGATACAAGAAATATTTAAGACGTAAAGGCGGAATACTGAAAAAACGAAAGTATTCCGTAAAAGTTAGCAGTATAGCAGAATTACTTCTAGGCAAGTAGTGCTTTGAATCAAAATAGAAAAATTGGAGGTTGGGTCACTTCTAAATTTAGAGAAACAAGTATGAGAAGTTTTTAAAAATCAAGAAACTGGATTTTCCTCCTCGCTGTTTGCATGAAGTTTGGGTTTGTTTGGTTTAGTGTCACCATGTCTGACCTTCATCCACTCAGGCGAGTGTTTCCAGTTGTGTTTGTACCCGCTGGTGATAGACTCTATGTTGGGATCTGGTGGACACTGACCCCTGGTAGTCCGTCCATGTATCTCCTAATACAACTCGGAGTTAATGATTCAAGGGTGTTCAGATTCAGCTGAGCTTCCTTGTGTAAGTGGAGTTGAGCATTTTTCGTACCTTTCAGATGTCACGTAACTTTTTCTTCTTCTACCATTATATTGCGACGATGTGATGTGGAGATACAAGGATGCACAGTAGAGGAGAGGCAATGAACACTCCATTAATCCCTGAGTCCAGAAAATCAATGAGTTTGGTTTAGTTTTTGAAAAATAAGGTCACCATCTGATCCCAGGAAGGCACTTAGTTTGAGCGTGGGGTGTGTGTTTGTGTGCGTCTATCTGCTCGTGCCCGTTTTATTGATATGTGTGTGTTGGCGTGTGAACACATGTCCTTGTGGAAGGTGCCCTCAAGGTGAGTCGCCCAACTTGTCAGATCAAGAGACCTGTGTATTTAGAGGTAAACACAGAAGTGCATTAACCCAGAGGGGCACCGCCGAGCGTGGTGAAGCACGGATCAAACTGTTGGCAGGGATTACTGTGTGTGTGTGTGTGTGTGTGTGTGTGTGTGTGTGTGTGTGTGTGTGTGTGTGTGTGTGTGTGTGTGTGTGTGCGTGTGTGTGTGTGTGTGTGTGTGTGTGTGTATGTGGAGGGTGGTTGTGGGATAAACCCCCCCATGACCTTTCGGGAGCTGTTAAATCGTCCCGCTGGTGACGCCAGGAGACAAGCCCCTCAGGTGGAAGGGAATGGCTGCGGACTGAATTATTTAGAGTGGGACTGAGGTTTTTTCAGGGTTGGGGGGTGTGTGATGGTGCTAGGGGGGAGTCCATGCGTAGGTGGATAGATTGATGATCGCGACTGATGCTCCGTGACGTGAGCTTTCATTGGCGGATTGGCCGCCTTGCTCACACCCCTTTCCTGCCGGCGCTCTTCTTGGGGTTCACCCTGTTGCTCCTCATGTTGTTGACTTCATTCGTCTCCCAGTTTGTCCCTGGCTGGTAAATATGATGGCTTTTGTCTATATTTGGACGAGTTCACTTTAGATTATTGCTCCATGTATTTAATTTGGAAGAAATGATGGCTGTTGATTCAAAATAAAATTGAAAAGTCACAAATAGATCGCTGACTTTCACTCAAATCACATCTCTGCAATTGATTTGCACCAAAATAATTTTCCACCCTCGCGTTTGTTGTGCGTCAGCGACATCATTTTGGGAAATACAGACTGAGGTATTAAAACAACAATTTGTGTTATTACAGGTGAGACGGGTAAAACAAGTACGTGTGATAACCACTGAGCTGCAGCGGGTTTGGTGGGCAGATTCATTTATCTTGCAGAGGCACTCTGCTAAAGTAAGATTAGCTAAACTAAGGCAGCAGTCCTGCAGCTCCATATAAGGTAATCTCAACTAGTAAACAAAAACAAACATATATTCTGTGTTAACATCCCAACATGTGGGTCAAACGGAGCGCTGGTCTTTGTCCGACCATCAGACTAAAGGTATCCGTGTTGCCATGGCGACGCTGTCTGTCACAAGCGTCGGCGCGGGCCCGTGCGTGGCTTTCGCCTCGACGCAAGAGTCACAATGGGGGTGGGGCAGCTTTAAAGCCCCGGGGTCAGGAGGTCAACCTCCACTCCAAACCCTGGAAAGCACTGGAGATCGGGGCGGACACCTGTCCATCACCATGGTGACAGCCGGTCGCCGCATCACGGCAGCAACAACAACACCTCGGAACAACGGCGGCATTAGCCGCGCCACTCCTCCAGGAAACGGGTAGATGAACACGACAGCGGCGGAGCCGCGGCGGCGGCGAGCCGACTCTCAGGCACGCACCGAGCGCCTAAAAATGGGTCCTGGTTTCAATTAGAGCCGGCGTGCTCCCAGCAGCGCAGCAGCCGCTTCCTAATTTGCGGAGGGACGAGTCGATGGAGAGTCGGGCTGCTGGAACAGATGGGCCCGGCGTGACGCTGCGCCTCCAGCAGCGACAAAATCAATGCTCATAACTGCAAAACAGAGCAGAAATTAATAATTATATTATCACAAGATTGCTTTGCATTGCCGGTGCAATCTAATTAATAGCTCTTCTGTCGGTAGCTTGTTGTTCTCCTCACATTTTTTTTTCTATAACTGAATGATAAATATTTCAGATGCTGACGGCGCGAGGTGAAGAAGTTTACCTCAAGTTTGTCCTCCTACCTGAAACGTGTCGCTCTTCTCTTGAACGATCCAGGAAATCAAACCGACGATTAGCAGCAGCTAATTTTTCTACGTTTTGTTGGCAGATTTGTCGGACCAGCTGCTGGAGGTGGTCGGGCTGGAGGGGGCAATGGAGATGGGGCAAATCTACACGGGGCTGAAGAGCGCAGGGAGGCGCCTGGCGCAGTGCTCCTCCGTCACCATCAGGTCGGCGCTCACTTCCTGTCACCACTTTTCGTACATCTAGTTGTAGTCTCTATATTTTCTTACACTTGACCACATGAGCTGATGCTAACGATTGCTAACAAGCTAAAGTGTAAACTCACTGGAATTGATTAAAGATTGCGTCGAAAAGATGACGTTTTTCACTTTCCTCAACATTTTTAGATACAAAACCAAAAACGTACCCAAACCTAGACAGGCAGCGTTTTTACATTCGAATTAATGAAATAAGTCTGACTTTATCTTGACTTGTGTTTTGATCCCAGAACCAGTAAATCCCTCCCGATGCAGATTGATGGGGAACCTTGGATGCAGACTCCCTGCACAGTAAGTCCATCATCGGATCCGTTGGGCCCATCCAGGTGGTCCCAGAGAACCGGAGCTGTTCCAGCCTGTAAAAAAAGCCCCAAATTCCTTAAAATATGAAAAAAAATTTTTTTTATCAACCAATACACATGCAGACTTTACCTGTATGTAATTAATTACATATAAGTTACGTAAACAATAATAAACAATGAAAACAAACGCGAAGTCACGAGACCACATGAGCTACGTCTTTACTCCACCAACCACAATGAGATCCGTTCTCCCTGAAGTTGTATCCATCCACCAACACGTGGTAAAGAACGAGATACTGTCTCACTGATGTATCCATCCACCAACACGTGGTAAAGAACGAGATACTGTCTCACTGATGTATCCATCCACCGACTAGCGGTGACGTCCTGAAGCACGGTTTATATCTCGGATTTCCGCTCATATGTCAAACGACTCATATCTCATTTAACTCGTATCTCGATTTACGACTGTAGTTGTTTTTCCGAACACACACGATGGAAGGTGAAGCCCCGTTTAAGTTAATGACAAGACAATCGCACTATGCTGTACTGGAGACAATAAGGTTTATTTGATTTTGTGCACTAAACGTCGCACGTTAAGCTCGGTCTAATTTGCTTATCGTCTTGGCGTCACACTCCGACAAGTGTTTTCCTTCGCTTAAAGTTGTTCATTTTTCAAAAGGAAACTCCTCGGCTGGTGTTGATTACGGTTGTGTTTAGCTTTAATTACGACGCCGCTGCAGATGGAGTGCCGCTGAGATTTACATATGGATCGCTCAGGCAAAGCTTAAGAACACAGCGCACGAAAAAACGAGTGCCTTGAAGGGCTCTCCTGTGTTGACGGAGCAAAGTTAGGATCTGACGATACATAATCGTGCAGCGACGACTCGCTCCGGCGGCGCACCGGGAGTGAATTTCAATCAGTCGACCTGTTAAATGCTCATAAAAGTGTCACAGTTGTGGGAATGTTAACCTACAAATTATTAACAGGTATGCAAATGTGTGTCAGTTTCTCTGCATTTAACAGCGACACGTGTCTTTTATTTAAATCTCTTTGATAATAATTAAATAGACATTTCTTAATGTTTTTGTCTTTTTCTGATCGATTTTGTTGCATTCCCTCGCGTGAAACATGTGAAACGACGCTTTGTTCAGTCTTAAATCTCATGTCTTTGTACTTTTCTGAGGTTTTTTCAGTTTGAATTTTGAATGTAAACAAGATTACATCCATAATTAATCTGTTGTAATAATTTCTTATTTATAAGAGCCCTACTACTGTGCAACCACACCTGCATAGAAACGCTTAACGTTCCGTCATGTATCTTGTTCGTCATTCAGTGCATGTATTTCAGGTATTCTTTCAGATCTTGTACAAAAAGAATCCATATTAGAGTCGTGATGACAGAAGTCTGCTAATTGGTCCACCAATGGAGCGATTCTCTGTGAAGGGAATGCAGCCCCTTTAATGCAGATGGTCACATTTCCCGTCTTTATGACTGCACTTAGACTCGACAGTATAATGAACTATGTGACCGCAGTTCGCCGTTCTGTTGTTCTACAATTCCAGTCTCCCTCAGAAATGGTTTTATTGTTGGGAAACAGGATATCATAGATGTTAAAGCTAACGTTACCCCAACGCGTCGTAATGAATGTTAGCGTTCGTTTTCAGAGACACCAACCCCTGGGGGTCCTGAAAGTCGGTCC
This sequence comes from Antennarius striatus, assembly GCF_040054535.1. Classification (NCBI taxonomy): domain Eukaryota; kingdom Metazoa; phylum Chordata; class Actinopteri; order Lophiiformes; family Antennariidae; genus Antennarius; species Antennarius striatus. Next base: position 23,314,457 of record NC_090784.1, on the reverse strand, counting down.
CATTAGGATCCTTGAAACTACACTCATAAGACAAAGAGCCCTATTTGACAAAAAGACACCTGACAAAAAGTCACTTCCTGTTAGTTGTTTCCTGTTAGGAGATAAAGTAGAACCTCGAGATACAAGCTGCTCAACGTACGAGTTATTTGAGATACGAGTTGTCTTTCTTTTGATGTCAGTGAGACCGGATCTCGTTCTTTACCGCGTGTTGGTGGATGGATACGACATCAGTGAGACCGGATCTCGTTCTTTACCACGTGTTGGTGGATGGATACGACATCAGTGAGACCGGATGTCGTTGTTTACCGCGTGTTGGTGGATGGATACGACATCAGTGAGACCGGATCTCGTTCTTTACCACGTGTTGGTGGATGGATACAACATCAGTGAGACCGGATCTCGTTCTTTACCACGTGTTGGTGGATGGATACGACATCAGTGAGACCGGATCTCTTTCTTTACCGCGTGTTGGTGGATGGATACAACATCAGTGAGACCGGATCTCGTTCTCGTGGAGTAAAGCCGTAGCTCGTGTGTTCTCGTGACTTTTGCGTTTCTTTTCATTCTTTATCATCGTTTCCGTAACAACGAGGTTCTACTATAGTTGGGCTGAAGGGGAAATCTGCTCCCTGGGACTCGGACAGGGACTACTTTAGCATTCCTTCACATCACACTAACGCTACACTTCTGCCTCTTTTAAACCAGATTGAGATCGTCCACAAGAACCAGGCCCCCATGCTGATGGGACCCCTGCAGGGCAGAAGCTTCTTCTCCTCCATCATCCGACGGACTCGCACGGAGAGCAAAGACTGATCCGACTCGGTTCCAGACCTTTGAGTCCTCGTGAGATTCTACGGCGACCACGAGTTGATCATCGGCCGTCCCGATAGTGACCGGCGTGTGATTCCTGTTTATTACCCCAGGGTACGGTGGGGTCGGTACCACCTGGACCATGGAGACGCCCCAGAGAGTTCCTCATCGGATCCGGGACGAGGCGTTTAGAAGCGACGCTTCGGTCTGCCGTGTGTCGTGTCTTTTAGCTCCAAAAATACCGAAGCTATTTCAGTTCCAAGTCTCATTTTTATAGAAGTCTTTTTCTTTTTGCTGTTGTGCTCTTTGCCACATGGAAAAAAACCCCACAGATGAATGAGGTTTGTGATCTGATGTATTTATTTATTTATTTATTCATGTTTCGCTGCTATTGATGTCTTCTTAGCGTGTTTTTTGCGATGGCGTAACCCCGATGCATGATGGACAGTGAGTGAGGTAGCTGCTAGTGAAGCTGACATATCTGGAGTCTACCACCTTCCTTCAAGACGGTAGACAAGACCAGTCATCCTCATCGCGTTTTGATCCGCGCCGTCAACTAAAAGATTACGAATGATTATTGATTGTCGTAAAAAAATTTTTTTAAAAATGCATGACACTGTTTGTTTGCCGTCGCACGAGAGATTTAAGGACAGTCCTACCAGTCGTGTGCACACTTCCTGTTGCATGAGTGTCCGAGAGCTGTTTGTGACACTTGTGGGACTTTTTTCTTGTCTTTTTGTTGTTGTTTTTTTTTAATGTAAAATTGAATCTAAAATGCTGATCGACTGAACCATATCAGATTCTATCGATGGAATGGGGTCCTGCGATTTTCTCAAATAGTACTCGAGTACTTTTAAAGTAACAAAGGCGCAGTGATCAATCTGTTCCTGGGTTATTGATCGACTGTCTGCTGGTGAATGTTTACAGTTCACCGGCTTTTCCAGCCAATTAAATTCTAGGTACAGATAGGACTACAGATATATTGATTTAATCAATGCACAAAAAAAAGAACGAACGCGTTCTGAGGTATTTTGCACATGTTGTATAATTTCCATCATTCAAAACCGCCTAGTGTACAAATAAATAGATAAATACATCGTACATGACGTCGGATTTTGAGGGTATTTGTAACGATAAATGTTCTTTTTGACTTACTCGCATTCCTGCTTGTTTTCTGAAGACTTCAGGCGTGACTGTTGGAGTCTTTCAAAGTGCCACGCCCTGAAGGAGGCCGACGCCCGACGGCTCTCTCCGGCTCTTTGCTTTGTACTTTGCAGCATTTGTACTTTGGAGGTTGTATTTTTGTACACAGTATGACTTATTTTTCCGCGTACAGCTTCACTCTAGAACTCAAAACCGTGTCGTTCTGCCGAAAAAACCAACTGCCTGCCGATGTTACCTGAGAAAAGTGATACAGGAAGTAATAAAAAAAAAGCTTTTGTTGTTTGACATGGTGTTCTTTGATTGACCTTTGACCCCCCCGACTCCGACAGACGACCGCAAGGACAGATCAGAAAGCTAGCATTCACTCTATATTATTACCCCTGAGGATCCATACGCTTTTAAATCGCTAAAATATAAGATTACAAAAATCGTAACAGAAGTGTTGTTTTACCACGAGTTAAAGGATGAAACTTTAAATCAGCTTCAGGACGTTTGATGAAACTTGTTCCGACTAAACTAAATCTGTTTTCTTGGTGGCGTGTCGGCGGGTTCCTGCGTGTCACGAGGAACTAGAACCGCCGTTCTTACTTCCTGTGTGTGTGTCGGGGGGTGTCGGAGGGTGTCGGGGGGGGGGGCAGCAGGAGTGACACACGCCTTCACTTCACATCCACCTCACCTGCCGGCTAACGGAACCCTGTCTGGATCCAGGATGGCAGCAGCGTGACTCCTGATCCGAGCAGCGTTTAAAGGAGGCCGGAGTTCAGACCGGATCAGACCGGGACCGGGGGGGGGGGTCTGTATCGACTCATACGGCTTTGAGTGACTTTAATTTCTTAATTAATTAATTTCTTTATTCTTAATTTTTTTATTTCCCTTCAGGGATTACTAAAGTATAGTCAATTAAATTAAGAAAATTTTAAATAAGTGCAGAAAAACAACATTTAAGGAATATGAAGCAATCTTTATTGTTTTATTACCCCCTGCATTCAAATGATGAATGGATGTACAAATACATTAAAAAACAAGAAAACAAATCGTGTTTTTTTCTGTCTAGAATTTCATCCTAATATCATTTTGTTTGGTTTCTATGGAAACCTGTTTAAGGAGACTGGGGGGTGGTTCCTCTATCAGGACCGTTTCTGCTATAATTCACCAAACTTTGATCAAATTCTGAATTTAAACTTTGATTTTACGCGGACAGATGATTCCAGAGTGACTCTGACCCCCCCAGCCCCAGCCTCACCCCCACCCGCACCGGAGCCTCCTCAAACAGTTACCATGGACACAAACTTGACCGAGAACCGACGAGGAGAGGCAGAGGACTCCTTTCCGTTATCAAAACGAGCCCAAACTTCCAAACCAGGAACACTTGAACGCGTCTCCGCTTGCAGCCGACCGGCAACCTGACCCCCCCCAGTTAAAAGCCACCTGACAGCCAATAGGAAGCGGAGCGCGGCTGCTTTCCATGGGAGGCCCCGGGAGGCGCTGGCGAGGCGCTAGAAAGCTGCGCGTCGAGCGGGGAGAGGCGCACGCAGCAGCCGGGACGGCGGAGAGCCTGCAGCCGCTCCGTGACGCGCGTTACGCGGACGCACCGGAGCTCTCCAGGTAACCCCCCCTCCCCCGCTCCATCCAGAAGTTTATTCTGTGTGTGACACGGTTTATTTTTATCTCTATGACCTCGTTTCGGCGCGAAACGCGCGGTTTACGCGCTCAACTCCACGGAATCGCCTCATTTTTTTTACTGCGTAAAACTAAAAATATTCGCATTTTTGTGCTTTTAAGACGTAAATCTTCCTTTTTTTTCCCAGGAGAAAACGTTTAATTCACGTCTGTTTTGTGGTTTGTGTTTTTTTCATGTGCAGGCTGAGCGGACACAGTTTACAGATCTCTCAATCAGCTCCACAGCTGCGCAGAATGGACCAACAAGTGCCTCATTGTGCCTCCGGGGTGAGTGGACCCGTCAGAACGCGGATCACGTGACTTCTGATCGACTTCACGCTCATCAATGTGTCTGAATATGATCTGATGTGTGTTTCCTCTCTGATGCTGCCAATTCACCCCCCCTCCCCCACCCTTGGGAGCATTTAGGATTCATTTAATCATCAAACATCAATGCTGGAGCGCGGTGCCCACTCAGATCCAGTGATGCTGGTTGTTACGACTGGTTGATGATATCTGATGAGGTTCAGGCGTCAGAAGCATCAAGGAGCTGCAGCCAGGAACAGAAAGAATCAACTAACAATTGATTTGTGTCTCTTTTTCTTTTCTTTTCTTTCTTTTCCTGTAGAAGACGAGAGGAAAGACAAGAAGCTTCCAGGAGGAGGTGAACGACAGAAAGAGAAAAGTCATTAAGTCGGACCTGGCTGTGGACTCTGAAGGTGAGGCCGAGGGAGAAGTTAATTTCACGCATCCTAAACATTTAGCTAAATTCAATTGGCTTGTAGCCGCCGCCGGGCGCCGCTAACTAGTCAATCTAGTGGTGATGATCCAAACCCGGGCCTGGCGCTGGTCAGACGAACCGATGGACTGATGCTTCTTCCTCTTCGTCTTCCTCCTCTCAGAGCTCTTCCAGGACCTGAGTCGTCTGCAGGAGGCTTGGCTGGCAGAAGGTGAGCGATTCCACCAAAAAACCCCCAACAAAAACCAACTAAAAGAAGGGTAGATGGGTAGAAACGGGTGTTGAGGTGGGTGTTGTGTGTGGGGGGGGGGACGGTGCCTGGAGTTACTCGCCGAGTGTCGCAGTCCAATTAAAAGCCTGTGTGGATGAGGCACCTTGTGTGTCATGCATACATTAGAGGCAGAGCGAGGGTCTTGAGGGAGAACCGGGGGAGGCTCTACCCAGAGAGTGTCATCACAAATTACCAGGAGAAGGCTCTCCGACGCTCACTGTCTCTTCTGCTTTTGGCAGGAGCTAACACGCCGCACGCCAGCCGCCTCCTCCTCCTCCTCCTCCTCCTCCTCCTCTCTCTCCTCTTCCTCTCCCTCCTCTCAGCACACCTCTCTATCATCTCCAGCTGCACCACCACCACCACCTCGTCTCCTTCCATTCCACTTCTTGGCAGCAGAAAACAAAAAAAGAAAAAAAAAAGAAAAAAGAAAGAAATGGATTTATAATTTTTTTTCAAATCAATTTTTTATTTGTCAGAATCTGAATCAAAGTGGTAGATTTTTTAGAATTTATCTTATTTTTTAGCTTTTTTTTTTTTTTGCATATTTTTTCTTCTCTAATGGCAAGACTTCCTCATTGTGGTCGAATTGAGACGTGATGCTTCAGGATTTAAGCGCCGGTGTCCTCTTTCCGCCGTGTCTGCAGCACCGAAGTTTTGGTTAGTGTCGAACACGACTCGTGTTTTTCTGATTTTTTTAAATTTATTTTTTTGCATGTGCATGCTCCACTTGGTTTCTTTTGCTTGACCTTGTATTTGCATCTCACTAGGAAGCAACTCGCTTTGCATATTTCATGTAATGTGAAAAAAAAAAAAAGTTTCCATCTCAGCAGAAAGAGAGTTTATTGTGGAGATTTAGAGCAAAAAGGGAGAAGTTTTTGAATTTGTGTGAAAGCCAGTGTAAAGTGTAAAGTTGTTCTTTTAGCACGGGGTGATGTCACCTCCATTCTGCATGCACATAAATTTAGGAATTAAAAGAAATTGTCGGTTTCTTTTGTGCAAATCGGCCAAAGCAGTGAGAGAAAAGCTTTTTTTAGATACTTCCTCTTTAATGCACTGAAAATGATGTATTTATATGAGATAAAGCAATGTAGAACAAATTATTTAGCATGAAAAGTTTATATTGATATATTGGAATTAATTTTTAAGTAGAAAAATGTGTTTTTTATTGGGGTTATTTTTAGTCTTTTAATTAAATTTGAATGAAATTTAATAGAAGAGAAATTTGGACTTCTATAAAAAGAAGTCAGATTTTTTTTTTGCAATTATAAATAAGATATTTTCATCATAGCATTGCAACAATAATAACAACAACAACAAAAAAGTGTTATTCTACCCCAGAGGAACGTATTTCAACACGTCGCTCTGCGTTCCCATAATTCCTGAACCCTCAGGTGTGAAACGTGACGAATCGACTCCCGACGCTTCCTGTAAAATAAAGATTGACTCGTAAAATTTTACGCTCGACCCATCGCTCACCGTCTCCCCCAAAATGTTTAAAAAAAAAAAAAAAAGATTTTTTTTTTTTAGCAAAAACTCTTCGGAACACATCGGAATCGGAGCCAGTTGGGAACGTTCACCGCAGGGCGTGAGAAAAAGAATAAAACACCGTTTTAATATTTCAGCATCTGAAGCGAAGGTTCGGCTTTGGCGGCGGCGACGGCGGCCGATGAGAGGTTCTAACCGTTAAAAGATGTCGCGGATCGGAGGGAATGATTGTAGGTTTAATGAATGACTTCCTGTCCATTAAGATGAAAAGGAATACCTCCCATTCCTGAGATTTATTAGTTCAGGTAATTGGAACAAGAGGAGGAATTATGAGAGACGGATTGAATTTCCAACTCTGGGAGATTGAGGGAGATCATCAGCTGACAGGCCTCCTCCTCCTCCTCTTCCTCCTCCTCCTCTACCTCCACATGCTTTTATGGGATTATTTAAGTCTCATTTCTCACTTTTTCTCTTCTTCTTTTCGACTTCTTTGGCGTTGATCCTTCCTCCCCCCCCCCCCTCCTCCCTCCTTTCTGTCCTCCTTCCTGTTGTTTTGTGAATGATTTCCAGTTCTTTCCTCCGTCCCCTGGAGTTTTGAGCCGGTGACTCATCCGTCCCGTACTTCCTTTTTGGACGCGCCAAACCTTCCGTCTTTTCTTTTTCTTTTTTTTTTTTTGTCTTCCTCCTTGTCTTGTTTTTGTCCCAAGTTTGATCCAAAAGTTTCTTCTACGATGAAAACAAATCCTAGTTTTCATTTCTCATTCCTTTGGTTTAATTTGATTTATTTGTCGTTTTCTTCACCTGCTTCACAACGTAGAGGAAAAAAACCAAACATTTCACACCTGAAAAGAGAAAAAAACAACAATAAAAAAAAAAAACTCCTGATCATTTCAAGAGTGACAAAAATGACAAACGGTTGATTTTTTTCTTGCCGACATGTGCAGACGTGCTTCTGATGGCGCGATAATGAGGCTCCACCTCGTTGCGTGTATAAATAGACGTGCTAATGACACGTTTAAATCTCCCTTTTGTTTAATTTCGCTGTTCTGGAGGGACGAGCTGAACTGTCGCCGAGCGTAAATATGTGTGATATAAATATTAATCTGCTTTAATTGGGAGCTGCGGCGGAGCAGGCCGCGTTAGTTTAGCATTAGCCTGAAGACGGGGGGTGGGGGGGCAGGACGGACCCTGACCCGGTAGGTACAGGTGGGTGTTGGTGGTGGTGGGGGTTGAGTGAAGCTTGGTGGAAATTACTCAATTTTTTTTGATGGATTTTGTGTTTTTTTTCTGTCAGATTTAATCAAAATCTGAAGAATTGATTTTAAGAACTTGCACCACAATCAGAGAATCCAAATAAATTCATTCAATAATTGTATTTGTTATCCAATTTTGATAATTTTAAAAAATACTTCTGGGAAAAAAAAGAACTGTTGGAGGAACCCTTAAAATTTAATTCGTAGGTTTTTTTTACAGGAATATCACATTATTTTTTCCAACACGTTTAAAACTACATTTGATCAAACCCTTCGTCTTGATTTCCTGTAAAACATCTTTTCCCCGATCGGAGGCGAGCTGTGCCGGGATAGGGCCGACGTTTATTTAATCTCCCAGGAGGCTTTGGGGCTGCGGAGCGGCGGGATCAATGGAACGTCGTCCGTCAAACATCACCGACAATCATCTCTTTCTTCTTCTTCTCTGCTTTTGTGTTCAGCTCAAGTTCCCGACAATGACGAGCAGTTTGTCCCAGACTTCCAGACAGAAAACTGTGAGTAGGACCAGCCGTGTGTGTGTGTGTGTGTGTGTGTGTGTGTGTGTGTTTGTTTTGTGTGTCTTTCGCTGCCATCACCTTTGCACAGGTGCTATCTGGGGACCGGGTCGGCAGACAGGTGCATGGGTGAGGGGGTGTCTCTCTCTCTCTTCCCTCCATCCTGAAATAAATTCCTGATTTATTTGCATAAACATCAAAATATGTTTGCAGATGTTTTTTGTTTGGTGGGTTGAAGTGATATTTTTGGACAAACTGCTGTCAGATTGTTGTTGTTTTTTTAAAGATAAAATCTTTTTTATAATTATTTTTTAAGAATAAACAACCTGGACAATGTTCTCCTCTCGCTTCTTTCCCGTGCAACCCCCCCCCCACCCGTGGTGGTTGGAGGGTCTAAATCAGGCGGGTTAATGTTAGTAACTGCAGGCTTTTTAAGGCAGTTATTCCTCCTTCACCTGGTTGTAACGGTGGTTTGCTCGCCGCCGCTGGAGTCTTGGCACCGCTTCCTTTCTGCGGTGGAAGCGGTGCCAACGTGGGGACAGAAACGGAGCGAGTGGAGCTCAGCGGGAGCCGGAGGGAGCACATGTCTTTGAGTCGAGCCAAAACGCCCATGAAACTGTGAGAAAAGACACAAAACAAGTTGTCCCTACGCCGGCGAGCGGCCTTTAACCTGGAAATAAAAAGCCTGAGAGGGAATTAAAAGAAAAACGGTTGTTTGCATCTCGATCCCGGAGGTGGATCCTGTTGGTTTTGGTAGATTAAGGAACAGAAAGGGGGTCAGTTTCATCTTTTTGTTATGAATCTTAAGAGGTTGTACAGTGTTGGTCTCCTTTTGGATATGTTTTCCTGGAGTCTCTTTTCTCGCTGCTGGAGACGACCTGAATTGAAGTAAACCCAAGGTGTGAACAATAAATTTTGTGGACATGGACGGTTGTAGGAACCAGAGGTCACCAGGACCATCACGGTGTCCTTCAGAGGTCACCAGGACCGTCATGGTGTCCTTCAGAGGTTGCCGCGGCGGCAGGAGGCTGCTGACCATCTGAATTGTCCTGTTGGCAAAGCGGCAGCGGCACCAACAGATGGCGGGAGGGTGAGGGCGCCGTGGTTGGACGTGGTTCGAGCAGGCATCCCAGCCGGCGGCCCTCCCATATGGGTCCCAACCGGGGGACGGGGCGAAGAGCTGGAGGTGGAAGTTAGCGTCGCTAGCTCTGGGCTGCGTTTGAGGAGGCAGGTGGTTGTTGGGTTTCTGTTTTAATTCTGTTTTAGTCGTGGATGAGAATGAAAAGATGCATATTAATTATGATTTTAAAAAAATATGGTGTTGTTTAATAACGTAAGTAGAAATGTGTAAAAAAAGGTTTCTATAGTAAAAAGAGACTAAAAATCAAATGCGGAGAAATCATTAAAATTTAGTGACGTAAAATTTAGCAAAACACAAAAGTGGTGATGAGTTTAAGGTAACCTGCTGTTTATTTTACATAAAGTAGTTATAATAAACTAGTTAAGCTAAACCCTTTAAAATGTGTGTCATGACATCGATTGTGTTTACTAGCTAGCGTTAGCCGCTGTATGCCATTAAATATCACGTGAGCCAAAGTTTATTAGTTTATTATAATCAAAAAAAAAAAAAATAGCCATTCATGTTAGCATAGTTAGCATTAGCCCAAAACCAGTTGTCCAGTTGTTAGCCGAGTTGTTTACTAGCTAGCTCTTCTTTAGGTTCAGCTACTTGTAAAGGTATGTTTCAGAGTTTTGCAGGTGAAATATTCTGACATACGTAATATAAACATTTTAAATATTTTATTTCATTAAGTTTTATGAAAGAATAGAATACAATAGAAAGAAAGAAATAGAAGAACCATAAATGTTAACCCTCATTTTTTTGTTGTCGCCTTTTAAAATACGCTTCTTTTAATTTTTGGCACTCTGGAATTTTATTGTAGTTTCAAATCAAAAGTATTTTAACATTTTTATAAATGAGAACAGAAATAAAATATAATGAGAGAAGGACAACAAAGAAAAAGAAATTACTTTCAGAATTAGTTTCATAAATCCCGTTGGTGGAAAGTTACGTATTTTTACGAAGCTTTCTTCAATGTCAACTTTGCCCTTTGCGTCCGCGGTGCGGAGAAGCAGCATGTGAACGGCCTTGAAGCGAACGTGTCCTCGGGCTGAAGGAGGAGAAGGAGAATTTTCTTTGTCTGAAACTCCAACACAGATGCTTACCATTAGCATAACTTAGCAGGGAATGAAGGAGTAGAGGAGGTGTAAAATGAGGCCACACGTTACCGGCAGATCTCAGCCGCCATCATTTAACAGCAAAGTCGAGCACCTATAGGAGGTGAAAATGGAATGGGAGGTTATTCACTGTTGCCAAAAGACTTGAGTATTTTTTTTTTTAATTCCTTTTTTTTTTTTTTTTTTGCGAATGGACTGGGAAAATATCTGCCAAACGTTGGCGCTGGTTCTGCCAAAACCCACAGTTTGGACCTGACAAAACTCAACTTTTAGAACCAAGAATCAACCAAATTTGTAGGAGAAATTTAAATAAAGCTCAAATCTTAAAATATTTCGTAGTTTGTACGATAGAACTGAAACCAATTAAAATTATGTTGCATCACATTTCCTGCTGAAATATGGAAAATAAAATAAAGAAATAAAATATTTGCATTCAAAATAGAGCTAGTAATTGCTCTAATTGCTTCTTCTTTTAAACAGCCTACTATCCTGCTTAATCAATATGTAGATAATGAGAGCAATCAGGCGCTGATGTGCGTGACATTCTGGACTAAAATGGATGTCTGTTTTAGTCAGGCAGTGCCCTGGCCATCGATTTGTGTACCTTGGCACCCTGCTGATGAAATCCATTGTGAGGCGATGCCCTCGCTATTGATTTGTGTACCTTGGCACCCCACCGACGAAATCTATCGTGACATTTCCATTTCTAATTTAAGGCCTGGCGCGAACCTGAAGCTTAATAGCCAATGTGAGGCTTAGCGTTTTCAGAGTCGGCTTTAGTGCTTTTTATATTCAAACTAACCCTCTGGCTCATGCGGGTTGGGCGTTGCTGATAACATAATTATGGGTTGATTGTAGAAGGTAATTAACGCCATCGCGACACGCCGAACTAGGGTGTTTTTGAATCCTAAGCCCCTAACGAGGATCGGCCTCGTCAAAGGTCTCCCCTCAGGAAGTGTCTGTTTGACCTCTGATCGATGACCCGGAAAGGTCAGGCCCCCAGCGAGGGCTGGGAACAACCCCCAAGCTTTGTCGTAGCTCGCGCCCCCCCCCTCCAGAGACGCCGCTGTGCGTCAGATGGGGTGTAGTCGAATCAACCCCTGCTCGCACAACAGCTGTCAGTCACCAGAAGACTATCCGTCTTTCTAAACGCCTTTCCAACAGTGGAAGTATTTAAAAGAAAGATACTCCCAAACCGCAGATGCGAGTCTGTTGTGTAATCAAATGTCTGAATGTTGGCACAGGAGTTGTCAGATTTCCTTTCCCCATTCATGACTTTTTAAAAGCTAATCCCTCAACCTGAAAGACGAGCCAACCACGGCTGGCCCTCCGTCGCATCCGATGGCCTGACCGCCGATTTACGCGCAGTCGCGGCAACTCAATCCCGACTTCGTCCCAACCGGGTTTTTCGTCAGAGGCGCAGTCAATCGGATTAGCGTTGATCATGACTCGAGATGATGGGATGTTAATCAGGACTGATCAGGCACTTAACAGCCTCTCAGATGCACCGGGCTCGCCGCGGGGTCTTCGGTAGAGAGGCGGGCCCCCCCCGTTCAGATCAATGAACGACGTTGTCGTCGTCTGGAACGTATTGACAGCCAGCTGAAAGCAGAAAGAAGCATTTCCAGGTCGTGTTTCACTCCAGGTCACTGTCAGGAACAGGACGATCAAGTGAGGTTGGACGGGAGTCGTTCGTCTAGCGGACGGACGCTCTTCTTTTAGTTACGGCGATAAACCGATGACCCGGCGCACGTTTACCAGTCGCAGGTATTTCTCCTGAAGTATGTGAAAGCTGCTAAATGTGGTCAAAATGCAGAAGAAGAGTTGATCTTTGTTGAATAATCAACAGCCACATCAATTTTGAGGTACAGAAAGGAGTATCTCAAGACTATTCGGAATAGTCTATAGACTCTATTATAGACTATTAGAATACTCGTTCTAAAGGAGGACGCTGTTTCGTGGCTATTTCAACCCCCCCCCCGAATAAAATTGTAGCTTAAACCCACACCAGAACACTGAACACTAATCAGAAGATAGTCAACTTTATTGTCGGCACCTGCGCTGGAAGCCCGACTCGTTGGGTACCTAACGAGAGACTCTTTGTCGGATTGTTTCCTAATTAGTTTCCATCTGTCTTCTAGTGGCTTTCCACGGACTGCAGCTGAAGATCAAGAGGGAGCTTCACAGCCCGTGTTCGGAGCTGGGCTCCAACTGTAGCCAGGAGCGGCCCTTCAAGCTCCAGTATGGAGAGAAGTGCCCCTACAACATCAGGTGGGCCCCAAGACCGGAAATACCCCGAAAGATACAGTCTTCCATCAGCAATGGGGAAAAAAAGACGCAGGCTTGAAATCTTTGGGGAAAAGTTTTGTTTCCGACACACTTATTTCACTAATAATGGATAATTCTCTATTTTACTTCGTCAAAATACAAGATGTGACATTTTTTTATTTTGTCAAACAAATTGTTAACTTTCTCATGAAACTGTTACACATCCAGTTTACGTAACATCCTTTCTGCACTCGTATAAAAAAACCCAACAATTTTTCTGAAAACAATATTCGACTTCATAATTTCAAGAGCTTTCACTATTGTAGGGCAATTGTGTGGAGAATAGAGAACACTTTAAGCAAACACCCTTTGAAAGAATACAAATTCAAAATTCAGTAATCACCAAAATATATCTTTGAATAAATTTTTTGTTTTTTGTGCGATATTTTGCATTTCTCTGGTAAGATGTTCTACAGCTCCAGAGAATCAAGGAAACTAAAGGAAAATCTAGTTTCCTCAGTGACTTACAAAAAATTCCCTCTCTATTTTTAGTTCAATTAGAAATTTTCGCAGAATTTCTCGTCTTGAAACAGGAAGTGATGTCTGCGACACGTGATCTAGAATGGATCAAGTTTTAACTCGAGAGGGAATCAACCTCTTATGTTTTCTCCAGTGCCTATGAGCAGAAGCAACCCGCAGGAATGAAACCCTGCAGCCCAGTGACGCCCCCCTGTAGCACCCCCGTGTCCCCCCTCCATCATGCCTCGCCCACGACGGCCCCGACGCCCAAACCGGACCGAACCTACGCCCAGATCCCGTCGTCCCAGTCGCTCCCGGACGGCGCCTACGCCATGGACCACAGGTAGGGCGGCGCTCAGGCTTTATATTCACACCGCATTTATATAAGGGGGGGGCAAATATGATCAATCCACCAAACCTGAATGGTTCTGATTCAGCCTTTAAGTCAATCTTGTAGCAGCCGGCCTCCAAATCACCATTGTTATTTTCTACGTAGAACCAAAAATCACTTTTGAATCCACAGTTTGGGGTTGTTGGTTTTTTTTATATTTTATATTTCTAAATTTATTTTTCAAATAAATTCCCAACTTTAATGAATAATTTTCAATCTTCTATTCGGCTTATTTTGGTTAGCTGGTTTGCGGAACTTAATTTTAATTGATTTTAGAGCGAAGAATTTAACAGTTAAATCTTTGTTTTGTGACTGTTCTCTTCCTGTCTTTGTCTGAGACGACATTTGATTGGATATTTTGAGGTTTAGGATGGATATCAGGAATTCAAAATGTTTTATTGACCTTCATTGATTAATCCATGAAATCAGCTCCTGAATTGACTGATTTGTGGCCCAGATTTCGCCGTCAGCTCTCGGAGCCTTGCCACTCGTTCCCCTCCCCGCCCACGATGGCGCGGGACAGCCGGCCCCTCTACCACCGGCAGATGTCCGAGCCCAACATCCCCTTCCCTCCCCAAGGCTTCAAGCAGGAGTACCCCGACCCCCTGTTCGAGCACCCGGCCATGATGGGGGCGCCCATCCCCCACGCCTACCCCGCCTCCATGATGATCAAACAGGAGCCCCGAGACTTCACCTACGACTCAGGTGAGAGACGCGCGGCGGCGTGGATGTATGGTTGTCGTGGTTACCCTCAACCCCCTCCTCCAGAGCGTCATCATGTCAGGAATGAGAGGAGACTCTGGGGGGGGGCAGTGTTGATTGAGTTTGCCCATTATTAGGGCAGGGGATCTGGTTGGACCGGGTGTCTGCGCTGGTCGCCATTTCCTGTGGTGCTCTAATAGGAAGGAGGGAGGAGTGGGGGGGGGGCTGGGGGGTTAGGCCTGGTCACAATCCAAAATCTGCCCTCCCACGCTCAACCTTCCCCTTCAGACCGACAGTAAAGGGACCTCCGAGGCGGCGCCGGGACATGAATGAACATAGACCAGGCTGCTGTGGGCCGGCGGGGGGGTACCCAGGGGGGGTTTGTGTGACGGGTCTTGGGGGTGGGGGGGGGGCATCGTGAGGAGTTCTAGGAAAACGCAGAGGACCGCTTTCAGGTCTTGGGAAAAGCAGGAAGTTGTGGTTCTTGGGTGCTTTTGTCACTTCCTGTCAGCGGTTACGGGCCGTGGGTCAGTCCGTTTCCTTCCTGGTCTGGTTCTGAACCATGTTTAGTTCTAAATGAGGGGATTCTCTCCTCCACGTCTGTCTGAGTCACTCTGGACGCTTGTGGAGATGCTTGCCTCGGTCACATGACCACCTTCTTAAAGGGCCGCTCCGGCCGCTAACACACAATACATTATCGCTAAACTAAGCTAGCAGAACCAACAAGTTACGAGGACGCTGCTAATAAAGTTGATACAAAGTTGATTCACGTTTATTATTTTATTTAGAATAAAACAGTTTTAATGCTGGTCGTATTTTATTTTGTTGGATTTTTTAAAATGATATAATCTAAAACTGTCGACATCTCGCTGAAAGGAGCTGCTCGTGGCAGATGTTCTGGATGTTCTGGATGTTCTGGATGTTCTAGACGTCTAGCATGAATTTATTATCGGTCACATGTTGACCGGAGCAGGCCTGTTGGAAACGGGGGGGTGGATGCTAATTTCATTAGCAGCAATTTCCTCTACAGGCCCATTACTTTGATGAAGTTCAGAGAAATGTTTATGGGCCTAAATGAAGGGCCTCAGTCTGTTTATTGAACATTCACTTTGTGGCCTGATTTTTTTCGTTCTTCATCACGAGCCGAGGCCTCGACGTCGACGCCGAAATCCCCTCGAAGCTTTTTTTAAATTTAAAATTAATAGCAAATAAACAACGTTAAAAATAAACAAATATTTCACCAAAGTGGAAATTCAAGTTTTTTTGGGGATGTAAAATGAAATTTATTCTTTTAAATTAATTAATTCTTAACTCACTTAAAGATGCGAGAAGTTATTGATTATTGATTTATTATTGTATGTGATAGATAGAAGAAGAAGCTCAATTTAATCACTGACGGATTTATATTTAATATTCATGTAATCCAGATGTATTCTTAATCTGCGTCGTCGGTATTCCTGGGTGACGCCCAGAAGGGCGGGGCTTCATCACCCGAACGGGTTTTACTTTAAGCCCGTTTCATGTTTTTATTTTTGGCTTTTGCGTTTTTGTTCCGTGTTTAATTTGCCTCCTGAGGTGCTAGCGGCGTCGCTTTGGCGCCACGATGCGTTGACTCCGCCCACAGCTGGAGGGCGTGTCTTTAAATCAGAGCCAGTGATGTAACACCCATCTCCCGTCTCTCCAGCAGAAGTGCCTAGCTGCCATTCTGTCTACCTGCGGCAGGACGGCTACCTGGCTCACGCTAACCGCACCGAAGGTACCGCCCACTGCTCCGGGGGGGTGGGGGGGGTAAAACATTGCTGATTGGATGAACGTGAACACCATGTGACCGGGACTCGCCTTGTTTTGCAGGTTGCATGTTCGATAAGGTGGTGAGACATTTCTACGACGACACCTGCGTGGTGCCGGAGAAGGTCGAAGGTGAGTTCCCACCTCGAGGGTCGCCGGGGGGGGCGTCTGCGGTTTGTGTTGACGGGTGGTTTTTGGCGTGTCTGCAGGCGACATCAAGCAGGAGGCGGGGCTCTACCGCGAGGGGCCGTCCTACCAGCGGCGAGGCTCGCTGCAGCTCTGGCAGTTCCTGGTGGCGCTGCTGGACGACCCGTCCAACTCGCACTTCATCGCCTGGACGGGGCGGGGCATGGAGTTCAAGCTGATCGAACCGGAGGAGGCAAGGCGGCGCGACCTTTGACCTTTACATTTAACCTGCCTTTAACTTATTACTATTTATTAGGGTGGGGTCAGACCAAAGTAAACGATCCTAAAGAACACCTGAATAGGTTTGTTACTCATCTTGAGCTCAAACGCATCCATTCAGCCCCCCCCCCCCCCCCCCCCGACCCCCCCCCCACTAAATATTTTACGGGACGTATTCCTAAAAATAAACCCAGCGTGGGCGGGGCTTCAGACGCGGAAACAGGCTGGTTCTGTGCGCCCACATCACACACAGTGGGGCTCAGTCACTCCTGGGGGGTGGGGAGGGGTGGGATGCTGGGAACTCAGCAGCGGCGGCGGCGAGGGAGGGGTGGGGGGATGGAGGATGGCTGGGGTCCACCAGCCCGATGGCGTGTAGCAGCGCAGGCCAGATGCAGCTAACATGGGGGGGGGGGGGCCATTCACGCGTAAGGTGACCGCGGGGGTGCCTCTTCCTATTTTCTGGTTGGGGCGGGGGACAAACAAAAACAGAGGGGCTGGTGGGAACTGGGTTTGGACGGCGAGTGGTGTTGGTGGTGGTTGGGGGGGGGTCCGGCAGACAGGTGCGGGAACATCTGCTGCCTCCGCCGCTGCGCTGCTAATGATGGCGCCCCTCCCCCCCCCAGTCGGGTCGGCTCGGCCCGGACTAATTACTGATATTAGAGAAATATGGATTATAAGTTAGTTGTTTGTGTGTTTGTTTGTGTTTACCGACTGTTTCCGTGGTTTTTCTCAGGTGGCGCGTCGGTGGGGGATCCAGAAGAACCGGCCGGCCATGAATTACGACAAGCTGAGCCGATCTCTGCGCTACTACTACGAGAAGGGAATCATGCAAAAGGTATAAAAAAAAAAGAAAATAAAAAAAATTAGGGGAGGGGCTTGTGCTAACTCCTCCCTACTTAAAACGTCTGTCCAATCAGGTGGCTGGAGAGAGATACGTCTACAAGTTCGTGTGTGACCCCGAGGCCTTGTTCTCCATGGCGTTCCCCGACAACCAGCGGCCGGTGCTGAAGACGGACGCCGAGCGGCAGATCAACGAGGAAGACACCGTGCCGCTGTCGCACTTCGACGAGGGCGTGGCCTACGTGCAGGAGGGGCCCTACTGCCAGCCCCACCCCTACAGCGAGGCCTACGTGTACTAACGTCAGCCGCACACACGCGCACACCAACACACATACACACACCTCCTGACCCCGCCTCCTCCTCCGTCCACTCACCTGAGATGGCCCCGCCCCCAATCGGGGATGAAGACGCCCAGTGGAGCTTCATTCCTGTAATAGTCTCCTCCTCCTCCTCCTCTTCGCTCTGTGTGACGTTGGAGCGTGCACTTTATGGACAGGAAGCTGCAACGTGATTGGCTCTTTATTTGTGCATCAATGTGGGCGTCACTCCGTTTGGTTTTTTTTTTCATTATTATTATTTTTTTACTCTCATGACTCGGACAGGACTCCTCCTCCTGCTGAAGAACCCCCCCCCCGTCCTCAAACGGCCGTCCTGTCCCGTCATACTCATCCAAGTGAACACTGGCGACGTATCGTAACTTAAATGTTGAAGTGATATAGACTTGAAAAAAAAGTACCATAATAATTAAAGAGACATTTAGCCTCCATCTGCGATCTCTGCCCCTCCCCCCTTCCCCATCGTCCAATCAAAATGTAGCTCTTATCCTGTTGGTGTTTTTTTGCTGGATCAACTTGGGACTCTACGACTACGTTCACATCGACGGGACTCCGGTTTGATTGTTTTGGCGTTCACCTGACAGATTTTTAAAAAATTATTATTATTGATCAAAATTCAAATCCGATTCTCGACAAATGATTATGATCACATTGTTATCAGCTATCGCTATCAGCTGTCGCTGGCCTCGAGGAGGTCAGCGGAGAGGCGAGATGACGGGTGTGGAATTTAATATGTAACTAATAACTTCTGCCTGGTTGTAATGTCCTGTTCCCACCAAAAGGTGGCGGTAGTGCACCTACAGGTGCTGGTAACAAAAGAAGAAGAACATGCTATCATCGCCAGGCGCCGCTGCGACCGCTAAATAGTTGTCAGATAGCGTTCACGCTAACGTGACCTTCTGTTTGAGAAAGCAAGACGACTTTGTTTCGATGTGGGCGGAGCTACAGCTTCCATGTCAGGTAACTGAACATCAAAGCTTGTGATGTGAACGTAGCCGTAAGCGTTAGCATCCGGCATTAGCATCCGTGAAGCCGCTGTAAAATAACTCATTCACTGTTTTTCTGTTGGAGAATTCAGCAAAACACTCGTCATAGGAATAATGAGGTGAAAAGGGCGTGTGCATATAAAGTGGTCGACCAATCACAACGTCAGATTTTATTTGGATCCCCAAATTAAAAAGGCAGAAAAAAAAATTATTATTGGCTGAAAAAATAAAAAATTATAAATCAGTTATAAATTAAAAATTTGCTTGTTTTTGTTCCAGGTGAACACGAGGTGTAAAATTTTTGTTTTATGAATTATTTGATTGTTTTGGGGGTTTTTTTTTTAAAAAAAGGTATAAGAAATATTTTATAATGTTATGACTAAAACGGTGTTTCATTGTATGATCAGGTAAATCACATTCTGTTGCTGCTTTCGAAATTGTTAAGTGTATTTTCTAGTCTGGAGGAAACTTTCCGCGTTGTGGCTCTTAGGGGCTGTCCTGGGGGGGTTTTTTTGTTTGTTTTTTTTCATGTTTTTTCATTTTGTTCAATTTGAGCATTAAAAAAAAAAAAGAATCTGGTCGGAGTTTCGTTTTGTCGAGGTTCACATGTATGGGATGGGATTGGCAATAGCGGAAATTCTGTAATAAAATAGTTCTGAAAAATTGACTTCTCAGATATTTTATCGAATTGTCACTTAAAATTATTTTATTTTTTTTAATATTTTTTTTCTATTACTAGCATGTGATGGAAAAAAGTAAAATTCTCTGTTGATTTCCTCCTTTAATCCCATCATGAATTGACTCTGCGGACGTGGAAACACACTGAAGACAAAGACAGGTGTGTGTCTGGGTGTGATGAAGGCTAATAGATTATGGACTCTTGTCAATTTCCAGGTTGGAGAGGAGAAACTCCTGACCACAACACATTTAACCAAAGTGACACCTGAGGAGGAAAAAAGAAAAAATCAATGCCTAATTTAAGGCATCCTTTCTGGTGTAGGTGGATTACCGCGTCCTTAATAAGACTGGCAGTAATGAAAAAAAAAAAATCCCTTAAAGTTATTATTTCCTTCTGCGGAGTGTCACTGTTGCTCAAAAATCAATGACTAATTTAAAGGAACGGCGTTTAATTGGTTCCAGCGATGGGAAAAATGAAAACGGATGCGGACGTAATGAAAAACGCGGTTTGCCTTTAATTTGCTACGAGGAGCCGATCGCATTCCGGCCGCCGCGCTGGGATTTTTTTTATCGATCGTCTGTAGCCTTAACTTTAAACACCTGATTGCTTCCCTGAAGATGTTTAACCACAGCTAATCCAACCCCCCCCTCCTCCCCAGGCTTTAAATATGACTGACGACTCTCCTAATTTTGCCCCCCCCCTTTAAAAACAACCTGTTGGCGAACTGCGGTTTGACTTTGTGCCGTTCGGATGAACTTCACGGTTACAGACCGGACACAAACGACTGTGGTTTATTCAAACTCCCATCATGCAAAGCTCATGCAAACGCGCCGGCGCTTTAAATATGTGGTGAGGCCTTCGTTTTACACCTGTAGACGTCTTCAGTTCGGGGGCGGGGGGGTCGCTCAAATGGCACCTTTTTTTGTTGAAGATGTCGCCGAGGCTGAACATCCCCATGCAAATCCTGTTATATGGTCCGGATCTTGGGAGGGGGGGGGTCGCATCCCCAACCGCCGGCGTCGTTACCATTTATGGACATATGCTTTACATCCTGCCCCTCCCTCCTCTAGTGCTAATATTCTGTCTATCTGAGCTGTGAATTGCACCCCCCCCCCAAACAGATGGCCGCTCCATCTTGAGTCATCACAAACCCATTACCAGAGTGAGTCGTCCCGCGCCGACCCGCCGCCGCCCGCGCTCCGCGCCGCTCGCCGCTGTTTGCTCAGGCTCTCAAGTCGTCGCCGGGCTTCGGTGTTTGCTCGGGGTTAAATGGCAGGTGGAGCCCCGTGATTGGCTGTGACAACGACGGTGTTTGACCAGCGAAATGACACCCCCTCCACCCTCCATCCTCCAAGTCCGGGCAAATGTGTTTGGCTGTTTGAAACAAGTTGGCTTTTAATACGGTGTGTTGACACACCAAAAAGCCTTAAGTGTGTTTCTATCTGTGTTGCCGGGGTCTATCAGTGAGCATAAATCATTCAGAGGTAATTCAGAGGCTCTAAAAGGGAAAAAAGCACGGAAATTATAAAGCCTCTATAATGGAGGCTGCTATTACAGCTGCTGGCCCCGTTTAAGACCACCTTATAAATGGTTTTATTATCCGGGAGCCGCTATTTTAGCCGGGCTAACCAGCACAACGACTGCAACTGTCCAAAAAATCACTTAGCCGACTATTTTACCCTACACCTCCACACAATTCCCCTCTGTAATCAAAAACTTCCCCAAACATCCCAATTTTCTTCCCAAATCCACACCCAACTTTGGTTTTTTTCAATTAGAGGAAACACACACACACACACACACACACACACACACTGGAGTCTGATTGGAGGTCTATTGGGGACCTTTGTGTTCTTCAGGCGGTTGATCGCCTTCCCGATCCGGAGCAGATGAAACAGAAGACCCCCCCACCCCACCCCCAACAACACGAAGTCTGTGACAGTAATAAATAGCCGCCGCCGTCCAGGTTTAGAAAGCTGTGAAATTGGATATTGAGATGCTCTCCGGAGCGGCGGCGCGGGAGTAGCTTCAGACTAGACTGTGGGAATCGTCTAATCCGATCACCGGGAACGTAAGACGGGCTAATCGTCTGCCACGGGGCATCGAGGACGGTGGGGGGGGGTTTATTAAGTGTCCGGTTTCACAAACACTTTTATGTCTTGTTCTTGTCAAAACGTCGGCGCAGGAGAAGAGCGATGAGACGCGACGGAGAAAACCGATAGATGGACGAGCGTTTTTCAAAAATTCACTCATAAATCTGCAGCGAACGAGAGAAAACAAACAAACCGTGTTGGTAATAGCTGTGGTTGGTTTGGGCTAGTTTGGAGCAAGAATTAGAGGGATGGAAAATAGACTACAGTATTTTCCACACTATAAGACACACGTTCAATGAAGGGCCTATTTTAAGCATTTTTCGTATATAAGGCGCACTGGATTATAAGGCACACTCGGTTTTTGAGAAAAATAAAGGCCTTTAGGTGCGCCTTATAGTGCGGAAAATACTGAAAAATCAAGTTTTAATCAAGATTTTTGATTATCATGAGGCAAAAGAAAAAAATGTGTTTTGTTTGCTGATACAGAAAGTCGTTGATGTCACTGCGTGTTTAAAAATTTAATGCACATCTTCACAAACACTTTTCTAAATTAAATCCATTCAAATGTTAAGCTGTTGAAAGGGGAAAAAAAACGATTGGATCCGCTTCTCTAGTCTTTTATACGCACCACATTTCAACATATTAGTGTCATAATTTCGCAGATTATTCACCTTATAGACCAACCTGTCAGGGATCGGGATTTGAACATATGATTGTTAGCTCCCGAACCGTGTCGACTCCATCACCTACCCAATCCCAGCGCCCATTAGCTCCTCCTAACAGGCTCCAAATGGACTGACTGCTACTTATCCTCCTTAATTCCCAAATGAGTTCTCTTTAGCGTATCCATAATTCATTTTCTCCAAGCCACTTTCACCTGTTTAGCAAACACTGGCGTCGGCTTTATCTTTTCTTGTTTAACAATTGCTGCTTTCGACGTTACAGACGGGTTAAAGCGCCGAGTAACGACGGGAGAAAAGAAAAACATGATTTAAATAGTAACGCAAGGAGCCTGGGAAAATATACTAATGTCGTGAAATGAAGAAGGATATTACACGGGTAAATTTAGCCCACCTCACATTCATAATACCTAATGCCCTTTAAATAGGCTTAAGAGGACGAGTGGAAATAGACCCGCGTAATTAATTATTTTCAGCGGATTTCTTCTTCTTGCTTTTTATTCTATTATTTCTTTCTCTGCAAAATGTGTGGCAGCCGAGTCAAATCTGCTGAATAATGCACTCGTCTCGCTTCACTTGAATTTGTCAGCGAGAATGAGGCGCCAGGAATTTAATCGAAAAGCGCCATTTCTGTTGCTCCGAAAGAGAAAAATGTTCCGAAACAAAAATGAAGACGATGTGAGGCAAACTGGTCGAAGAGGTCAAGAGGAAATAAATCTGATTTGTGCGTTTCTGTTGGAAACAACAATATCAAACATAAATATAATCATGGCTGCTGTTTCCCGGCATGATATAAGAGTATCGCGCCCCCGCCTTGAGTTAGACTGCACGCGCAATCAAGACAAACAAACTAAAACAAGCCAACAATTCAGCAGAAGTTCACAAAAAAATGCCAGAAAAACAAACCCTGCTGCGGTAAAACTTCGTATTTAAAAACACGCGTCAGGAATAGAAGCGACAAAGACGTCTCTGGTTATCGCCAATCTTGCAAAACAAGCGCGCCCTTCTTCTCGTAAGCCGCGTGGCAAACAAAGGCGTAGTGTGATACCCCCGGGGTGGCGCGCTTCCAAGATCCACTCTGAGGTCCCGGTAAAGGCGTCGCGCTCTGGAACCCAGGGGGGGCCGCGAAAGTCCCCCCCCCTAGACACAAAAGCGGGCCTCGGCGGCGAGCTGACCGCTAACCAAAGCGCTCATGTGAGAGGAGATGCTACTCTGGACCCCCGTCAGGCTTGTTTTGGCAACAGAGGGCAGGGGGGGCGAGTGCTGAGCCAGGACAATATGTTTCTGCAAATGCCCCTCAGCCAATATTTATTTAGCTCCAAGCTGGCACGTTTGAGAAGCAGCGAGTGGCCAAGGCGGCGCGCGACTGTGATTTTCAAGATATTACAAACATCAGGCTTCAATACAATTCTGCCGTCGCTAATGTCCAATAAATTACGAGTTCTGTGTAGAATAAATCCTGCAAGGCCACGTTTGCTGATGGACAGGAAAATAAATTGGCAATTTAGTTATTTACCCTGAAAGAACATGGAGTAAAAATGTTTTTAATAAGAAATCAGTTTGAAACTGGGGGGTGGTGGGGGCATTCAGGAGTAATTCTGGTTGCAAGGTTGCAGATTGCCCAACGATGAAGAGTGAGGTGCAGGATAATGGAAGAGATAATGGAAGGTTGGGGGAGTGAGGAAGAAGGGGGGGAGAAGGTTCTTGGTTTCTTTCTTGCGAGCCTTTAAAACAGATGGTTCCTTGTGCGGCGAGCGGAAGTGTCTGTTAACTCGCTTGGCTCGCTATAGGTGGCTGCCGGCCAATGACGACGTCGGGATCGGGGAGTGTGAGCAACAGTGCAGTTTTGCTTTCTTCAGATGCGAACAGACGGACGGCAGCCGGCGGATAGCGGAGCGGGCCGCCTGGGTTTGCCCAAGTCAGTCGCCAGGATCGAAATCTCGGACGGAAAATGTTTGTTAGGAGTTACATCTGGACGAGGCACAGGTGCAGAGGATCAGGATGCTGATTGGCCGTGATTAAAGCACAGGTGTGCGGTGGGACGGTCCGAACCAAAGGCTCGGTAGACAAAGACGGACTCAGACGAGTCGTGTTTTGAATCTTGCACTTTTCTGTTTTTTCCTGCATTGTGTCGGAACAAACGACACGTCTCCTGTGACAGTCAGAATAATTACATTACTCATGCACTCTATATGTCTTCACACCACGAGGTCCGGGAGGCATAATCAGCCTATAGGAAATTTGTCTAATTAACTAGTTGATTAATCAGTATGCTAATTACGCTATATTGATACAGCTCTGTGTCTCTGGTTGGGAAGTTGGCGACGGATGAGCTCGAATCGAGCAGCAGGACGGTGGCGGCGCTAAAAAGGTACGTGGGCAATATGTTCCCCCGCACAGCCGCGGAATCCACACAGCAACACCCGCCCGGCTGTCCATATGGTGGCGTTTGTGGCGCATCTGGCTCAGCACGCCGTGTACAGTTACCAACCAACATTTTCCAGTTGTATTCGCACCTCGCGATGTCGTGTGCAAAGTGAAAATTAAAGGAAGAAGCCTCGTGTTATGGGCGTAATTAAGTGGAGGCCAAGTGAAGTCACACTCCTCGTGGCAAACACGCTCCAACCCTCAATTACTCTCAGTCAGCGGGGCAATTAAAAGGTCTGTCTTACGGAGTTGTCCTGAAGCGGCTGTCTGGACCCCCAGGGGTCCGAACGGGTCCATCGGCCGGGGTCACAGGTAGGTAATTACTATTGATCAGCAGAGAGAGAAGAGACAACACTAGTTTACCTGCTCTCTATGATAGATAGATAGATAGATAGATAGATAGATAGATAGATAGATAGATAGATAGATTTAGGGTATGGATAGATAGATAGTGTAGGCTAACACCGACCCCACGTCCCTATCCGACACATTCTCTGACACGCTCAACGTGAAACGGGACATTTGCTATATTTAGCAACAGAAGCTAGGCGGTGACGTCCACGAAGCGATCGGTGACGAGCGTTTGGTTCACACAGGAAGTGGACGCCCGTCTCCTGGGTTCATGTTGTGATCTCGGACTCCGGTATGACTCAGAAGTCATCGTATGTGGATGGAGGGATTGATGGTGGTGCGAAGGACAAACTGGGGCAATGACCTCGGGTTGGGGTACACCCCATCAATGGTATTGCCTACCCCTATCCATGACCACACCTCCCACCCCCTTGCACCTGTGATTGATTGAGACTGATCGTCCCGTCGTTGCGTCCCAAACGGAGTGACCGCCGCTGGCGCTGATGATGTTTACTCCACTTGACTCCTTGACGGAGTCTTTTTCTCACTCCTGAGTTATTTTCTCCTCCGTCGCCACTTCCTCTCTTTCCTCCCTCCTCTTTTGTCGTGTCTCCGTCTGCCGTTCGCGTCGCTCGGCTTTTTTCTCCCCCTTCTTTTGCAGCTATTCTTATCTGGGAGCAGTATGCACCGACTGCCTCACAGACAGACAACCTTGATGGGGGGGGGGGGATGATTAGAGGACCGAGTCTCTAGAAGTCTCTAGAAGTCTCTAGAAGTCTGCCCAAAACGACCTCCGGACCTTGGAGACCTTTCAAAGGCCAATGTGCTGAAACTGAGAATGAAGCATCAAACAACTTACGATTCTAAGCTTGACGCAGATTTTAAATGCAAAAAATTTTGAAATTTCAATTTGTGATTTCTAGATTCATCCAGAAAAAGATTTGGTAACGGGTTCCTCGAGACGGTTTGCAGACAAACAAACAAACAACCGATACTAGTTGAGCAACTGGTTTTAAAATCTGTAAAAAATACCAAGACTGGAAAACATTTAGCGCGGCTTCCTCTCTGCTCAACATCATCATCACCACAATGAATTCATTGCTTGGATATCAGATTGACTCGCAAACAGCTGTGTGTCTGTTACATGTGTGTGTGTTATGTGTGTGTGTGTGTGTGTGTGTGTGTGTGTGTGTGTGTGAGGCCACAGCTAACGCAATCAAGCCTCCCCAGGAAAAAACCAGGCTCGACTTCAGCGCTCCTTTGGCGTAATTCTCATTGAAGCCCCAAATTGACATGTCTCGCTTCTGATCTCGACATATTATTAAGATTTAATGGTGGAATTATGATCATTAAAACAACATGACTGATACGCCGGGCAGATGATGAGCTATTCATTTAACCTACTCTTCCTGTAATAATATTGAAACAGACAGTCTGCCAGTTATTAGATCATAATTAGCTGGTGCAATCTGTACCGAATCCAAGGAAATGACGCCAAGCTAGCCGCGCGGCGGCGCAGCCGTTTAGCTTAACCAGGCTACAACAGAGGAGTCCTTGTTAAAATAAGACGGAACACGGCCACCCAGATGGCGGCGAATTAAAAACGTCGCTGTTTTAACCAATTTGATGTCATTTTCACCGACGAAAAGTGCGACACTGCGCTTTTCGCCGCTAGTGCAAAAACCAGGTTGGAATCCCTGGTTCTAATTTCCATACAGTGTTCGTGCACACTCGTGTCTGCTTGTGTGTCGACTGTGCCAGTTTAGTGAAGGAAAATCTGCACCCTCAGCTGTTTTTGCCTTTGCACTCCGTAGGCGCGCCCCTGCGCTAGCTCCCCCTCCCCCGCCCCGCCGGCGTTTCTCCAGGTACCGTTCAGCATCGTCCTATTAATAAGCAACATATTTGATTTTCAATGTGAACCACGTAAAAAAAAAAAAAAAAAGCGTTTGTTCGGGGTGTAGAATTATTCAGAGGGAGTTGTGGGAGACGTGTCGTGCTACCCCCGGGGCGTCCAGCATGCTTCGGGTGGGTGAGAACGCCCCCAGGTGAGCAGCGGAGCTGAGAACGGCGAATCCCCGCGGTTGGGTTTTGGTTTTTTCCTTACGGACACACGTGGACGCGTGAAACGCGCAACAACTCAACCTGCTAGCGAACGAGCTGCTAAACAAACACCAGGTATGAGTCCGGCCCGCTACGCTAATTAGCATCCAGCCTGTTCCCGCCAGCTGGTGATGGCGTCGCGTTGTCATCACGTTTTTCTTGTTGTTGTTGTTGGTTTTCGTCGAGCTCCACATCGTCTTTGCTGGACATTTAGCGGGAGGGGAGGGGGTTGGTCACGTGACAGCGCACAGGGAATTAGCGCGGCGTGATTTTGGTCTGTTGTGTGTGAACGACAAGACGGATTGAAGAAGAAACCTGGTACAAAGGTTTCTTCACGCAGGAAAAAGGAAATCATTATTTTTCAGAATGGATTCAAGAATATTTTTAACCTTTTCTGAAATTTTTTAGGGAAATTTTGGAGGTGCAGTAATTCCTCGTTACTCCCGGTTTTGGACCACCCATGAAAAATGAAATTCCGTAATATAGCGACTATTTTATTATTTACAGTAATTAAAACATTCATAAACCCTCCCCATACTGACATTAAACCACCTTCTGTATTTTTTTTGTTGAATATCCTGTTTAATATAATCTTGCGTTGAGAAATCTTTAAATTTTTTGTTCTGTATTTGAATAAAAAGACTGGATTTTAAAAAGGAATAACTAACTCTTAAATTAAGATAATCCCTTCATGTTTCAGATTTCAGATTCATTCTTTCCTTTTCAATTGCAGTAAATAAATTTTATTATTTAACACAATCAGTCTTCAAATCATCAAAATATAGGAGATCAGTGTTTTCAGTGAACATTTGAACTCATGTTTTGCAATTTAAACTTCAGTAAAAGCATTTAAAAGGGAAAAATTTCTTTATTTCTGTCTTTCGTTTCCCTCAAACAGGTGTGAGTATTTTCCTTAATGACCTTCCTCCACAGCTGCTCCTCATCATCGCTCCTCCTCTATAAAGGTGTGCAGGTCTACCTGCTCTGTTTGACACTCACACCCTGAGCGGTGCGCTTCATTACCGTCCAGTCCTCCAGAAGCACGATCGATATTTTAGAAACCAAACGCTCCGGTCGTTCTGCCGATAGCGTGACGTTCACTCCGGTTGGAGAAAAATAACTCCTCATGGGGGCCAGAACTCCAGCAAAGACTGGCAAAGTTCAGAGAGTCTTTGCAGACGGGGGGGCTGGCGTGAGGCGGGACCCCGCTGCTCGGGCCGCCGCCAAGGTGGCGAGCAGCGGTGACTGTGTCCTGTGCTGATTGCGGCGCTGATGGGCCTCCCATTTTGTCAGCGCTTCTTGCTTTGCTCCGGCGCCGAGCAGCAGGGTTCCCTGATTACTTAATTGCTTGTAAGAGCTCATTAAAGCTTCCTATCCATCATAAGTCGTATGGCGAGTATCAATTTCAAGAGCGAGAAGAACGCAGAGAAAGTCTGATGAGCAATTAAGAGACGTGAAAACGCCGCTGAATTGTTATAGTTTTCATTTCTTGGGGAAATAAACAGAATTCATCACGTGGATGGATGCCACTGCGTCGCCAAATGATGAAACGCCGCCTCCATTTTTCTTTAGTGCACCTCTCAAAGACTGAGTGGAGAAAATTGGGTGTTTTCATGCGGATGCAGCGAATACATACGTAACAAGATTGTACGTTTACGACGTAAAATCCCTCCTCGACTAATTCGGAATGTTATTTTCGCGGCCTCTAGCGATGCTAGTCTGGTTGGACTTTCACCATCATTGTCCCAAAACGGGAATGAAAAAAAAACAAAACCATCCAGTAATTTGGATCCATAGCTTATAAGAGCTTCACAAGAATCTCACAATCTTACCAGGTGCAAAATTAGAATTGGATGCTGTTCGTATTAATTGGTGATCATTTGCAAAGCGGGTGGAAAAAAAACGTCTTTTGCCAAGAGCAAGTCTTACAAGCCTCCAGCTGGGGTTGTCAGGGGCAGGCTTGTTGGCATTGTGGCAGCATATGTTTGGTGCCAAGAACACCATCGATTTGCATTTCTTTTATATGAATTTTACAAAGCAGAAATGCTCTTTTGTGTAGAAGTGATCCCAAAAGTGAGCGTTGCAATTAATCACAAGTGAAATTTATCGGCTGATGAAAAGCCGTAATTCTACTTGCAATCTTTTTTTTTTTTTTTGCCCCCCTTTTTTTTTTTCTTTTTTTTTTTAAAGAAAAAAGTGGCAGCATCTGCAACACGCTCACACTCACGTTTTGATGAATGTGCCTTTAAAGCCGTGCAGTTTGGCTCCATTTAAAAACTGGCTTGAAGGGAGAAAAACAGCAGCGCGATCTTTGAGATACTGCAAATGCCATAAGTCATGAAAATAGTTCTTCTGTCTCAAAAACGAGCGGTGCATAATGTCGACGGGCGAAATGACGTCGCCCGAAACTAGGATCTCAAATATCACTCAGCGACCCGAGAAACCTGGGTAAAAAACACCCGCTGAGTCTGTTTAAACATAGATTCATAATTATTTAATGTGCCCACCGCACCTCAAGACCTATTGGGATATCTAATTGATCCAATTAGGCAACTAATTCTTTGGTAGGATTAGAGACGATCGGCCTCGTGTGCGTCGAGACCAGGCCGGTCCTGCCAAGAGATGGACAAGCTCCAGCTTTTCGCTTCATCTCCAAGATGGCTCCAGATGGGTTGGGGGCTTGAGATTCATCCGCGGCCAACTGGTCCAAACATCACGCTGAGACTAGCCTAGAGTATCATAGACCGCCGGTCCCCCAACGGCGGCCCAGCCACATATCCCTGCACCGTGTTGCCGTCGTTGGAGGGTCGTTAAATGATGCATCTCCCAGCTGACCTCTCCCCTCGCTGCTCTAAAGGTGCCCCGTGGAGTTTTTTCGTAAACAAATAGTTGGCGTTTCGCACCAAGACACATTGCGCGTATCCTCGAGCCCCAACAAACATTTCAACTCCCATTAAAGACGTGCAAAGATATTTTAATAATGTACTAAGAAACCAGTAACCAGCCAAATATTTTCATTCTAGAGCCATTTTACTTACTGGTTGGTTGTTTGTTCGGAGTTTCATCCAAAGGGAGGTTGGGGAACCGGGTCACACCTTCCATACTTGGTAGTCTGAAAGAAATTCAAGAAACATATCCAGAGAAATTGGATTTTTGGGGATAATTCAGAAAAATCATATTGTTTCATAATTATTTGGGAAGTTAACAAATCAATTTATTCAATTTATAGAAGAAGAAAAAGCTCTTTGTGGCATTTCTGTGCAAAAAAGTGTTGGTTGGACAAACATTCCCGTCTCCGATTACACTCCACCTAATCCCGGGCGATCAATATTAAAGAGGGGAAGGACAAGAGAGTTCCACCAAGGGCTGCGACTTGTCAACTTCAATGCCCCCAACCCAAACACCCCCATACCCCCAACCCCCCCACCCCATTGGTGCGACTGCGAAAGCCTTGAGTTATGTTCATCTTGTAATTAGCCAAGTATCCACACCATCTCTGTCAGCTCATCCCTGTGGATAAAAGATGCAATCAGAAAAACAACGAGGAGGCAACGGGTGGGGGGTGTTTGGTGGTGGTGTGGGGGCAAACTTTAAACAATGACCCTACTTCTCTTGGCAACTTTTCCCCTTACACCTAGCATTTTCTTTTCTGTCATGAGTATAAAGGGGCAAGAGAAATGCGTCCCTTTTTTCCTCTTCCAAGGATAATGATTTACAAAATGCCTCTCATCAAAGAATTCATTAACAACCAACGTTAATTAAAAAATAAATGAGTAAACATCAATATCAAATCTCAGCACTGTGGAAGGGAATACATTATGCAGAGTAATGATGTTTGAAAGGGGCTTTAGCACCTCGGTGGGACTCTTCTAAACCCCTTACCTCTTAGGCAGTTGCTTATTTTGCAACCCTTTGTTGTTTAACAACAAAGAGAATGGGCTCTCGTAATGTTAAATTAATCAGCGGATTAATATTTCAATTTGATTTGCTTTATAGTTGAGGTGCTGTTGGCATTTCCATTTTCCCTCCATATGTGCAGTGATGTTAAGTGCTATCATTACCATTTTCTACCTGGGGGTTCGGGGAGATAACAGGCACCAGTGATAGCTCTATTCTGTGAGGGAGAGGGAGGTTGGGGGTTTTTTTGGAGGTGGGGGGGCTCATACATTTTTAAAGGTTGTGTTTGGTGCACCTTCACATCCATTATTCTCCGATGCAAACAGCTGAGTCACAGTCTTCGTGGCCGCCGCGGGACGACGTGTGGCCTGTCAGACGGAGCGCAGGGAAAGGGTTAATTTATTATTTATCGTTCGGACATAAGGTCAAAAGATGAATTTTATTTAAACAGGGTGCAGAAATGTGACCTGACTGATTTTATTGGTTTTGTTTGTGGTTTCTCTTTGTTCATGGGTGTAAAAAGCATTTTAGTCGTTTGACATCAACAGGATTTTCGTGGCGTAAAAATAGATATTTTTAGTAAAAGAATTTTGCCGTTGTACCGTTACCATGAAACTGTGATGTGATCATGCCACTTCGTTCATGGCTGCAAAAGTTCTTCACGTTCACAGAATGTAGGTAACAATTAAAAAATTGTTATGTCGAGGAAATTAAAGCACCAAAAAAGAACTTTTGTGATTTTTTTCTGTGGTGTTGTTTTTGAAAGGCGACACCGCCAAATAGTGGCCTGAAATGCATACTACAGATTTATTTTTGTTTTTAAAACATTAAATAATTTTTCCCCCCATTTTTGTCAAAAGCACTGGTGTTTTTTTTAAAGAAGGTCTTGAATCGAACTAATCTGTGATTTAAAATGCATTTTCATTCATTTTCAATACCCTCTTCGTACGTTGTTGCGGATGGCTGAAGCCTATCCCGGCGTACTGAGGGGTGTGAGGCAAGGGACTTTCTGCATGCAACGCCAGCGCACCACAAATTTTCATGAAACTTGGAAAATTGTATTCAGATTTTAGAATTAAAATTTGCACAGAACCTGAGGACAACTAATACTAGTGATGGTGTTGGTATAACTTAATTAAAATGGAATTTGTGGAAGTATACAGTCTTACTGTCGTCATTACAAAATAAACTTCTAATAATGAAGGTTTAGAAAAAAATCTGATGATTTATTCATAGATTACACTAGGAAAACGAAAATTTCATAAAATTAGCCATGGACAGGAGTTTAATCTACTCAAATGTTTATTGTAAACTAATTCTGAATGTTTTTGGAGACACATAATAAATCCTCTGTCCTGTCAAAGTGCAAACAGGAAATTAGAAATCATCAGGTTTACACTGGATTAAATTTGGGGAACCTAAAATAAAAAAACAACAACATATTGACGACCAAAAGTCTTTCAGACGAGTATACTGTGGCGTCCCGTAATGAACACAACCTGTACGATCAACGTCAGCGTCTGCAGCTAATCACATCCTATCAGCAGCACACGTCTTTAAGAAAACAGACAAGCAATTAGGACATGGTTATTTGTCATAAACACCATTCACCGCCATGCAAATGCAGCGTAATTGCCCAGCAGACCTTGAGTGACAAGTCATTAGATGATTGTTCACGACGGTTGATTACGATACGTCAGGTGGGATAGGTCGCTGGAGTAAAGTGTTGCCATCACATTAAGAGGCCTCGGCTCATCACATCCAAACCATCAATAAACACAATCTCAGGATATTTATTTTGGTTTTGATTTTTTTTTTTTTTAAATGTTTACCTGGAGAGGTGAGGATTGTAACCTCACTGCGGTAAAACTTCAGACTCAGGATGTCGAAGTTCATCTAATGTAGAGAAAAGGTGACAATGACACTAAATATCTTGACTTAATTTTACTTGAACACGCGTTAAAATCCTGTTTTCTTGAACGCGAGGTTTATGCGGGAAAAGCTCAACTGGTTGTGCAACAATCAGCCCCACAGGCAGACTGAAGTTCCTCACGGCGGACTTTTAATAAAAACGAGTGATGGAAGTATGGCTGCTTGTGTGCAGGACGGATCAATAAATCATGTTCAGATTAAGGGTTAAGATCAGGTAGTTCCTATGCCGAGGATCCGATTCAGAGGTGGTTCTACAGCAGAACCTCGAGATACGAGTTTGATTGATCCATGACTGGGTTCATAAGTCAAACAACTCCTTACTTATGGACTCCACCACCAAGAATGAGATGCGGTCTCACTGATGTTGTATCCATCCAACAACTAGTGTTGGTGTCCTGAAGCACGACTTGTATCTCGGGTTTTCGCTTGTATGTCAAACAAAACTATGGACAGAGCAACAACTCGTATGTCAAGTCGTTTGTATCTCGAGGTTCTAGTATACCATCATGCAGATGGATCGAGATGTGGACCCTAACCCACGTGGGCTGGAGACACTAGCAGAATGAAAAATAGACCCTGATCTGATTCCTTACATTTGGGTGGCGCCCCCTGGTGGATTGGAGCTGATCCATGACGGCGGCGTTAGCGGAGCTACGCGCCCTTTGGGTCGTACATCCAGCCATTCCTTCCTAACGCTGCCGACGCACACACACGCGCCTTCGCGTGCGCGTAAGCATGTATGAGCACGTGTCGCGTCGCCCTTCATAATCAGGGGGTCTGAAAGAGCCGCCACTCGGCGGTGAATTGCTCGCAGCTGCGGGCCCCTTGTCGCGCTGGCAGCCTCGGCCCTGTCATCGAGCGTCCGCCTATCTGACCTGCTAATTTTGAGCATATGTAAGTACTCTTAAAGTGGCGGGCCTTTTGACACGCTGCAAACAGCAGCTGTGGCAGCTGCCCCCCAAGGAAAGCTTTATTTAATTCAATTACATCTTTGGGAGATATGTAAACGAGGAGCTGAGGAGGGGTAGGAGACGGGGTGAGGCAAGGGGGAAGGGAGGGTGGTCCTCTTCCCCTTCTTCCCCTTTGCCACCCTACCTATCCTCTGGCTTTCCCTTCCCTTACCCCCCAAAAAAGAGCCGCCGTCGCCTCCTTCCCAATTAGAAAACCCAAAAGTGTCAAGGCCCAGGTGGCTTGATCGGCAAATGATTGGGTGAGTAACTGTTGCTAAACTCCCCCTCCGTCACCCACCCCACCACCCCCTTTGACTGCTCAGTGTCTCTCCAGCGGTGTGACTCTGAGGGGGGATAATCAGGGTCAGGATCCTCTGCCACGCTGATCGGTACGTCTCAGCCCCCGGGCAGCCCTGCAATTAATGCGCCGCTGAAAGAGAGCAAAAATATTCACCATCTGGCAATTAGAGCTCATCGGCTCCCATCGTTTGCTCTCTCCTCCTCCTCTTCTGGGCTTTAAATGCAATTGTGATCTTATTCTTGTTCCAACTTGGGCGCCTCTCGCACTGGCCCAAGGCCCATTCGCCGCCTCGGAGAGACTATATAGGAATGAAAACGAGTGCAGGATCGCAATCCAGGGGCAATTCAGAAATTGCCTCTCAGTCCCAAAAATGGAGGCATTATAACCGCTCTTCTTCCCCACTCACTGCCGAGGATTCATCCCATCGCTTGCTCTTCCAAGCTCCAGCTGCTCGGCGGCTGAAAAGGGGGGTTTTGAAAGAGGCTGGTGTCATCATGATCAAATTAACTCTTTCTCTCTGGATGGGGAGCAAAGGTTGTCATTGGCGCCGTCGTCTTGTCGTCGGGTTTTTGGGGTTTTTTGACACATCAATGATGTTATGATTAGTTATTTTGCTGCCAACAATGGCCGCCAAATGCTCGTGAATGCCCTTCGCCGTCAAAGAGGAGCGGAGGGCTGCTGAAAGGACATTGATTTCCCCGAGAAGTCGAAGTCAGCCACGGTTTCGTCTCCCCCCCCCCATCCACACACACACATACTCATTGTAAAATTCAAATATCGGGATGACAAACAGGGTGATTACATTTGATCTGGCTAGTTTTGAGTTGCAAATGTGCCACCTCGACATTTGGCTAGTGTGAATCAAGGTCTCTGGGACAATGGGGAAGCAAATTTTGAGGAAGTAGCAGGTCGCGGATCGTACTGCTCACACCGTCCTGGGGGAGGCTGAGAAGGTTTTCGCATTAATCAAGACATGAGGACGAATCTCGCGTAACAACACTTGTAAGGTCAGCGCTTGTTGACTTCCCGCCCATCCGCCGGTCTCCGTTTCTCTGGCGTTTAATTGCTCCACCGCCGTCCCCGCAGCGTCTCGCCATTATGCTTTCCTGTAAAGCGATAATTACAGATATTGAATTATTAACAGTCATTATCAAAGCTTGTGCTTAACTTGTTTTGTTGTTTAAGGTTCCTGTGATCTCAGGCAGTCATTACTTATTAACAAACGGGATACTTTTCCCAAGTTGCCGCACGTCGACTGTGGCGTTAATGACGCGCTCTTCCTGTTTGCCCCCGTTTTAGCTCCGAACGAAAACAAGAAGGAATAATATTGGAGTTACAACGAGGGCGTAGAATGACTATTTATTGGCCCGTGGAATCATTATCATAAAAGGAGATTAATTAAACCAGTTATTTGAATTGGTTGTTTACATAGTTGAGCAGTGGTTTTAGTCAGGGTTCAGATTAAATGGCCCCATTCCTTCAGTGAGATTAGAACCAACCAGATTATATTAAACCGCTGTCCTGGAGGCAGATTTAAGAAGCTGTGTTTTATTTATCGGATTCCAAACATTTCTGCATCGTAAGGTACTTTGGATTGAATAGACGCTAATCATAGCCTCAGATAACAGGTTTAAAATTTGCCTACATTACAGGCAAAGAGTTGAAACCAATATAAGTATTTGATAAACATCGAGCTAAAATGACTGTTCAAACACATTTAGCGAAACGCTACAGATAACCAGTTAGCTAAAATAATGGAAACAGGTAAAACGCATGGATAAACACCTCAAGGCAAACACAAACAAAGACTTAGAAGTAATGGACAGATTTAGCATTTAGCTAAAAGTAAAAGCGCCGTCCCGCTCACAAGCTGCTCATTTGGGGGCTCCACAAAGGGGCTGCCCGCCACTCTACCTCCAATTGCACGCTCACAGGCCCCCTAGTGTGTGTTTGTGTGTATTACAGGGGCCTGCACACACTAATATGCACGCGTGTGACTGACTAACAAAAACTAGTGCGTGCGTTCTTAATTTCGCTTTGGGGATTATAACAGTGTATAAAGAATTTTTAAAAATGTAATTAAATTTTTAAAAATGGCTAACAGTAGTGGAACACTTAAATGCTTGGTTAAAGGCAACGGATAAACAACTAAAAGTTTGGGTCGAACACTTAAACAGTTAGCTAACAGAAACAGTGAAGGATAATCAGCTAAAGGGCAACGGAATGGATTAACAATGATAACATCTAGTTAACGGTAACTAAACCTTTAGCTAAAATCAAGGAATAACCACCTAACCAAAATAATACACTTAAAAATAATAGAAAAACACTTGAAAATTCAGTTCAAAGCAACACAAACATTTGACTAAAAATAATAAAAGACACTTTAAAATCTGACAAATTAAACTGAGAATTTTAAACTGTAATGACGAACGCTTAGCTAAGAGTGATTGAAAGATAATTAGCTTTTAGCAACTGAAACAACTGAAGTAATGGAAGACTTAATCATTATTTATTATTTCTATAATATAATTTAAACCACCTGATGACAAAATGTGACATTGAACAGAAATAGAAAACTTTGTGTTCTATGAGCAATTTAGAGTCTGGGCTAAAAAAACATAACGCTAAAATTAGCGTTAGCAAACTATTTTTTATTAATCCCCAAAAGGAACATGATTTTACATAAAACTCCAGATCCACACTTTAAAAATAAAATCACCTCCCTTTTTCCGATTCGAGGGCCTCCTGTCTTTTACACGCGTTCTGCTAAAGCTAACAGACAAACAGCCGTTAAATGCTAACCGCCGTGGAGGTGAAAGACCTGTAATGTTCTCTCCATCATAACATGTTAATAAGCGTCACGTCAGCGTGGAGCCACAGACGTTCTGTATGTTCCTGTTCTATCTGTACGTAACCGTGATGGAGACACATATAGCTCCATAAACACGTTAACGTACGGCGTGTCTTAGAGCCACATTTAGCCTCTCAGGTGGATTTTTGTGGGCAGGTCCTCCTGAAACCGACCACCTGCGTCTGAATTTGGCTCCGGGGGCGTCTGGGAATAGAAAGACAAACACTGAGGGCAGAAACGGTGACCTGTGACCCCAACAACCCCCCCGTCAGGAACCCTCGTGGAAAATAACCCTGAGAGGCGTCAGCTGGAAAACAAAATACCCGAGCCGCGCCGCGGACGAGAATCAGCGCTCAAACAAATTCCAACGCCGTGAAGGTGGTGGTGGTGGGGCGCCGCAGCCTTTCGACATGGGGGGGCTCGTTTGCACATGCAAATGCCACCGAGGCGACCTGAAGCCTCACCTGCAGAATCTCCAACCAACAAAAACCACCAGCGCTCCTCCGGTATCTAGTTCATCTCCAATCAGATGTAACGCACGCTATGATGTCACCACGATGACATCACTTTACTCCGATCTTTATTATGATCTGTTTAGTAGTGAAACATCAAGCAGAGCGTCTTTAATCTGATTGGTTGAAACAAAAATGAAGTTAAAACAAGACAAGGAAAATTATAAAAATGTTTTTAAAAAAAGTAAAAAAAGAAATATTTTTAAAAATATGTCGGTAAAGACAGAAGGATAAAATTCATAAATCAAAGATGAATAAGATGAAAGATGACGGCTTTTATTTTCTACATAAAACCGATCAAATAAATGTAGCAATAAATTAATAAAAGTACACAAAAAGTGGGCGAATATATAATAAATAAATCTGACTTTACTTTAAAGATTGTTTTCATGCTGATTCTTTTTTTTTAACAAACTTCCGATGGGCTTCACTCCGTCCGTCTCTGGTCTTTGGGTTGATTAAATGATGTGGGGAGGAGCCCCCCCATGTCCCCCCGTCTCCCCCCCTGCTCCTCACCTTGGGGACATATTGTCCCCCGTCACTGAAACCTCGGGGACAGAAGGCTCCGCCGTGGGGTGGCTTGGCAGGGGGGCGGGGGGCTGATGAAACGGAGTCGGGGTAATGAAGGCATGCCCCATGGCTTCCGCGGCTCCGCCATATGTTTCACCAAATGCAAATCGGCCCCAATTCAAACAACTTCTTCATCTTGATTTATGCAAATGTGTTTATAAAGACCGTCTTATAAATATAGCACAACGTCTTGTTTTGTGAGGGGGGGGCTTTCAGTCGCTTTCTGTTGCTCGACGGTGATGCAACGCGCGTCAAACGACGGGTTCGGACCTTTTGGCGCCTTAATGGCGTCCTGGGGGACAGGAAGGAAGGGGGTCAAAGGGGGAGAGGGGGGACCCCCGCCGGGTCAGCGGACCAATGAGAGCGACCCTAAAGGACGCCTCGTCCAAAGGAAGCAAGTCCAGCGTTCGTGACGTTTACAAATGATGTATGTTTGAACTTTTGACATTTCCGAGTTTTTCCCGCCTTAAAGCCTAGCGTTAGCAATGTGCTAATCACGCTAAATCAGTTTGAACAGCAAATGAAAAGTTTATTATTGTGTTTACGCGAGTTCTGGCATGCAGATCCTGTGTGTGTGTGTGTGTGTGTGTGTGTGTGTGTGTGTGTGTGTGTGTGTGTGTGTGTGTGTGTGTGTGTGTGTGTGTGTGTGTGTGTGTGCGCGCTGCTCGGAGCGATGAACCCAAAACATCAACATCAAAGAGGCGAAATGTTAAATAATGATAAAGCCTTGATTGCGCTCTAATTAGCTTGATTGAGCTAATTCTGTTCTGACCTGGAAAAACTTTGCGACACATCCTTCAAAATAAAAGCATCAGGTCTGATTTTAGTTATTGATTATCCATCACATCGGTTGGGAGTGCTGTTGCAGTTAGGAATGATGCATTATGGGAGAATTCTCACATTTGGTCTGAGGTTGTACAAAATGAGTGAATGTGGTATTTGATCCGATTCGCTGCGTTTGGTCACACGTATTTAATCAGATATGATTAAACAGGAAACAGGAAGTTTCAAACTCCAGCCAAACGGATTTACGAATAATTTTCACAAATAAAATTGTTTTTAGTTTTTGCTCAAAAGCCAATCCTGATCCTGATGCCTTCAGGTTGTGATGTAAATATTAAGAATGGACCCAGTTTGTCTGACTGGCTGTGAACGAAACACGGTGAAGTTTTAAGTCAAAGACAGAACTAAACTGTGTTCATCAGAGCTACGATAGCTCCCTCTAGAGGCGGTGGTCTGAAAGAGCAAGTCCACAGGAGGAAGAAGAACCTCTTCATCAGTGTCTCAATCCTGAATGAAAAAATGACATTCAGAACATTCAGAAGTCTGGATTTATGTTTAAATAAATTTATCTGGGTTTTATTTACCTAAATGTGGGAAAAATGAGTGTCAGATATAATATATAATATATAATAACACACACTTCGTGTTTTCACGTTTGGCCACCAGAGGGCAGCAAATGTCAGCAAGTGATTTGATGCCTTTGAGGTAAAAGCCTCAGAAAACAAAAACAACACAATAAACAACAACCTTTGCTTCTTGGTGACGCTGGTGTCGCGTCGGAGTTTGTGGAAAAAGAAACATACTGTCTTCACAAGAAGGTCAAAGGTCAGGTTGGAGGCATTGGGATCCATCGTTTTTCACCAGTTTTGTACTCCTCCAGTCACAAAAAAAAAAAACTGAATTTGAGCAGAAAACAACTTAATGCTAATAAAATTATCCATCCATGCAGCAAAATGATTCACACGTTAGTCCTGTTTTTTACGCAGATGTCCACTTTGTCATGCGTTGGTAATGCTAACTAATTCCTAGTTGCTAACATTGACAGTTTCTTCTTTTTTTTGTGAAACAGGAAAAAGTATTTAGATGTTTTAATTAATTAAGTGACAGAACTCCTCATTTAATTAATAATTAAGCAAAAATAAAAGATACACAATGTCTAGTTTTAGTTTTAAATCATTAAAATACATCTTCACATTATTTTCTTTCAATCTGTCCGTGAATTTTTTATTTTTTTATTTTTTTAAAAATGCGAAAATAAAATGTGACTCAACTCTGGTGTTTAAAAAGAATGAACCAAAGCTTCAAAGACACCAGATATGGAACCAAAACAACGACCTTAAAGATGCTAAAAGGGTTTTAAATGGAGAAATGCCATCTCTGGGGGTTCTGACATAACATTTTGACCGTTACTGATATAAAATCACTGAATTGCGTCGTATCCATGGAGACGGAGCAGCCAGACAAACATATTTACTGTTTGTTGACGCTGCTAACCTGCTAGCTCCACGCGGCGCACACAGAGGACAGGAGCACTCACCAAAACAAATGACTTTACAACCAGCGCCCCCTCCCCCCCGCCTCCCCTGTGTTCCACGCCGTTAACCCCCTCCACCCCCGGGGGAACAGGAGGCTGCGCCACCCTCCATTTAACTCCCCACACTAACGCATAAACACACTTATTTCTCTCCGGACCAGAATTCCCTGCAGACGTGAACGTATGTAAACGCCGGATTATAGATTCCTACACACTGTGGCACTGTTGACTTTACCATCTCTGATCCCCAAATGCTTTCATTTCAAAGGCTTCTATTTGTAGTGTTTTGGTTAAAAAAAGAAAAAACTCCCGTCGCCCTTAGTCGAGCAAAACACACAGAATAATTGGGTCCTTTTTTACGCAGCTGTAAATTATGCGTGGCCCCGAGTGAAGCGGAATCTGTAAGGGTTTGAAAAGTCTGTGGGGAATCAGCGAAAATAATTTAACTTATGCACGCATATATATGTAATATACTGTATATATGTATATATATATATATACATATATATATATATATACACACCTCGCTTTTTTTGGCGTGCACTTTAACCCTTACAGCCCCCGTGATCAGATCACGTTTTTAAACCATTTGTAACAAATAAAGTCTGTCACGTGTTTCTATCCATGTAGTCGCCATCGTACAAGCGGTGATGCATGTATTCATGTACGTATTGTTTTTTAAATGTGGAAAAATATGAATAACCAAAAATAAATTTCAAATTCACGTGATCCGAACGCGTATCGCGATTCATACATTTTGTCACCTGATGCAAACATGTACCGTGATTGGTGCATTTACTTTGAAAAACTCCTTTGAAGAGTGGCACAAGTGACACAAACTGTATGTAGTTATGTTATAAAGCCTATGGCAAACTGTACGTAGATCAAAATCAATTCAATGAGCAGGTTTTTGGTTTTTATGTACAATAAAATACAATTTGTTAAATTTTCGAATTTGACTGTGTCTATTTTGCCCCAATATGTCAACATAATAAGTTATAGGGAAATAAAAACTATCTCTTCATATGGCTGAAGTTGTGCTGAAGCTAAACATACCAAGCATGGGTATGTTAAATCATTTTTAATGTGGTTTAATAGAGACTAATAATAGGGTCATGTCTGCAGCTCCGTCCAGCCCCTTCAGCACTTCAAGAGTTAAAAAGCGGTGCAGGAATCCACCAGATGAGCGCACAAACAAACCTCCAGACGTGCAGACACTTGCACGCCTGCGTCGCACACGCACTTTAAACACACCTGTGTTCCCACAGGCAGGGCGGAGGAGGAGCCTCAGGCTGAACGCTGAGGGATGTTGGCGGCGGCGGCGGGCTCTGATTCGTCCGCCGCGCTGGCAGGACATCAAGTTATTCCAGCTTCTTAATCGGGGCCAAACTTCAGATGTGACCTTTCCAAACAACTCCCTTTGCTGAGGCGTTTGTGAAGAAAAGCCGCTCCTGGATCAGGTTTTAAAGGCGTGGCTGAAAGTTTCACACTGAAAAAGTTTCAATTTGAATATCGTAATTATTTTCTTTATTCATTATGCATCATGAAAATCAACTCGGTGTGTGTCGATGGGCCCGTTGGCGGTCCCAGGAGCGCCCCACACCTGATGTGAACACGACCTTTAGGAATGTTTGCACGCTAGCTGCAACGGATTTACACAATATTTTACGAATGCGCTATTAAATAAATGAGTAATCTGTCAAAGACAGTAATTTAATGCCCATGAAGAGGAAGGACATGCTAATCCATGCTACTGGAGCTATTATTGACTTAGCTGCACAACTAGGACAGGGATGGTATGACCACAATGCACCAGTGCGTTAGCGGCGGTGAAAACAAATACACAGTTAGCAATAGACATGTCCCTGGATCAAGAAGTTGCTAACCCAGCTAGCTCTAAGCGAACAGCCGAATCACCTTTTCGTGTTAAATATTTCTGCAGACAAAACGGTCGATGTCGTTAAAGACGAGCTCGCCGCCGGCGCCGCTGCAGATTTACCGCTAAACCAATTACTCCCAAGGTCGTGGGAAGTCCTCACGTTTGACCGACCTCTGATTGGTTTAACGGCCGCTGCTCTCCCAGAGCGCCTCGAGTCAGAACATCGCTAATTAAAAGACGGGTGGTTGTGTGTTTGTGTCCACAAACGGAACAACAACCACTTCCTGTTCTCACAAGTATGAATTCACCGTCGCGTCACTGAGTCAAGACGACCAGAATAAACCTGGAATTATCTGGATCCAACTCACACGGAGTAAATATGACTCTCACATGACTTGGATTACACACACACACACACACACACACACACACACACACACACACACACACACACACACACACACACACACACCATTTGCCTTACCTTTACAGAAGTATTTGTAATAACTTTCGAGAATCCGGGGGTTACTCAAAGTTATTGATCGAGAATTTTAATCGAGTTAATCCTGATAATAAACTGGGATTAATCCTGAATCAAAAATTAAACATTTACTAATCCCAATAACTACATTGTTCAAATCTCCATGGGAGTCCTTTGTCACGCTTTTCACAACCTCGACCTTGTTTCGTGGTCTTATTTTCTATAAGAATGCAGGAAGCACGTACTTGCAAACGATGACTCATCTCTTTTACGTTATTATAATCTCGTTCAGCACAGAGATTATAAAGCAACCCTTTAAAACCACAGAAACAATGACTTGGTGGGAGACAATAGTAGTATTTAAACAGTTTATTTAGAGGCTCCACAGGGTTCCTGAGGGTTCTTCTGACCAGCCTTCACGGCTGCTTCCTGCTTCTCTCCATCAGGTTGACGTTTCGTGATAAGACTGTTTCCTCAGCGAACTGTTTTTCAGTCGGAGGTTTTGCTGACTGTGCAGTTTTCTTTCTACCTCAAATCACG
Source organism: Antennarius striatus (assembly GCF_040054535.1). Classification (NCBI taxonomy): domain Eukaryota; kingdom Metazoa; phylum Chordata; class Actinopteri; order Lophiiformes; family Antennariidae; genus Antennarius; species Antennarius striatus. The sequence goes on along the minus strand of NC_090784.1, from coordinate 23,271,529 downwards.
GAGGCTCCATGACCAGCGTGGGGCGGTTTGCCACGTCCACAGGCCTCATTGTGTTCGCCGTTTCTAAAAGCAGGTGGAGACCAAAACAGGCCTTGCCGGGTCACGCGTGTTTTCAAAAGATGGGTCTTTATAGATGGGAATTGCGTTCAATTTCCTCCCGCCTCTAAAAGCGTGCATTTCAGGTGGATTGGTCGGTTCCAAATTGTCCGTTGGTGTGAGTGTGTGCATGCGTCGTTGTGCGTCTTTCATGTGGTTCAGCAATGCCCTGGCTACATGTAGGTACCGTCTTCCCACCTCTTGCCTGTAAGTCCACTGGGATAGACTCCAGCAACCCCCGTGACCTGGTAAAGTGGAGTACAAAAAAGTTTTCACTCTTAAATCTGTTTGCAGAAGTTTTGTTTTCGTGAACTTTATCTGCAACCGGAACGACACAAAACAACAGAATTTTAGCATTTTGGGGTGAAATGATTGTTGGGTAGAACGTGACGGTTGATGGGTTCCCCAACCATCTGCTGGTTTTTCCAGTTGAGGACATTTTTGGTGGATTAGCGATTTGCTAATTGCTATTAGCTGGTTGTTTCCAAGGCAGCATCAAATTCATGAAACATTTTATTCAGCATCGTTTGGAGACTTGCTGGTTTCCTGGATTCGTCAAACGGGGACATACGTAACGTCTCTGATTGATGCCTTTTTGTAAGGACGTAAATATTTACTCGGTTCACCTGTTTAAACCTAATCATGGCTTCAACCCCACCGTGGTGAACTGATGAGTCAGACCCTGGTGAGATGGCGTCGGCCTGAGCTTCACGGAAAGCCTTTAGAACATGACGCAATCGTCAATAAATAAGGGGAATGTGGGGCATGAAGCGGCGGATTGTTTCATGTAATCATAACTTGCCTGTTTTGGATTTAACAAAAGCTGCTTTTGTCGCCAGCTGACGTTTTTCCATGCCTTCGGGTTCATGACATCAGAAAAAAACAACCTGAATGGAGCTGCGGTGAACCTGGCGAGGACGACCAGGGGCTGCGCCAAAAGACTAGGATAACAGGATGTTGATTCAGTCGCAGGTCGGAACAGATGTCAGGATTCAAACCCAACGGAGACGCTACGCACGTGACGCCTCTGGAAACAAACAATCCACACTAATTACTGTTGTTGCCTTGCTTCACATCCCATAATTTGGGGTTTCGCGTTACCTTTGTCCAGGCAGGACGGAGTTCACAGCACCTGTCGGGCCAACGATGGAGGAAGTGTTTCATTATTAACCAGCTGGCTTCCTCGCTGTTTGCCAAGTGACATCACGGCAGGTCATCGGGTGGCTAATGGAGGTTTGTTTGAGCACAGGGTGGAACTCTGAGCGCTACAAGCTACGCTAACTGTGTAGCATCTGACGAGGAATACCCCTTCGCTAGCCCAGACGGAAATATTTCGTCAGCTACGTTTTTAGCATTTATGAAATTTAGCATTTCGCTGCTAGCCTGGTTCCATATTCTCTCTTTTCGTCTTTCAAATTCAAGAAAAACTTTATCCAGATGAAGCCCGTAGCATTTAGAGACCTTCTATTTTTGGCGGGACACTTCTCAAAGATAGTTTCCCATGACTTTTTAATGCTCCATTCAGCGGCTGCTAAATACCCATCAATCGGTGGGATTGAACAGGAAATGAATAAATCCCAGCCCCCCGTTTTGTGCTTGAATAATTCAGGTTTTCATTTGAGGAGACCGCCTGCAATCCATCAGCAGCAGGAGGGAGGGGACATCCCTATTATTAAATGCTAATTCTCGGTAGCTTCATTTCAACACGTAGCCTGTGGCATGTTTGCTAACAGGCTAACCGAGGGCAGGACTCCCAAAAACAATCGAGCGCTCACTCAGACGTCCTCCGTCTTCGTCGCGACCGGGATCCCTGAGCATAGCTGCGTAAGGTTTTGTGTTTCCTGGCCAGCGAGCATACCGACAAAGATAGGAGAGTCCCCTTCAGCCTCGCCTCATTTGGATGCAAGCGGGGGCCGAGTCCGCTAATGGATGCAAAGGCCTTTGTTTGTCTGGGTTGAAGTAGGGCCCATTTGTCTCACCGGGGGCAGGGGGGCTTTAATGGCTGTAGGTCGACCCAGTTGCCTCGTCTACCCTGTGTTTGTCTCTAAGAATGAAAGGATCGGTCGTAGGAGTGGGAGGAGGGGCAACAGGGAAGAACTGAAGGATGCCCCCCTCCCTTACTGAGTGATGGGACAGCTGAGGGTGGACCAAACCCACAGATTCCCCCTGTAGAAATAGAACAGCAACATCCAACGAAGGCATGCGATAACAACTGATGCTAACAGGCAAGACACTGATGCAATTCTGCGCTCCGTAACGCAACTTGACTCGGAGACGTGTTGACATGAGCGGTGTTGATATTCGGGGGGGGGGGGCGTTCCTGGACAAACTGAAAACGGGGAACTTTTGGGGAAGTTGAGGTGGAGATCGGTTCTTGTCTTCAGCGAGAACCGATGAAGATGACGGTAAAACGCGAGCTTCTACGGCGTCAGGCTTTCGTTTGCTTTGTGACGCTCGTGAAAGGTCACAAGAGCGTGAGAATGTCACACCCAGTCAGCTGACCCTGCAAAACCAATGAGGAACAAGAGGCTAGAGATGTAGCAACGTGCAGCTGTTGAAGGCTAACTGTCTGGACGTCAGTGATTCTACCGTTCTGTTAGCGTGTGTGTAGCGTGTTCTTTACGGTTCTAAAGGTTCATCCAAAGAAGAGTTTATTTCCTGATTAGTAGCAGTAAAAAGATCAATGAAGTCAATGTTGACTTTTGCGTGGGTGTGATTGGTGTGATTGATGCATTTATCTGCCCCGCCCTCCTGTAAAATCCTAAATTGCCCGTCACCTTTATTGCAGCCACCTGAGGTTAACGCCTCACAATAAAGTTGAATCACGTCGCCAACAAACGATCTGGGAGGATTTATTTCTGCAGAAGATGGGCAGCATTTGTTAAAAGAAACGGCAAAATATGATTTTACTTGCTTAAATGTATATTTAAATCAAAGTAAACCCTTTTTAAACAGGTCAATGTGGACGTACAAGGGGGGTCATTTCCCAACCTTTGGCCTTGAGTTCACTTTTCGTTAACTTTTAACTTTCACAACCTACTTTTCTGCTCCGGGTATTTCCTGGTAGGGTTCTAAATAAAGTTTTCCTCATCACATTTCAGGCTTTGGTGTCAGCTTACCAGTCGACCTCCTGGCGTTTTTAGCTAACAAGCTATCGGCTGTAAAAGTAAAAGCCGTAGCTTCGGACTTGAAGCGAATCACGCAGGTGTTGACAAAAGCTGACGAGGGATTGTTTCGCCGCAAGGTTTGTCCTTTCCGCCCACGTGTTTGCCGGTCTGCAGGACTCCAGGCCACGACTTCCTCCGGGACGAGGATACACCTGCTCTGGTTTGACTGGTCTCATAGGAGCCCAAAGCATCATGGGTGTTCTCTCGGCGGCAGCTCATTGTGTTAAAAGTTGCTGAACCAGTAGAACGCCGTCCAGTCGCCAAGAACAAACGTCGCCCGGTGGTGTGTTGGGTTTGTTCATCAGCCGCTGCAGAGGAGTGTGAACTCATGGTTACAATAATCCCCCGCTTGTTCACGCTTCAAGATGCACGGCTTCACTACATCACGGATTGGTAGTAGGTAGTCAGGTGATACCGTACACACACGCCATTGGCGGACACTGCCTTCCGAGACTCACGAAACGCTTCTGTGTATTAAAGAAAGACCTTTCTTATATACAAAAGTGTTTTAAACAGTCTATCAGAGTGTGGGAAAAGCTAATACAGACAGAAGGTGGTTTAATATCAGGATGGGGGGGGGGGTCATAAACGTTTAAATTACCATAAATAATAAAATAAATAGTTTGTCGCTGTATCGCGGAATTTTGTTTTTCGCGGGTGTTCCTGGAACGCATTAACTACAAATTACAAGGGATTTCTCTCTCTGTGTGTATATATATATATATATATATATATATATATATATATATATATATATATATATATAGTATTTTCTTATCCAAAAACTAAGAGGATGTTTATACCCCTTTAGAAATCTTGCATGTTAAACCTGTGACAAATATTAATCAGTAAGTTGTTGAATTTAAGCATCTTACTTACAAAATAATTGGAATAACTACCTCACATGAACGTTTGCTAATGAAAATGATCCTTTCAAATCAGTTTTTTAATAATTCCACATGTAGGGTGAGGATGAGCCACGCGAACACAACCCATCCCCGTTGAACACGGCTCCAGAACATCCGTCTCCACACACCAGGAGTACATTGATCCTCTAAATATATCGACGTCTTCATCTCTGCTCTCCTTTATGATTCCACTTCCTCGTTTGTGCGGCGCTCATTTTTCCTCCCATTCAGGTTTTTCTGACGTCAGAATGTTGGCCACGCGCTGGAAACACAGCTGGCGGGGGAGAAAAACTTCCTTTGAAACCCCCACGCTGAAGTTCCTGCAGCGCGTTTGGCAAGCAAATAAAAATGCCTTGGCGCCCCCCACCCCCCGGCCCCGAAATGGGAATGGGATTTTCAGAATAAAGTGCGATGTGGCTTCAGGTCGGGCGTCGAGTGGTAATTTTTGGGGGGGGGGGGGGGGCGCCAGTGACCAGTGGTGGGGGAGTAACAAGGCCTGGTTTGTGTTTCCTGTGGTTTCGGAGGCAGGTGGAGGTGAACACTGGAGACTTTTGAAGTGTCTACTTTCGGTCGTCTGAGCTGGGGGGCCCCAGCCAATCAAACGCCAGCTCAGACAAAGCAGCTTTGTGCTTCTTCTTTTTTTCGCCGACCACAAAGTCAGATTACTAATGAGACTCCAGTCCCAGAGCCCGGATCTGACTTCACGACTCACGTCTCCGGTTTCAAATATAATGAAAAAAACGAGCAGAGACGCAATTGGTCTGCTCAGATTTCTGAAACCGGAGATTCTGGATGATTTACGGATCGTCGGACTGTGTTTGAAAGAGAAATAAGACATGAAAATGTCATAAATTGGCCTTAAATGTTCGTTATTCGTACAACAATGAGAATCAGTTCCTTTGCTGTGAGTCAGATATGAGCTCTGAATATCGCTGAGTCGTCACAATGTTCTATTTTCATGGTCAAACATTCTTATTGGTTCCTAGCCCAAGCCCCGCCCCTCCACAATGTCTCGTCGGGATTGATTTTGTAGTTTAGAGTGTTTAAGTGTTTTTTTTCCCCACGTCCCCTCTAATTCTGCTTTAAAAAAACAACCAACCAACAATCAGCTGGTTTAAAATATACCCTAGTCTCCATGGCGACACATTAAAAACCCTTAAATATACGTGTGAGACTTTAACTCGGTTGCCGGTTCATTCGCTAATTCTTGCACGTATTCATTTGTAAACCACCAGAAACAAACTATGAAGTATTTTTAACGTAAAAGATTTCACAACTTTCAATCAGGGACGTTCAGTGTGGTGGGCGGCGGTGACACACATGTGGGTTTGCTGTGGGCGGAGCTAATTACATGCTAACGCTGGATTCCTGCTTGAATTTAGACGAGTGACGCTTCAGCGACACCGGGTCGGATCGGAAACCGTCTGACGGATGGAGTCATGTTATGAAAAAGCGCACATGACAACACTCGTCATGCTTTGTAGGTGGTGTTCCCATGTGTTGCTACGTCTTTGAGCGCTAGCATTGTTTTTAACCTCCAGCAGGGATTTCTCCAAAAATTTGGGCCGGCGAGTTTGAGCGGGGAGGAACCGGAGCGGAACAAAAGAGGACTGTGGGAGCGACGGCGATAAGAGGCTTAACGGCGATTCGCTGACAGCGAGAACGATCCGCGATGAATTTACTACCGTACACGAAATGAAGTGGAAAATAGAGGGAGGCGGTGAAAGGGAGGGGGGCAAACGGAGATAGCTAACTCACAGTTAAGATATTCCTCAAGTTTTACAGATATATCTTTAAAAACCGCTGCTTTGAAACTAAAGACTCCGGAATGACCTTCCCCGACGCAGCCAGGACCCGGTTCCTGGGAGCGCCATCTGGGGTAGGGAGGGTCTGACTTTAATTTATTTTGATTTATGGCCCTGAGGTCCAGGGGACACAACCCAGCCCTCCCTCCCGATCCCATTCCCCTCCCCCCCCGTCCGCGGGAGGCCTTGCACCGGGTAGGGGTCTGGTTCTCATTGGAAACCTAGTTTTTCCCCATCCAGATCCAGATAGTGGATTAATCTAAGTCACCAGTCCTGACAAGATCAGGTGAAGCCCCCATTCCTTCAGGGGTGACCTGGGTACGCCCCCCAGGCGACTTCAGATAAGCATGCCAGGTCCAGAACGCCCACAAAAGACACCCACAACACTTTAAAACATGAGTCAGACCTTTCTTATCTGTGGGCAGATGATCCAGTCCCTTTGGAATCTGGGGGGTACCCAGGGGGTACCCAAGCAGAAAACTTCACCCTTGAAGACTCGGCTCAGATTACCATGGAAATGGAGGCAGATTGAGAAACTGCGGCCTGGCAACTCCAGAGTGCTAATCACGGAGGAGCATCAATAAACCCCCCCGCCCCTCGTCTTTCCCCGCTAAAAAAGGGCTCGCTTCATTATCCGGCCTTTATTTGCAGTTAATGAACTCGTAGACGGGAGTCCTCATGCCGTGGCTGCTTAAACAACTTTGTCAATGTTATTGTCGATATCAGAGGCGACGTGCCGTTCATACCAAGAAAGTCGGCGGCGCCGGCATCATTATACAAGGCGGGGGCAGGTAGGGACAACACGCCAGTTGAGACATCAAAGCCTCTCGTCTACTGGAATGACTTACCATTGGTCAAGTGTCTCTGCAGATTGGATCAAATTAGATTAGATTACAATCTGACGTGATTGCAATGACACTATTATATCTAGAGGGAATGTGAGGTGGGTCTCTGATGGCTGCATGGGTTTAAATTTAGGTTATTTGTTTTGTTTGGTGGGCAAGAGTTAATTATCCGGGCTAACAACATTAGCCGGAGAACCGTCAGCTAGCTAGAGTACAGTATAACTAATAGTATTCTACATATACAAACAAGATAATTGTAGATTGGTGAATCTGTTCTTTCATTCTGAACAGATTTATAAGATTACAACATATAATCAGATATCAAGGTAAATATATATTTTTAAACGTAAATCCGCGATTCTAAAAGGTAAAACAAAAACGCAACAGCTGCCAGAGATCCACGTTGGAAGAAATTCTCTCAGCTTTTTCGTAAACGAATAAATGATATAAACATCTTTTTCTTGAGCTCGAGATACATAATATATCTGTAAACACTTTGAATTCTAGTTCATTCATCTCTTTTGACACGGACTCAACTTTGACTTGTAGGAAACCTCCTTCTGACGCCGGCAACGTGGATCAGGCGAGTCGGGACAGACCAGAGAGCTGTGGAATGTGAGAAACACCTGTTTCACAGGTTAAAGGGTTAATTATTAACAGACGGGACTCGAACGACTCCGACAGCGGAACGCTCAGACTTTCACAAGCGAGGATGAGGCAAGGTTCACCACAACGACAAACACATGATTGCATCGATGACATTACAACACGGACTGGTAGAGATTCTCTTCTGGTTATATCAGCTAGAAACGGCCTTCAGGAGAACGTAGACACCAAAACAGTCCCCAATGTCCCCAACTCTAATCATTAACGGCTAAGCTAATGAAGCTAATGGGATGTTAGCTAGCTGATCCGAGCCAAGGTTCTCAGGGTGTTCAAGAAGTTTCTCTAAAAGGACAGGAGTTCCAGGAAGTCAACAAGTCAATCTAGAGTCTAGATAAGTTCTGGGAACTATTTCTAATTAGCAAAATATGTAAAAACAACATTTTAGGCTATCCTACTTTTAAGGGTAAGACATTCTTTGATTTCCAGGTGTTATTTTTTTAATTACAGTACGTAATGGCTTGTCTTGTTTGGAATGTCCTGACTATATTCAGTCCGACTAATTGAATATTTTCCCATAAATGACGTTTGCAAGCAGTTCTCAAGAAGAATGACTCAGCAGGGTGTCAGCACATGTTTTTCTCTAATGAAATCCCACGTACGACCTTGACAGAACTTCCCTCCCTCCTCTGTCCTGCAGACTATCACGAAACACGAAATAAAAACGTCTTTACAGACGTGTGTGACCCGCCTGTGAACCCGATGCAGAGGCTTCTCCGTCTCGGGGCCAAAGCTACTGAGAAGCGTCGATCACACAGGATCTGATTTGAATTTCAATCGTGACGCAGAGGGAAGAGCGTCTAGACTCAACCGCTGTCCTCCATCTTTACTCGCCAAGAGGCTGACGAGTCCAGCGACCTGCGACAGACGCACCCGATCAATCGAGGGCTGAAATGATTGATGCAGTTTTCGTTACCGCATGAATTCCTAATTGGTGCATTTTATTACTGTTGAAGTTTAAAAAATATCTGCAAACCACATCTAACTCTCTAAATCTCGGCTCTTTCATCTATTTTGGGGGATAAAATCTGTCGACTGATGGAAGTCCAGCGAGTCCACATGAATCAGTGTGCAGACAAAAAGCTTTGCAGACCGCGGTTTAAACCCATCGTAATCCTTCACGCCCCAACAAGACCAAAGACAGATTTCACAGGTTTGTGATTCACCATACCCAGACTGGGGGTGGGGGTGGGGGGGCACGGCTGTTTGTGGGCCTGATTTGTGTCTGGCCGTGGGCGTGGAGTCCAAGGTCCAGGGTCACAATGTGAGTGAGAATGAAACGCATTTGCTTATCGTATTGTTTGTGATCCTACGAACTGATACGGAGTTCAGCCGCCGATGGTCCAGGTGTTGACTGGAAGGTGAACGAGTGTTCAACACCACTATGATGATGATGTTACCCAGGATGTTACCCAGAACGTCACTCTGGGAATGATGTGGAGGCTAAAAATGGCCCAGCTCCCCCCCCCAGGGATGGGATATGTGATCCCTAGAGAGTTTGGGGTCCGCTCTGGGGTCACCTCCAGATGGAAATGCCTGGAAAACCTCCGAACTGAGGCGTTCAAACCAATATAGGTGTGGTAATTGCCAGATTTTGTTGCCCAAAGACCCGGAGAACATTTGGAACCAGGGACTTCAGGATAAAACCTGGTTCTTACAACTTCCAAATGCCTCTTAAGGTCGAAATCGATGGAAGGATTACAGATAATTACTGCTGTTGGAGAGAGATTTTGTTTCCTACTTCATCCCGTTTCCTACTCTGGATTATTTGGAGGCAAAATTCCTCATAAATACGGGAAAACAGGTGACTGTAAATACCAGTGGATCCTGATCCACCTTGTGTTTCCTTTCAGACCAGTACAATCGTGAACCGTTCCAGGGGGGTTCATGCGTTCAATTCACCTCCGCCAGCTTTTTTCTCTGCACTAACGAAAACAGGAGTGCACTTCTCCAGCTCCTCAAGCAGTCTCCTCCTCCTCCTCCTAGTCTTCGTCCTCCACCTCCCCCCCTCTCCTTGCAGGTGGCCCCGTTCACTACTTTGAACGAGGCTGCGGCAGGAATTCACATGTAAATAGGCCACTCGCTCTCAATAGACCGGGGAAGAAAAATGAATCCCTTCATGATAACCTTGCACAAAACGCAGGCTAGGACTGATGTTCTGCAGCATCTCCCCCATTTTTAGCACACAATGGGATAAATCTCCACACTCAGCAGAAAAAGAGGAGTCTGGAGGTGGATTTATGGGAATAAAGTCGTGCAGTTCTGCTCAAAAATCAGCGGCGATGCCTTCGGGTGTCTGAGTGCTGAGATTCAAGGTCAGGAAAGGCATTTCTGCCCCTTCTTAAAGCTCTCATTCTGAATTTATTCTCAAACCACAATTAAGTTTTTGATTTTACTTCATCTTCTGGATCAAATTCTCACTGTTCTTCCAGATTAGCATCATGCTATAATTCCACCTTTAGAGAAACGTTTCTGCTTCGTCGGGCTTCGCTGGCGACCCCAACCGGCCATCGAGACAGTCGGACGAGTCCATTCATCACGCATACGACTGAACCCTGTGTGAACAGACTCACCCGACCCGCAAGAGCTTCCAAATGAAGCTTTATTGACAGTTGTTGGCGATCATACGCTGTGATTGGCCAGGGTGGAGCCTGACGGTCAGACTGGACCAAACTGAAAAACCTGTTTGGTTTAGCTGTTATTTAGTTTTTAGAACTTATTCCATTTTTATGAACATTTGGAGGAAAGTGGGCGGGGCTTGTAGCAGATAATTCACGTTTAAGATTTTTTTTTTTGCCAACTTGAAAAACTCCCTAATTAACACCAAAACCACTGAACTGATATCCAGCAGATTGTGTGCGTGTGTGTAGGAGGAGGGGGAAAGGTCAAAGGTCAGCCCAGCCTAACAGACCTGTGGGATTATTCCACCCGGGTGGAGGTATGCAGTCAGCGGCTCCACATTTCCCCCATGAGCACCTGCTTCATGGAGGCGCTTTTAAGAAGCTTAAATTTAAAATTTGAATTGTTTTTTGTTTTTGCATTGATATTTTTTTTTGGGGGGGGGTGCAACCAACTCCTCCATGTGGTTCAACGTTCGATTAAGACCCCAGATTGTTAGGTCAACAATCAAATGAGTCCACTGTATAAAAGAAGATATTTAAGTTTTTAATTAAAATATTTTATCTGCTTCTGAAGTCTGTGACTTGTTTTGGGTGGAAACAATGGCTGAGCCTCATGGGTAATGTAGTTTTTTTTATCATCAAACATTTTGTTCTTACCATGAAACACACACAGACACACAATGCCTGAACATAAAAGCCTGAACCCCCCCCAGGATCAGCTGATGTGACTCCTACGGATGAGCTGCTCCCAACAAAACACACCGGTGCTTCCATTCCGTGCCGGTTGGAGTGTTTTCACGCCGAGGCACGCCATCCGAAGTTAATGGACACCCCCCCCCAGAGGAGAGATTACCTCCCCATCACTGGAGACGTTACCGCTCCAGGACCAGGACGACTTCCTGCGTCGGTTATAGACGACAGATTATGTCGGGCAAAAAAAGCACACTTTCATTCAAGCTGTAATCCCTGGTGGGCGTTTGTTTCACCACATCAAGAGAAACGGCCCGGGAGGAGACGCAGGACAATACGAGCTGATTTCCACACAAACGCGCTGAAAGCTGACACGGCTCGCCGCGGACAGGAAGTGGCCTCAGGAGAAGTGTGGGTTTCTACCTTTGGCCTTTGCGTTTCCTCTCTTGGCAAACAATCAAGGAAAAGCAACCATGAAAACATCGTCCATCAACGTGTGACACCGCCTGACAGCCGGCACTCGGGGTTTAGAACCCGACCGTTAGCCTTTGGTGTCACGACCTGAGCTGCTCGCACTCGTTCTCACGGGGTGGGTTTGGTTTCCAGTCCAGGAAACGTTGAGTCGTTTTCTCCTGAACAGCTGACGCAGGTTTTATTTTAACATTTAAAAACACATTAGCTTTTTCCCCCGTTAGCCCCTAAGCTTGTAGCGAAAGCGTTAGCATCGCGTTTGAGGCAGATGCATCAACTAGAACGTGCGTCATAGAGAAGATCAACAAGAAGTCATGACCTCGGCGTGTTTACCTGCCGCTGTGAAGTTGCATGCTAATGCTTTAGCTTGGGGGCTAACTTAAAGGAACAAAATGTGTAAATAGCATTCTTTTGAATTCATTTTGGCCCTTTGGGCTCCTGTAGAGGATTATGTTTCACCGCCTGTCACAAAAACTTTCCCAACATCAAAACGGACTCATCTGATTAAAAGATTTACGTTAGCATCTTGGGTTCCATACCAAATCAGGACGACGCGTGAAACCGGCGCGAAGGTCACGGTAATGTTATATTTAAATCCAACACACCCCTGAGACGCATCAAGGTCACAAATTAACACATTAAACTGGAACAGGCAGTCGGACCGTCGGGTTATTTTAGCCTCCAGTTGCCGCGCCGGGCCTCTGGGCTCGGCCGCTAATTGTTTCAGAAGAATGAGAGAGCAGACGGCGTTAATGCATCGATACTCCGCCGTGGCTGCGCCGCCGCCCGACCCAGCCTGTCGGACCGGGTTTTGCTTTACATACTGCCCCGACCACATTTTCCACTTCTGAGCTGCGTCGCCTCGCGGTGTTTTTTCGGGACATTCAAATACATCTTTGTAGACGTAGCTGCACCTTCGGGTTTGTTCCTAGAACTGAAGCGCTGTTAGCGATTTAGCTCCTCCGGCGGGGGAAAATTCACACTTGAGCAACTTGTTAAATATGCAATAAAACATCAGACGCAATGATACCCTCCTGGACCAATCAGCATTGCTCTAAATATGTTTTATTCAGCAAAACATAATGCAATCACCTGTCTAACGACAACGTGGAGCGACTACAGTAGCGTCCGTCGCGTTTCCGCACCACCCTACACAAATATCCTCTATTTTAAAATCTGTGGACTTCATACGAAGCGATAATCTAAAGTGCTTTCAAACGGCGAGCAACACGTCGTCTGCAAACAGATTCGAGATGGGGGGGATGATGCATGGAAACGAGGAACAAGTCCAGTGTCAAACACGCTATAATGACAGAAAACAGTGACATCGACTATCGTACGTTCCGTCGCCCCCTTCCGGTTTGATCTCTCGCCGACTAGATGTGGAACCGAATCCTTTATTTTTGGTTCTACTGTCCGGAACAGCCATCACACGTCCGTCAAACATCCAATCGTCCTTCACTTCCTGTCAGCCTCCCAGACCCCAAACCCTCGGTGCGTTTTTAAATCCGCTCTTGATCCACATGTGGAACATCTCTCGTCTTCATACTGTAATCCTTTACGTGTCACTTCCTGATTGGCAGCATCGTCACAAATCTCTTATTTGAACTGATAAAACTCAGCGTACATTGAATCTAGTGGGGGGGAAAGGGGAGGAGAAAATCCTTCGTGTGCGACGGCAGTCGAGTCCGAGTCTATCTCTTCTTCCTCTGCTGCCGTTGCACCTTCCTCCTCTTGAGGATCATGTCGTGTAGTTTCTCCAGACCCTCCCGGAGTCCGTCCCCGATGATGGCGCAGGTCGGCTGCAGGTGCCAGGGGGTCGCCGGGCCCAGTTCCTTCAGCGCCAGGAGCTTCTCGATCTCCGCCAGTCCCAACGCATGCCTCAAGTCCTGTTTGTTGGCCACCACCAGGAGGGGCACCCCCTGGTTCTCGGAGGTTTTGGCGATCTTGTGGAGCTCCGTCTTAGCCTCCTCCATTCGCTCCACGTCCACCGAGTCCACCACGAAGATGATGCCGTCCGTGCACCGCGTGTAGGACTTCCACAGGGGGCGGAGCTTCTCCTGGCCACCCACATCCCAGAAGTGGAAGGTGCCGGTTCCCTGGCCGCCCAGAGACAGCTTGACCTTCTCGGCGTTGAAGCCTTTGGTGGGCACCGTGTTGACGAACTCGTTGAACTGCAGCCGGTACAGGACGGTGGTCTTCCCAGCCGAGTCCAGGCCCAGGATGGCGATGTGGAAGGACTGGAAGAAGGGGATGCCCGAGATGAAGCCGGGTTGCTCTGACAGGCCGTTCCCCATCTTTCCTCACCAGGAGGGGGGGTCGATGAGCCGGGAAAGTCGATCCAGTGGTCCGAGAATAGTCTTCAGAGGTGCCGATAATCCAGAATCAATGCAGCTGTTACCTGAAAGCAGACAGGATGTTATTATGGGCTGATAAAAGCAGTTGGAATGCGAAAACGCAACGAGGAAACTCACTTCCTCGATTTGAAAAACCTCGTCCAATCGCAACCAATTAACAATCCAGGTAAATGTTGTGACTTCAGGCGTTTTCTGGGGTGTACCTGGGAAAATGGGAACGACCGTCATCATGGACATAGATCACAAGACGTGTCCTAAAAATGTGAATTTCTGCTACTGGCTCAAACTGACTCCCTCGTGTCACGTAGCCAATCAGGCAGCACTGTGGGCGGGACTTAGCAAAGGAAAAACATTATAAGACAACATATAAGGAGATAAATAAACCACTGCTTCCGTGTAGGTGGATACAGATGATGAAGGTCGACTAAGAGGCAAGACAGGACGTAGTTTTTACGCAAGTGAAGGAATCGTAAAATCAACAATATGAGTAATAGTTACACAACAATGTTTGCTAACATAATCCACCGTAAGCTGCTGGTGTTACCAGAACACGCAAGGCTGTAGCGGCACAACCCCGAGTTCACAGATTCATGAAAAGGGAGTGTTTTGTTACTCAAGAATCTCCACAGAATTACGCAACAGCTATCCTTACAGATGCGTCACGGCGTTCATCACTATTGCTAATTTTTTTACTTGCGTGTTCCTACAAGAGGATTGTTGGGTCCGAAGTTACGTCACTGCGCTCTAGAGTCGTGGAACGTTAAAGGGTTATTTTAGTAAATGACAACTATAACGCATGAATTAGCACAGATAACAAAGTATTGATATGTTTAGATTGAAAATACGATGATTTTTGGTTGTTTTCTGGTTTTGAAATCACAAATACAAATATTTTCTGGGAAAAGAGAATTAATTTGCATTATAACCAAAACATACGGAGCTGGAATGTTAATTCCACTCAAAAATAAAATCCACAATTGTGGATCACAATCTAAAATATCCAAGAAAAACAATCACAATGCCATTTTAGAAAGAAAAAAACATGTCTTATTTAATGTCTTATTTGAGGATAAATTAATGGATGGCATCTTTCCTTCAGGAGCCTGTTTCCTAGTTTATTCTTGTTTAACACCAACTCTATAATAATATCAATAATATCATTTTAATGGAATTAAAACACACTTGCAGACAACATGAATAACATCTGACTGAGATCCGACATGTCCACGGATTGGAACCAATCCTGTCAGCTCCTGCATTCCCACCTACCAGCCCGACCCATCGGTCTAAATCCGCCGCGACCACCGACGCGTCTCCCTCCGGTTATCCCCGCCGCTTGAGATTCAACTCACGGGGAATTTCCGCCACGTCTCCCCGTAGAACGACGCGGATGAACGCTCCAAGGGGACCAGGGGAACCGTCCGTGTCCGCCGCCTCCGCCTCAGTGAGGCTCCGCCGCGGATGGAACTGCTGTCAGCCCGGGTCCACGCCCAGAGCAGCAAGAGGCGCGCACGCGATTGGTGGACGCACTGCGGGGATCTGCGCGCTGATTGGCTGACACCGCTGTCAATCAAGCATCTGCCCGGGAATCAGAATCACCTGTTGGCTCCGTGTGTCCGTCACACCATCTTACTAAAAACATCGATATCTAACCTGATCGATCAGCTAGCTGATCGGAAGCCACGCGTTTGAAGCAGTTTGAGCATAAAAAGCAACCGAAAATACAAAAGAGGTTCAATTAATTAAAAAAATACGCGTTTGTAACCCAAGCCCCGCCCTCACCGTGTACTTCTACCGTCTAAAGGTATGTAGCAGCAAGTTGCGGATAAATGAGACAAAATGGAGTTCGTGGAACCCAAAAAAAACGTCTAAAAACGATCCACGGGAGTAAATTTACCCCGTGACGCTTCACGTTCACCGTTATAACCGCTACTCACCGATTTACGCGCATTCACGACGTTTTTTCCGCCCCGGGGCGGCGGCTGTGTGAAGCTAGCCGATGCTAGCAGGTGTTAGCAGCGCTACAAGCCGAACGTGGCTCACCGTGGATCGGGCTCGGCTCCTCCGCGGCGTGGCTCCCCGCTTCTGCCCCACTCAGCGTGCGATCCCAGCGGAGGGAGGGCAGGAAGCAGGAACAGCACCGCCCCCCCTCCCTCCGTGCTGTTGTCGTTTGAAATGATTGGTCCAGAGGCAGGAAGAGCCGCACGCGGGGTGTCTGTAAACCCCGCCCCCTGCTCCACCCTCTGTGGGGGAAGGAGGACTAAAATAATGTTTATAAAATAAAATAAAATAATGTTAACAAAATAAAAGAAAAAAAATGAAAAAATTAAAATTACATTCATAAAATAAAAACTAAAATAACGTTTAAAAAATAAAATGACTAACGTTTATAAAATAAAATAGCGTTTTTAAGATCTATAAAGGTAATGGATTGGTTCAAAAACAAAACAGACACCCAATATAAAAAAAAGATTAAATTAATAATTTGATTAATAGTTAATAAAATGACTAAAAAAAAAATTCCTACAGGAATCAATAAAATAAATGAAACCTAAAAAATTGAAAATTAAATTATTCATCAGTTTGATGGTGGTGTGTTGGGAGAGGACATTTTCACGCATACATTAAACCAATCTAACTAATAAAACACGTGAAGTCAGAATGAGCTTGAAGTTTATGAAAATGCATTAAGAACTAAAGAAATAATATGAAAAGTATGGGAAAAACAGCGATTTAACTCTTATCTGACGTTAGGCGTTTGTTTTTACAGTTTGACCTTTGACCTTTTGATGCTTTGACTACTGCAACGCACAGATTTTCTATCAGGAAGCAGAATATTCGTCATGCTGCAAACGCCTTGCGGAACACATGGCGGCCTGTGACTGACATGCAGATCATTTCATATATAGTCTGAGTCACACACACACACACACACACACACACACACACACACACACACACACACACGTGCAGCTCCTTCAGCTGTGGTCTGAACAGGCCTCACATGTTTGTGATTCTTGGAGTGCTGGAGGAACAGCTGTGGGGGGGCTCGGCGACGCGGCGCTGTGATCTCCATGACGCCGCGGTCGCCACGTGTCGGCGGGGTCGAACTCCACGCTGTGTGTGTCACATCGTTTCTTCTTCTGTGGTAATGAGGGGCTTTTTGGTCACATAATCTCGTGACATATTTGAAATCGCATCTGAGATGAAAGAATCTGCTGATACCGCGTGAGATCGGCAGGTCTGCTTTTATAAACTGCTTACTCTCCATCCCTTCATGCAAATTTTCTCAAAAAAATACCCAAAATGCATCTTGAGAGTCTAAATATTCTGTACTGTAATTCTGAACTTTTTATTTGAGGGACATGGATTATTTTCTTGGACAGTAGAACCTTGAGACACGAGTTTAGTCCCTTCCGTGACTGAACTCGTCTCTTAAATAACTTGTATCTCGAGGTTTTTACCGTACAATCACAGACATGTCAGACACTCTCCATCAGATTCAACCACATGTCTTATTTTTCCACATTGGTGACAGTTTCTCCTCCACTCGGTCCAGGAAGGCGTCGTACGCTCCCCTTCTCCTTCTGTGTCTCTGAGAAACAGACATTCAGCGTTGAATCGAGGGATTGATGAACGTTAAAGCTAAAAACGATAAAATATCTGTTGGAATAAAACCATTTCAGCCGCTGACCGTATAGGAGGCTGATTTTGGAGGCCATGGCGACTTGGGCAGGATGAGTCCGGCGTCCCATTGAGGTTCTGGAGGTTTCATGGTGTCCATCCTGGTCTGGGTTCCCCTCAGAACTCTGACCAGTCGTGGTCCTGGTGGTCCGTTGTGGCCTGTCGTGGTCCTGGTGGTCCCAACTAGAAAAAACCCCCAAACATTGCAGTGCCTTTAAAGCTTTTAAAGATGTGGAGAAGCAGGGTTTTATTTGACGCACTTCCATCGACTTACAGAAGTCCAACGTCTTCAATTTCAAATTGATGTTCCCGGGATCTTTGTCGTGTGTGGTGACCACGTCCAGAAGGTCCTGGTCCAGCTGTGGGAGAAAAAGCCAGCATTAAATGTCCTTTTCCTTCTGTTTACTGCCACCTTGTGGCCGTGAAGAGTCCAGCATGTGTTGATGTTTGGTGTCCAGAGACGTACCGGTCTGAAGACGTGCGGTTTCGGGTTCTCGTAGGGAAGAGAAGGGAACTTCCCCATCCGGACAAACCTCAGCTGGGACGCCAGAGCGTCAGGAGGCCTGAAGGTTGTGATGAAGGTGGGGGGGTCTTCTCTCTGGTGGAGTTGGGGTAGAAGCTTCGGCAGACACATTGCCGTCCTGGTCTTTGGTGGAGCCACACCTTTCTGTTGCCCTAGACTCGGAGGAGCCGTCGTAGATTTGTAGAGTCTCAGGGAGAAGTCTGGCGGTTTGACGCTCCACCGGCCGCCGTCACCTCTCACCCTGGGGGGGTCGAACCATTTGCTCCTGGTAGCAGAGAGATGCTGAGCGGAGGAGAACTTGATCTTATCCTCAAAAGAGACAGAAAGTGGAAGCAAACTGTAGGGAGCCATCGTGAGGAAGGAGGTGTTATATAGATAAATAAATCCACATCAACGGACACTTTGTTGGCGTCTAGACACCAACAACACGAGGATTGAATGCATTAAAAGTGCTGCTTGGTAACAAGAGTCTTTTTTCACAATAAGAATGGAGTTGTGAGTCGACGCACCACAAAAACAGGAACTTAGCAACGGCACAAACAACAAAAACTCTGAATCGACAGCAGATTGTGTACATTTAGAGTCTGGACACACCTTATAAATAAAGTTACAGACCCCAGACGTAAAAGACGTTGAAGAAGAGTCAAATAAACGGTGAGAAAAGGAAGCAGTTCAGCAACACGTAAATAAACAGCAAAGGCTTTCATTAAATTCAAGCAGCAAACTGTAAATCCAGACGCGAACAAACCTCAAGATAATTTGTCCCAGATAGAGTCCGTACTTTTAAGTTCGTCGACGTTTTTAGAAATAAAATGAAAGAAACAATAAAAAGACACATAAAAAGGATTAATAAACACAGTAAAATGGAAGATGAAACAGAAACAGAAGACGACAGGAAGAAACTTTCAATTAATCAAAGATGGTGGAAAAGAGTCAAAGCCTTGATTTAAACAGCTGGAATTCTTCACGAACCTCAAGTTAAGTAGTTCCAGATTGTTTACCTGCTTTTTAAGTGTGTTATTTAAAACACATTTAAAAAGGGGGGGGGTGTCATGCACATCAGAAAGACTCCAGAGTTTATTCTCAGGTTTTGAACTGCGTGGAAATGTACAGCTTTCAAAATAAAAGCACTGAGTTGTGATGAGCAACATGCGCTTCCATCATCAAGTCGTTGCTTCACAAAAGTAAAGTTGAGTTTAACAACTTTGAATGACCTCATTAAATTAAGTTGGTTTAGTCCAAGTAATTCTACTGGGATAGGCTCCAGCAACCCCCGTGACCCACGAAAATGAATGAATCAACAAAAGAGTCGAGAACATTGAAAAGTGAAACAAAACTTTAGTCCAGAATATATATGCAGTGGGACACATTGGCAGTGATGTCTGAAGTTGTGATGTCACAGTTGTCCCAGCAGGGGGCAGCATCCCCGAGGTGGAGGAGAGCTGCTTTAACCTTCACGTCTTTACAATGTAAGGTTTACATTAACGTTCAATCTGAGCTGACAGTGAATGAAAACATTCTAGGGAACGTCTCATTGGGGTCCTCCTCCCGTAAACCGGGCCCCGTAATCCGGGCCCCGTAAACCAGGCCCCGCTACAGTCGAGCAGCGTGTCAGAGGTCGTCAGATTTACAGCAGCCGATCTGCGGCGGTTCTGCTTTGTTCTCCCGACCCGGACAGCTGAGACGAGGAAACAGGAAACCGGAGCGGAGCCCGACCAGCCCCACTTTACTGCCCCCGTTAAATCAGGATCTGCCACCATCAGAGGCTCCCACCGACCTCTGACCCCCCCCACACCGCCATGATGCTGGCGACGCTGGAGTTTGTCAGCTCTGACATTCTGGTTGTGGATGAGTTCGACATTGGTCGCTTCCAGTCGGTCATGTGATCTCATTCAGAGGAAATGGGATCAGGACATTCAAGTAAGGGGGCGGGGCAAGATGTTCAGTGAAAGGGGCGGGGCAGGATGTTCAGTGAAAGGGGCGGGGCAGTGGTCAAACCCATGTGACGAAGCCAGGAAGTGATGTTCAGACTAAACTACACTACTGTCTCACCAGGTGCGACTAGACGTCTAGACAGAAGCGGCTGCGGCTAGCAGGTTAGCATGCTAGAGATCTGCTTCACAAACTAGACGTGTTTTGACGTTTCTCCTCGTTCCGTTGCTGGTTTCTACGTCTTGTCTGAAGTTCTCACTAAGTCGGGTCAACTCGAAACAACCGTTAGCAACCCCGTTAGCGCCCCCTGTTGGGCTCCAGTCGCTCTCTGGACCAGACTGAAGAATTGTTGGCATTGTTGGGCGGGGAGCTCAGAGCTCAGTCTGGGTCGGGGTATGTGATGGGGGCTGGGGGTCGGATCCAGGAATAGTTCCTGTCTTGACCCACCAACATGGGGTCGCGTTGGTCCTCCACAGAAACCCTTCAGCGTGGAAACGGATTGGTTTAGAGTTTGTTGTTGTTTATTCTATTTATTTACGTGTTCCACATAAACTTCTCTTTTATGATCACCTGAGGACACATGACTGGGGTCGACGCCTCCTTGTGGGTGGAGCTGGAACAGCTGACTCTCCAGGAAGTGTCGCCGGTCGTTCCGTTCAGGGAAGTAGGTCGTACCTGATGGTTATTCCAGGTCCCCCACACGCCGAAGGTCCAGGAGATTTACGAGGGAGGGGTTCTATCCCTCCTCCGCCTGGGAGTCAAGTAGACGAACATCTCTGGGAGGGAGACACCTCGACTGAAGTCTCCGTCCCTGAATGAATCCACCCAACTTCTTCTCCTCCCTGGAGGACTTTGGGTTTCAGGTCTTCAAACCGACCAATCAGCTCCACTTCCTCGGGTTCCACCAGGGAAACCTCACATCTGCTGGGGGAGAGCGTGAGAACGGAACAGGGGCCGCCTGGAAACGACGTGAATGTGATGTGTGGTTGATCCAAAGGCCCCCGGTTCGGCCCCCGGTTTGGCCCCGGCTGCCTCCCCGAGGAGAGCAGCATGCAGCCATCTGTTAGAACGGTTTGTGGCGACCAATGAAATGGCAGATCAGATGTTAGGGCTCAGATAACAGCTAATTATTCAATAAATCACCCCCCCCCCAAAAAAAAGGCTAAATAAAGGTTCTTGTTGTTTGAACATTCATAAGTGGATTTTTTTTTTTTTTTTTTAAATTCCTGCTTCTTTAACTTCCGGTTCATTCATCCTAGTTACATCATGTACATTTTTATCCAGGTAAACGTGACACCACGTGATCTGTACTGAAACAAACAAACAAAAGCATCGACGTTTAATTTAATTCTCTCTCTTATTGTTTTGGAGCCCAAAGAGCTGGTAATCGATCAGGGATCGATCAGGGATCGATGACGTCACAGCTCCTCACCGGCCGTGATGCTGCAGCCTCGCGCCCCGGACCGACCGAGCCACTCCGCTCCTCCTTCCACGCGCCACCGGAGCGCGCGTGACGGCTTTCCGCGTGCCCGTGGCGTCGCGCGGTCACGGCAGACGGACTCGTGAGGCAGAGCCAGCGGCGGGACCTCCACCGGTCTGGACGGCTGCACCGCGCTCGCGCTCGGTGCTCGCGCTGTGTCGGACAGGAAGTCGCGCGCCGGCTGGACAATGGGGCTCGAGCCACTTTGGACACTTCTCGTGTTGTTACGCGCGGCGCGCGCGCAGACAGGTAAGCTCACCTCGCGTCACGCGCACCGGTCACACGAGGCTCGGGGTGTCGCGTGCGTAGTTTTTTGATCGGTTTACCGGAGACACGTGACTTTACTGAACTCTCATCCACCGGTGGTGATGACGTCACGATCCCACGCAGCTCCGATGACGTTTACCGAATAGCTTCTCGTGCCTCACGTCGCTGTCGTGCATGTCACGTGGGTTGTCATGGGAACCAGAGTGTTTGACCCACATGGTCTCTGAGGAGAGACAATGAAAGAAAACAAAGAAAAAGAGTTTGGACCCAAGCTGCTAAACAGGAAGTTCAGCAGGTCATAGGTCAAACGAGGGTCGTGTTAAGAACTCTTACCACAGATAATTGTGAGTTATTTACCTTTACCTGTTGCTGTTTGTGTTCGTGGAAACTACAACTCCGGAAGAATCAGCGAAGTTTAGCTACATGCTAACAGATGCTAACTAGAACCAAGGCAGTCACAGGCTGCAACATCCCGCGACACCCCTGAATTCGAAATTTTACCTGACCTACTTGCACAGGTCAAAGATCAAAGCTAATGCTCTGACCTGTTGTCATTGATCAAAACACTAGCTTTGATCTACGGTCTTACACACTGGCCTTCTTCCTCGTCTTATCCAGTTCCTGAGTGTACAAAAGTTACAATTTGACCTTGTCCTACGTTTCTCAAGGTCATCTTCTCATCTTCATCCCCTTTTCTGCCTGAGTCATGAGCTTTTTGTTTCGTCTTTCTGTCTGAACGGTTGTGAAGGTTACGTTCCTCGTTGGGTCACGTCTAGAGACGACCTCCTGGTCATGGGCTCAATGGGAGGTCAATCAGCTTTTCTGTCCTCAACTTGTCTCCTGTTTCAGAGCCAGCAGATCCGTGTCCTCAGGTGTCCTCAGGTGATTTTATGTTATGACTCTACTGATCCCAAAGCAACCAAAGTGTTAGTTTTAAAGTTCTCAGTTAACCTTTGACCTTCCGTCATCTGAAGCCGTTTCACAACCCGACCAGTCAGGACAGTTTTAGAGACGTTGTCGTTCTTGTAGGTTTTGCGTTTGTCGGAATTTATTTTTTGGAATGGACCAAAAAAAAAGGAAAAGTTTGTTTCCTGAGGTGATGAACTCCAAGTGTCTCCTCCCAGTTTGCAGAACTTTTTGACCGTTTGCGGTGACAGTTTTTGGGTTCTCTTGCAGTCTTCCCTCCAGAATGTTCCCTGGGGGGCCACTCGGTCCTCCAGAACCCGTACCGCAGCGCCACCTTCAGCTCCAGCTGGCTTCAGCAATCGTCCCTGCAGGACTTCATCTGCGACCACTCCCTCACGCCGGGCTGGTACCAGTTCCAGATCTTTGACAAGCCGGCCGTCATGCCCACCGAGTGCGTGGAGGTGAGAAAGACCTAAGGTGGTAGGTGTAGCCAGGCTAGCTCTGTTTTAGCATCTGTCCAATTAGTGTCCAAAACATCCACATAAATCAAACTGTCGTCAGTAAAACAGGCTAATCTCTGTTGGAGAATTCTCTTGACCTCACACCGTGGAATGCTAACATCACGTCTACGGTATTAGCCTTCCTCCGTCGCTGTTCTCGGTGGCTGATGGGTAAGAAACGACTGTGACGATGTCAGAAAGACGATGTCAGAAAGACTGACGATGTCGAAGACTCTTAGTGGGATTAGCTCCAACAAACTGCTGCTTTCACAAACCCATAACCATTTTTTTAATGTACCCGCACCTGCAGGTGAACCACTGCGGTACCCAGGCCCCCGTGTGGCTATCGCTGGGGGCCGGCGAGTCCCTTCCGGGTCCTTTGGAGGTCCGTCAGCTGACAGCGTGCGCCGCCTGGCAGTTCTTCTCCGGCGGCGGCAAAGACTGCTGCATGTTCCGCATCCCGGTCAGCGTTCGCAACTGCGGAGGTTTCTACGTCTACCTGCTCCAGCCGACCCAGGGATGCATGGGGTACTGCGCGCAGGGTAGGTCCGGGGGCCGCGGCCCCGGGTCGCTCCGATCTGTTGTCCCTTCCTTCACGACTTCACGTCTGTCTCACAGAGATGTCGGACGCTTTACCCTCGACGTCACCGACCTGCGGCCCCGACGAGGTGGACCTCGCTGGAACGTGTCAAAGTGAGATTGCGCGATTGGCCAAACACGGGGAGGATTCTGGGAAATTTGTGGACGCAAAGAGAAAGAGCGAGCTTTACCTCTATTAGACTTGTTTTCGTTATATTGCTAATATAGAACAAGAAGTCGTCAGCATACGAACACAACCAGTTCAGAGAGGTTGTTCGTAAGCCGAATTGTCTTCAGTCTCCATGTTGGTGAACGTCTCCATGAACATAAATTTGTTCTATGGTCTGCTGAAATCTGAATCTATGGAGTGTTAATGTTACGCTGCTCAGGGGGGGTTGTGGCAGAAAGGGGAACTACAGTAGTCGGACACGGTGGCATGTGGTTCATCTATGAGTGCTGTTATGTCAGATGTTCGTATCTTGAGGACTTCCTGTTCAGGTCACCTGGTCAGACTTTCTCAACATTTGTTTCTTGATAGAACCTCGAACATCTCCGTTCTCTCCTCTGGTTTCGTAACTTTCACTCCCGTCGTCATCCCTTTAGAAAAGCAGCCTCCCACTCCGTCCGTTCCGGAGATCGTTTCCGTGGCGATGGGGAACGCCGTCTACCTCAGGTGCAGCTTCGGGAGCAGCTCCAACGTCTCCCTGGGTTACGTGGTGGCCTGGTCCCGTCTGTCCCCTGGGGGCCACAAGGAGGAGCTGAAGCAGGAGACCACCATCCAGACGTCCGTCGTCATCGAGCTGGACGGCTTCAACCTGCGCCTGGGAGACAAGGTGATGGGCGTCGCTAACTTCAGCGTGTCCGTCTCACATTACTTTCATTTGGAGCTATTAGCTTAAAGGACGTTTGCCCCCCCCCCCGGTCAGATTTACTGCTCCTGCTCCAGCTTCTTCCTGGACGTGCCCGATGTTAGCGGCGCTTCGGCGGAAAGTCCGGAGTTCTTCGTGGGGATTAAAGTACGTCATGGTGACGTGATGCTCTTTTAACTAACTCTTAGCTAAAAGCTAACTAAAAGCTAGCGTTTATAAGCGTTTATAACTGGTGGTTATGAGCAGATCAGACCGGAGGTGAGCAGCGTACCTGAAGATGGGCGGATGTACGAGCTTCTGTTTGAGAGCACGGTTCCTGTCCCGTGTCCGGATGGCTCCGCCTCTTCCTCTACGGGACACTGCTCTCTGTCGCTGCACCTTAGCACCAGTAGCACCGGTGAGCGCTAACGCTAGCGGTCTTTACTTTTAAAGGTGTTAAATCAGTGGGTTTGAAAGTTGATCTTCTTTTACCGACGTCAGATGAGGGTTTCCTGGGGGCCGACCTGACCCTGTCCTCCTGCGCGGTGGATCTGGATCGGGGCCCCTGCAGGGACGGGGTTTGTAGCCGAGCTCGGATCCACTTCAGCCCAGTCACCGACTTCGTTAAAGACGGGAACAGAACGACTCGGATCTCCGTTGACTCCATCCAGACCCAGGATTTCCTGTGGAACGGGTACTCTCCGGAACCCGTCGAGGTAAACGGGGGTTTTTAGCTTTTTATTCTCCTATTCCTGATTTCGATTATTCCATTTCCGTTTCTATATCCGCGTCAGATAACTGTGACGGACGTCCCTTCAGCGTACTGCTACGTATTCACCGATCCTCACATCCTCACGTTTGATGGCAGGTACTTCAGTCCTCATAAGATAATCAGGAAACCCCAGATCCATAAATGAGAAATGATAACGACTCCGACGCTGCTCCGGATTCAGAGCTGTGTTTATTTGCTTCCAGGCGCTATGACAACTACCAGGTAGGAACGTTTGTTCTCTACCGGAGCCGCTCGGGGCCCCTGGAGGTCCATGTCCGTCAGTGGGAGTGCGGTAGCGTCGTCCACGCCGCCTCCTGCGTCTGCGGCTTCGTGGCGAGAGACGGCGGCGACGTCGTGGGTTTCGACATGTGCAACGGAGAAACAGGCGAAACCAAACCACGCCTCTCCTTGAAGGTCAAGGACCCGAGTCGGAGCGGTGTACGCATCACCGAGTCCTACCAAGGTCGCAAGGTCACGGTGAGGGAAGCCGGGAAGGAAGGAGCTCGTCGACGTCACCGGCTAACGTAGCTGGAGCTAACCGCCTCTCCCTCTGGTCACAGATGAGTTTCTCGTCGGGGGTGTTGGTTCGTGCCGACGTGTCCGATTGGGGGATGAGTCTGACCCTGAGGGCCCCCGGGTCAGACCGGGGCCAGACCGAGGGCCTGTGTGGGACTTACGATGGACAACCAGACAACGACCTCCAGTCAGCAGGGGGCGCCAACCTGGAGGACCTGCAGTCGTTTTTGTCTGAGTGGAGGTCGGTGTTTAACGGATCCGTCAGAGGGTGTTAATCACTAGCTAACTAGTTAGCTGGCTAGCTATAAGCTAATTCCAGGCTAGTTTGACTAGCTAAATAAGCATAGCCGTGTGCTAGCTGTTCACCTGTTAGCTGCTTCTTCATTTCCTGTCGCCTCCTCGTCTTCCTCAGACTTCCTCCGGGCACCAGCCTCTTTGACTCCGCCCCATCCAACCCGAGCGCCACGACCCCCCAGAAGTCCTGCACCTGTCAGGCAGGACCTCGCCTGACCCCTCCGAGAGCCATAGCTCCGCCCACCACCTCCTCCGACTCCGCCTGCTCCCATAACACCAACGTCCGTCTGTCCGGCATCATCCCCTCTCTGGACGTCACCAACGAGTACGCCCACTGGGCGGAGCTACGAACTGACACTCGGGCAAGCCGAAGGCGCTTCTCCGGGGGAGGGACGTCGACCAGAAGCCGGAGGCAGAACCGCCGCTACCTTCACAGCTCACCGCCCCAAAGACTCAGCCAATCGGATCTGGAGGGGTTCACCTACTTTTTTCCTGAGGACCACGAAGAAGCCGTCCAACCAGATTCTTCCCCTACCTGGCCCACGCCGTCTGGCCTGACGGAGCAGGGGGCCGCCACCCAGTGCCGGGAGGCGGTGCTGAACTCCAGCATCTCGTCTGGATGCAGGCTCCTCCTGGGGGAGGGGATCATCAACCACGTGGTGGCGATGTGCGTGAGCGACCTGCAGCTGAAGGACGAGCTGGCCTGGCTGACGGCGGCGCTCCCCCTGCTGGAGAACGAGTGCGAGAGGCGGGTGGTGGAGGAGAGGAGGCAGGAGGAGGACCACCCCGAGGTTCTGGCCGCGCTCAGGTGTCCCGGTCTGTGCAGCTGGAACGGCCGCTGCTCCGAGTCGGGATGCGTCTGCTTCCCCGGGTTCGGGTCGTACGACTGCAGCGTGTTGTCTGGTAACGTCCTGCACCTGCACCGCCACATTAGCCCCACACAGCTGTGTCCTATTGCAGTGGTCCCCAACCCCCGGGTGGTGGACCGGTACCGGTCCCTGGGTCGGTCCGTGAACGCGGTTGTAAATGAGTGGATTCTCTCCTCCACATACAGTCTGTCTATGAGTCTCTCTTGGTGCTTGTGGAGATGCTAGCAGAACCAGAATATTCACCTTCAACCGATCCATGGAGCTAAATCGTCAGGGACCACTGTCTTATAGCATCGGCTGATGTTAGCCTGTGTTAGCAGCACTGGTAACTTAAAAGGATGTGATGTTTCATAGATGTTACGTCTGTCAGCCTGCAGTCGTTAAAATCTGAACTTGGAAAAGCGTTTCGAGGTGATTCAATTGCCTCCATCAGGATTTGTGTTTTCGTGTCCGCTGGCTGCCTTGTCAGACTTTTACAAAAACTACGGGACAAATTTCACAAAGTTCAGGAAAGAAACCTTCAAATTTGAGAAGTCCTAGAAGTATTTCTTTTATCACTTTCAATCCCGTTGGGAGAAAAGGCAGAAGTATAGACTCTGTCCTGTCCCAGTTTAGGTGTTACCTAGTGTTTTGATGATGGTTCAGTTCGTTGGTTGGCCCACCTGCAAGACCTTTTTTTTCGTGTGGTCTTGTCTGGTTTAACGTTCCCCATCTGTCTGCATGTCGGTGATGTTGTGAAGACCAGATCCCAGAGATCGCCCAGCTGGAGAACCAGGGTCTGTGCGACGTCCAGCGGGGAGACTGTTCCATCGTCTGGGTCTACGGTCACGGCTTCAAGGACTCCTTCGAGCTCAAGTGTGAGTTTGTTAGAGAAAAGGTACTTCAGCTTTTCTGCTTCTCGCTCTTTTCCCTGGTGAACAAACTACAAACTCTTTTCAAACAAAGTTGACTCAGAAACAAGTTTAGAAACACGGACGAGAGAAATCTGGAGATCGACCGCCAACGTTTGCGTGACTTTATCGATGCTCAAGGGCAACCCTCGAGAGTTTGTGATATGAAGTAGAATGTAGGGTTTGTGGGTTCAGTTTGTTTACAGTGATCCCTCGATACTCCAGGTAAAGGTGTTCCAGGAACCACACGTGAATAGCTAATTCCGTGATTTATCGACAAACTATCTTATTATTTACGTTAATTTAAACGTTTCTGAACCCCCCCCATACTGATATTAAACCACCTTCTTTCTGTATTACCTTTAAAACATTCTGATAGACTGTTTAATGAAGTGATGGGAGTCATCTTCATCCTCCTCCTCTCCCTCTGTGTCTCTGGTCCAGTTCTCGGATGGCGAGGGGGTTCTGGACCAGCCCCGGTTGGTCTCGGCCTCCTTTCTGGATGAGACGACTCTGGAGTGCCATCTCCCCCTAGTGGACAGTCACGGTACCGCAGACTCAGACGTGGAACCGACCACAAACCAGCCGCTGGCCCGCTGGCAGATTAAAGTCAGTCTCTGGTGAACTTCAGTAACGATTGTCAGTTTAATCCAGACTAAGATTAACCCGATCTATGCTGAGGACAGGTTTCTAACGACGGCTACAGCTACAGCAACGCCAAGATCCTGACGCTGTACGACGGCGCCTGTCAGGTGTGCAGCCTCCACACCGAAGTCCTGTGTACGCTGAAGGTAAGACGTGAAATTAGTGCGTGGATCAGAGTGTACCCCCCCGCCCCCCCCAATCCATCTGATTGTGTCCCTGGACACGGGTACCAATTAGGGTTGTCCTCGCACCAAATGTTTAGTTTCCTCCGAACAGAGACAGCCTTGTTCTCCCGCTGCCTCTCACTGGGGGGGTCAGGGTCGCGAACCCCCCCCTCTGAACACTGCTCCCTGTGTCCGGGATGGAAGTCTGTCTCAAAGGGTAATGAACACTGAACACGTTTATTTGTCTCGGCCCCCCCAGGAGAAGACCTGCAGCATCGGGGGCCGGTGTTACAGCGAGGGGGAGGCCAATCCCAGCAGCCCTTGCTTCACGTGTCGCCCGGATCGGTCCAGACATACGTGGTCGGTAGAGGAGAGTACGTAAAGAGTGTCTGGTTGCTATGGAGACACATCATCAATAAATAAACAATTATTTTATCAAATTTAAAAAATAAAAAAGTAAATAAACAGGAAGTAGCAGCCCTGATGAGACGATCTACTGGCGTGTGATTGGTTGATTCAGACGTGACGACTTCCTCTCTTCTTCTCTCAGAGAACGAGCCTCCGGTTCTCCAGCCGGTCCCGGTTCCCCTGCGCTCCTTCCTGGGGGAGAACTTCCTGTTCCAGCTGGCGGCGCGGGACCCCGAGGGCTCGGCGGTGCTCTTCGCCCTGGAATCGGGTCCGGACGGCGCCGCCCTGACGCCCGACGGCCTGCTGACGTGGAGGGCGACGGACAAAACCACCGACACGCACATGCTGGAGGTCACGGCGAAGGACGACTGCGGGGCGGAGACCAGAACCTCCATCCAGGTCCGATCGTCGTCATGGAAACAGATTGTGATTCTGTTCCTCTGAAGGAGAATTTATAGAATCTACCTGAGAAATAGTTCCAGAAACAGTAGAACCTGGAGATACCAGTTATATGAGAGAAGAGTCGTGCGTGTTGGCGGATGGATACGACATCAGTGAGACCGGATCTCGTTCTTTACCACGTGTTGGCGGATGGATACGACATCAGCGAGACCGGATCTCGTTCTTTACCACGTGTTGGTGGATGGATACGACATCAGTGAGACCGGATCTCGTTCTTTACGTGTTGGCGGATGGATACGACATCAGTGAGACCGGATCTCGTTCTGGTTGGTGGAGTAAAGACGTAGCTCGTGTGTTCTCAGGACTTTTGTGTTTGTTTTCATTCGTTATCATTATTTACATAAGTTATATATAATTAATTACACACAGGTAAAGTCTGCGTGTCGATTTGTTGATAAAAATGTTTTTTCCATAATTTAGGGGGTTTGGGGCTTTTTTATTGGCTGGAACAAATTAATATGATTTAAGTTATTTAAAATTTTCTTTGACTTACGAGTTCAACCACTGAACGGATTAAACTCGTATTTCGAGGTTCTTCTTAATAATGAAGTCATTTCTTGACAAATGTCGGGCTGTGGGTCTCTAACAGTAACATTAGTAATTCAGCTTTGTCATTTTGCTGCCTCCATCCACTAGAGGGCGATAACAACCTTCGATCTTCGGTTCTTGACTCCATAGATCGGTTCAACAGATCTAGTTGTGTTCACACTGACGCCGTTTCCTCGTCTTGCACCTGTTCCTCTCAGGTGTCGGTCACTTCCTGCGACTGTCTGAACGGAGCTTCCTGCTCCTCCGACCCCAAGCGCCCGTCCGGCGGCGGCGCGTACGTGTGCGTGTGTCCGGACGGGTTCACCGGCGACAGGTGCGAGACCGACATCGACGACTGCAAACCCAACCCCTGCAGGCTGGGCCGCTGCATCGACGGCGTCGCCTCCTTCTCCTGCATCTGCCCCCCAGGGATGACGGGTACGACACGTGGGGAGTACGACATCGTAAAGGTTGCTCCGGTGTGGTTGCGGTATTTTTTTTTGTTTCCAGGTCATACGTGTAGAGAAGACGTGGACGAGTGCGTCGCCCAGCCGTGTTTCCCTGGAGTCGGATGCAGAAACACTCCGGGCTCTTTCGTCTGCGGCGCTTGTCCGCCAGGATTCGCCGGAGACGGGACGAACTGCGCGCGTACGTCGTCTTCCCGTGTTTACGGCGTGAATTCTTTATTTCTGCTCTTGATGTCCTTTTTTTTCTCTTTTCCCTCCAGTTGAAGGCGCCGTCAATCCAGGCAAAGCCCCGCCCCCGGGCGTGGCGCCCTGCTCCCGGCGCCCGTGTCACCCGGGGGTCCATTGTTTCGAGAGCGTCCACATCTCAGCTGGATTCGTCTGCGGACCCTGTCCCCCCGGTCTCCATGGAGACGGACGGATGTGCACGGCGACAGGTGAGAAACAAAACGGTCAAATGACAACAATTATTGTTGTTTATCACCATCAGGTGATGTTGGTTTTGTTCTTTAATTATCAGAATAAGTGAAATGTTATGAATCCAATCCTGAATGTAGCTTTTCTAATTTTTGTTTAAATACATAAAATATTGTTTTCTGTATGTAGAAAACTTAAAATCGTTTCTGTCAAAAGATGAAGACAAAAAAATGAATAAAAAAACAAACAAATTTTGTTCTTGTACAAACGCACAGATTGAATCCGTTATCGATCGTGTTTAGTTTCCTCGGTGGTTGTTCGGGTGTTCAGGGTGTAGCTCCAAACGTCACCAGGAGGGGGCAGCACCCTTTAAGTCCTGGGACCAATAGGGAAAAACGCCCATATCAAAAAATCCAGCACAAGTAACTTTTATTAAGTTTACAGGAATCAATATTTTAAATGAACTGATCCAGATTAAAACTTCATGTGAGATTTTAGTATTAAAATAGTTGAACTCATGATTTTAATTCATTCACAGAACCAAGACCAGAGCTGTTAGTTATTAAGTCATAACTTCCAGTGTTTTCCAGGTGGGGGGTCGGGCGCCATTGGAGCAGATGGTCATGACATCACCAAGGACATGACCCCCACCCCCACCTCGCCTAGACGACCCCCCAGCAGGACGACCAGACCCAAAACCACCATCTCCGGTACGAGGAGACTTCCTCCCAGTGACAGGAAGTCCACAACGACGCCTCAGGACCGGACCTCATCGGGGGCGTTCCCCCCCAGCAGGGGGTCGCCGTCCCGTCACGTGACCTGCGCTGACTCTCCGTGTTTCCCCGGCGTCCCCTGTGAGCCCACCGCTGCCGGCTCCTTCCGGTGTGGACGCTGCCCCTACGGTTACCACGGAGACGGCGTCTCGTGTCGAGGTACCGGCGCTCCGGACGCATCGGGGGAACGTCGTGCGATTCCGGGTCGGGTGAAGTAAACCTGTGGCTCCAGCTGTGTGCAGGTACCCGTGTGGGAGGAACATGGCGTGCTCGCTGCCCAACACCTGCACCTGCAAGGACGGCTACACCGGCTACAGCTGCCACATCGGTGAGACGCCATCGCGTCGACTCCGACGATTTTAACCCTCTAAATACCGTCCGTGATTCTCCTCCCTTAGCCGTGTGTCGACCCGACTGCAAGAACCGGGGGAGGTGCGTGGAACCGGACGTGTGTGAGTGTCCTGTGGGGTACGGCGGCCCCACCTGTGAGGAAGGTAACCCCGTTTCCTGTTCACACCTGTCCTACACGCTCCACGCCGTAATATCGACCGGCGTCTTTTGTTTCCCCCGCAGCGAGCTGCGAGCCGCCGTGTCGACACGGAGGCACCTGTCTGGCCAGGAACCTGTGCACCTGTTCGTACGGCTACGTCGGACCCCGATGTGAAATTAGTGAGACCAGACCCCAAACACACTGCCGCGTTTGTTTTACGACATAGCAAGCAAGATTTGTGGCTTACGACACGGCAACACGGGATAGTTTACGACAGTAAACAATTAGAGTATTTTCCGCACTATGACGCAACTAAAAGTCTTGAATTTCCTCAAAAACCGACAGAGCGCCTTATAGTCCAGTGCGCCTTATAGTCTAGTGAGCCTTATAGTCCAGAGAGCCTTATAGTCCAGTGAGCCTTATAGTCCAGTGAGCCTTATAGTCCAGTGGGCCTTATAGTCCAGTGCGCCTTATAGTCCAGAGAGCCTTATAGTCCAGTGAGCCTTATAGTCCAGTGAGCCTTATAGTCCAGTGCGCCTTATAGTCCAGTGAGCCTTAAAATCCAGAGAGCCTTATAGTCCAGTGAGCCTTATAGTCCAGTGAGCCTTATAGTCCAGTGAGCCTTATAGTCCAGTGAGCCTTATGGTCCAGAGAGCCTTATAGTCCAGTGAGCCTTATAGTCCAGTGAGCCTTATAGTCCAGTGAACCTTATAGTCCAGTGAGCCTTATAGTCCAGTGAGCCTTATAGTCCAGTGCGCCTTATAGTCCAGTGAGCCTTAAAATCCAGAGAGCCTTATAGTCCAGTGAGCCTTATAGTCCAGTGAGCCTTATAGTCCAGTGAGCCTTATAGTCCAGAGAGCCTTATAGTCCAGTGAGCCTTATAGTCCAGTGAGCCTTATAGTCCAGTGAGCCTTATAGTCCAGTGAGCCTTATAGTCCAGTGCGCCTTATAGTCCAGTGAGCCTTAAAATCCAGAGAGCCTTATAGTCCAGTGAGCCTTATAGTCCAGTGAGCCTTATAGTCCAGTGAGCCTTATAGTCCAGAGAGCCTTATAGTCCAGTGAGCCTTATAGTCCAGTGAGCCTTATAGTCCAGTGAGCCTTATAGTGCGGAAAATACTGTAATTAATTTTACTTTTTATTCCACAGTCAATCTCATCCTTATTTTAGTTAGCCGCTAATGCTATTACCCGCTAACGCTGTGGGTTGCACGTTGCCGGGTTGCCCACAAACGCCCGTTACCTCACTATGGCTCTCAAACAGTAGCTATATGTAGACGCTGTGATGTCATTGTGATGTCATTCTCCTGAGGTGTGTGTCCCCTTTAGGTGTGTGTGTGTGACTGTTCTGTACATGTGTCAGTGGTGTGTAACAGGCACTGTGAAAACGGCGGCGAATGTGTTTCTCCCGACGTGTGCGAGTGCAAACCGGGCTGGTACGGACCGACATGTAACTCAGGTACGTAACCCAACGCCTCACGCGTCCTGCAGATTCAGAAACACGCCTGTAAGACAAAACTGTGGGCGTTTTGCGTCGCCCGCAGCCGTCTGCAGCCCCGTCTGTCTGAACGGAGGAAGCTGCGTGAAGCCCGACGTCTGCGCGTGTCCCAGCGGCTTCTACGGCTCCCAGTGTCAGATCGGTGAGACGACCATACTTTAGTGATGTCTGTCCGGTGTTTGTGGGGTTCAGTGTCGTCGTTGTTGTGCTCCTCAGCGGTTTGCAGTCCGCCCTGCAAGAACGGAGGTCAGTGCATGAGGAACAACGTTTGCTCCTGCCCTGAGGGCTACACCGGAAAGAGGTGCCAGAAGAGTGAGTAACGGCGCCGACGGCGTCTGTTCAAGTATACCACCAACGGTTAATTTAATTTTAATATTTTTTTAAATTAAATTAAATTAAATTAAATTAAATTTAATAATAATAATAATTTTATAATAAATTGTTAAATAAATAAAATAAATAAATTAAAATTAACGGCGCCGTTAATTTTAGTAGTTTTCAGTTTTCCACCGACGGTTTTCTGCCGATCTAACAACAGACGTGTTTCCAGGTGTGTGTGAACCCATGTGCATGAACAAAGGCAAGTGTGTGGGACCCAATACCTGCTCCTGTGCCTCGGGATGGCGAGGGAAGAGGTGCAATATTCGTGAGTAACCACGTTGTTTTTCCCGTAGACCGAACACATCGCAGGTGAGTGTGTAACCAGTTCCCAAATACAGCTTTTGATTGGTCAGACATGAGGCCGTCACCACCTTAGAGCAGTGGTTGGGGATCTGTTGAGATGCTTCCCTCTGTCACATGACCACCTTCTTAAAGGGGCCGCTCCGGCTGCTAACACAGATTACCGCTAAACTGAAACTCCAAAGCTAGCAGAACCAGCAAGAAAAAAATGTGACGTTACGAGGACGCTGCTAATAAAGTTGATACAAACAGGATTCATATTTATAATTATAGTTAGAATAAAACTATTTTATTTTGCTGTATTTATCCATCACACTTTAAAGTACCGTCTGGTGTTTAACCGTTTTGTGGTGCTGAAATATTTGGGGACCGCTGCCTGACAGACTGTATTCAGGGTAAAATTAGTCTCCACCTGCTGACCAGCTGCCGTTTAACGCCTTCACGCCTCCGTCTGTGTTTCCCCCCGCAGCCGTCTGCCTGCAGAAGTGTAAAAATGGCGGCGAGTGCTTGGGACCGAACACCTGCCAGTGTCCCGCCGGCTGGGAGGGGCTCCAGTGTCAAACACGTGAGTGTCACGCAGCAACACGCTAACACCCAGGGCGCCGTCCGGCGTGAACTAACCGTCGCTCACGCCCGTCCCCTCCTCAGCCGTCTGCAGACAACGGTGCGTGAACGGCGGAAGGTGCGTCCTCCCCGACTACTGCCACTGTCGGAAAGGCTTCAAGGGTCTCACCTGTGCACTAAAGGCCAGTATCCAGTCACACCTGGGGCCCCGGGGCCCGATCACACCTGGTAGCAGGAAAGATGAGCACAATATAACATCCTGAATTCATTTACAGGCATCACAAGCATGATGGGAAAGAGAGAGGGATTACAAAGATACACCGGGAGAGGAGTGCGTGTGTGTGTGTATGTGTGCGTGTGTGTGTGTGTGTCTGTGTGTGTGTGTGTGTGTGTGTGTGTGAGTGTGTGTGTGTGTGTCTCTGAAGGCCATCAGAGGGACTTGACGTATTGCACTCGCCCTGGCGTCCCCGTGTCTCACTACCTCAAGGCTGAAAACGACTCGTCTGTGTCGAACTGAGAGCAATGCATTATGGGAAATAAGAAAGTAATTAATCTCTTCCGGTTCCGATTCATTTGAGAACTCGAGGCTAACACAGCAGGCTTTTATCTTGATTTCTCGACACGTCGCTGTCGGATGTGCTCCGTTTGTTTCTGAGCATTGTCAGTTGATGCTTCATGTCTTCTTTAGACGGCGTCAGTTAGACGTCAGTTACGTCAGTTAGACTACATACACTCGTATACGTCGGATATTTTTGGATACAACAACTTGTTTATTTGTCTTTATTGTTTTCATCAGTACATGATTGGACCCCGTTTAAGTCGTACAATACAGTACACACACACTGATGCCAATATGTATTAAAGGTTGTTTTTACCTGTTAGAGTTTATATAAAATGTGTTTTATAAAAAAAAAATTCCGACAGCAGCTTATATTGTGGTACAAATTACATGAGATAAAATAAACGTACCATTTCCTGTCTGTAAATCATTTCATTTGTCTTTCATCCGTAGAACGGCTCAAAAACCAGGAGGTAAAACCAGTTTCTTTATATAATGTCAGAACAAATCGTATAGCGTTAAAAAAAAAACTATGAATGTTTCAACATCCATCTGTAAGGAGTCCCTTTTGGGTCCCATTTGACCTTTGACCCCAACAGGGGGTCACCCTAATAGGACTTTCTCCTCTCCTGGCAGCGGGGGCCAGAGAACGGGGGGCGGCAGCGGCATTTGTTTGGCGAGAAGCACTTCCCTCCGTTCAGACAGCGCAGATCGCACACCGCTACGAAAACACAAAATTACCAGTTAGTTATTAATAAGTTAAATACGCACGGTATATTCCAAAAAGGGGCGGGGCTCACCGGTATGACAGGCTCCGCCCAGCCAGCCCTCTGGACAGCTGCAGATTCCCGGCGCCACGCAGATCCCGCCGTTCTGACATCCCTGAGGACAGATCGCTGTTCGGAGAACAAACCGCTGGAGTTTAGGTCTTGCTAATTAGCTAGAACAGCTAGCTACCAACCTAACTAGCTCAACTAACGGCTAAGAAAAACTAGTTGGATTATTTTTAATTTAGAAAATCCACAAAAAGAAAATGTCGCTGGCTAACCAGTCTTTAAACGTACAAGACATTGGAAGGAAATAATTAGCCTTTTTCTTTCCAAACATCGGTTTTCTGATTTTTCTTGTTAACTAACGTTGCTAGCTAGCCAGACGAGACAAAACAGGTCTAGTTTCAGTTTAGATTAGCATAACGGAAACAATTAGCTGTTTCCCTCCAAATATTGGTCTGTTTGTTAGCTAACTAGCGTAAACACGAGCTAGCTAACAACCCAGGTACCTAAAAACAAGTAGTTTGGATACAGAAGATCAGCGAGAAGAATATCATTAGCATACATTTCGGCAAACATTCAGCTGACTCATCAGCTAACCCTGCTAGCTAATTAGAAACTCTAGCGTATTTCTATCAAACACAGGTGATTTTAGCTAAAATAGCTTAGCTAATCAGGAACCGCAAGAATAAAATTCTAACATGAAACGACGTCTCTTCAGTAAGTTTAATGACCCGGGTTGTTACCGGGGTGACTAGAGGCGGGTGTGAACGTACCCTCCTGGCATTTGGAGCCGGTCCAGCTGGAGGGGCAGATACACTGGGCCACCCCGTTGACGACGATGCATTCGCCTCCGTTCCAGCACCCGCCCTCACACGCCACTGCGAGAGGCGGACACGATGTTTAAATTATGTTTCATTTCTTATTTTAACTTGTCTGGAATCTTTGCTGTCAAAGTTTTTGGCTTTTCTGGTTTGATTAAAATCATCTTTCAGTCTTGTGTTAGTTTTATTTATTTGTACTTTAATCCTTTAAGGCATCAAAATTCACTCGGCTTTTCAGGATTTCGAGACTTACCTTATAAGTTTTTTCCTGAAAAACCTGATGCATGTGTCCGCATGCAAAAATTTTACAAATTAAAGCAAAATTATGCTACATTGTTGTACAATTATACAAATATGTTAGTTTTTTTCAACAAATTTGCGAGACTCATCCATGAAGATCTTATTTTCCAAATATTTTATTTTTCTGGCTATGAAAATAATCTGTGGAGCTGTATGTTTCAGAAACACTGGTTTATTTAAGCCTGAGTTTCATAATATCTGACACACCAATAGGATGATAAGTGTCAGGTCTAACAATAAGATCAGTACATTTGATGACTTTTTGCAGAATATAAACATATTTATTCCTACTGGATGTTAGAAGTAATACGGATGTCTGGAAAGAGCTGGAATGTATGGACAGAACTCTGACATCAGGGCAGAATGAATAAAGCAGATCCCTCAGCTCTGAACATCTTCCAGACCACAGATGAAATTCCCTGCCAGCGAACCCGCTCACCTTTATGGCAGTATCTCCCTCCCAGTCCAAGAGGACATCTGCACTTCCCCGGCCGGAGACATACTCCCCCGTTCTTACATTTGGGGTAACAGTTGGCTGCAAACACACAACGATAAAAACATAAGTGTGAATTTAAAACAACAAAAACCGCTTTCGTTGGACTTAAAAGTTACGATGAGGGACCTATTTTTAGATGATTTTGCATTAATTTTCAGTTCATTTCTGGATATAAATTAAAAATAATACATTAAACACACTTTAAACAAATAAGTCTGTATGGTATTTAAATTCTGCTCATATGACTGTATAAATACTTTCTAAATTATAATTTTTGCATCTTAACAGATATATTACATTTTACTATCACAAACAAAAAAATTAAAATAACTCATTATAAAATAATTTTAAATAAATAAAAAAATAATTAAATAGTTTTAAAGGTGACTTCACCGAACTGGCAGCTTTCCCCCTCGTATCCGCGGGCGCACAAACACGTGTTGTTGCGGATGCAGATCCCTGCGTGTTCGCACTGAGGCTCGCACGTCGCCCTCGGGTCAAAAACGAACCCGACCGGGACCCCCCGGGGCGCGTCCGAACCCGCGGAGCCCAGAGCCACCAGGGAGGCCAGAAGCAGAGCCGAACCGAGCCGCATGCTGCCCACGGTCCGCGGCGGGGAGAGCGGGTCACAGGCAGGAGGTAGACCGGGATGGAGAGCGAGTGGCCGGGCTGAGTCCTCCGCGTCGAGCCGCTGGCGCTCAGTGGGAAGCTGCGCCCAGGTTAGAGCTGTGGTGGTGGGGGGAGTGTCCACGCGTGGGGGGGCTGGCTGCGGGTCGCAGGTTCACGGCTGGGGGGCTCCACACTGGAGCTCCAGCAAGATGGATTCAACAGGATTCACGTGTTTTATCACACACTCTTCCCCATTAGCACCAGGCTAGCTGCGTTAGCATGTTTCACAGTTCATTTAAAGCGGTTAGCCGGCTAGCATGCTAAGGGATTCAGCTAAACGAGGCTAGCTAGTTTCAGCTAGCATGTGATTTTTACTGTTTAATATTATTATTTTGACATGAATGAAAAAATGCTGCTGATTTAAAATACTTTTGTGTTTGTCCTGATTTTAGAAAAAATAAAAAATAAAAAATAAAAAATAAAAAATACAGTCACAATAATATATCACAAAAAATATATATCACAATAATTGACACATTATTTTGAAAACACTTAAAAATCAGGATATTATCCACACTTAGTATTGATTTACATTTGTGTGTGTGTGTATATATGTAATATATTTTTATATATTACTCTTTTATGTACATTATATAAAACTGCCATTATATATAAAAATGCCGTTATAAAAAGTCGTCTTCTTCTGCTTTCAGCTTTCCCCTCCAGCATCTACCCTTTTCCCTTCACTTATAATATGTAGATATTTTAAGTTCTTTTAATGGCAGTTTATAAGGCAGATATTTTATGTTGGTGAATCAGACGTGTTGCTCATGATGAAATAAGGGTCCATTTAAGTTGCTTTAATTGAACTTCTTAGCCGTTAGCAGGACCTTCTCTAC
Organism: Antennarius striatus; assembly: GCF_040054535.1. Lineage (NCBI taxonomy): Eukaryota > Metazoa > Chordata > Actinopteri > Lophiiformes > Antennariidae > Antennarius > Antennarius striatus. Next base: position 23,232,299 of record NC_090784.1, on the reverse strand, counting down.
CACAATTAGCCCGGCTGACCTCTCCTGAAAGGTCATTCAGTACAAACAGATCAAACTGTTAAAACCACAAGTAGTAACTGCCTGCAAGAAAAGAGGAAGGCGGTCAGACCAGTCGACGTAGTAAAAAGACGGAACAAAACGCGATCCTGCAGTCGACCAGAGTCATATTTTAGGAAACCAGAGGAGTGCTTGGAGAACACACGTGTAAAAGCCATTTCCTGTACCTGGTGAGAGGACGTGTGTGTCTGAACGAGCTGTGGGGTGAAGGGAAGGCCTCTGATGGCAATAACACAACCAGAACAGGAAAGCAGCTTTCCATATGATCCGAGCTGCTCCGCTCTCGCACTTATTTCCATTAAAGCCCAGGAGTCTCTTAGTCTTTGCACGTCATGGCCTCCAAATCACATTCGATTTAAGTCTCCCATGACTTTCAAGTCCATAAACAAGACATTAAATCAGGCCTGAGGTTGATCCAGTGCCGTCACGATGAATAAGTACGTTCTAACTTTCACAAATCAATCGCTGAGCCTCCTGAAACGGAATCAGGAACGTTTCGAACATTCAGCTTTTACCGTTTTCCAGACTTTGTCCGACTGCCTGTCAAAATCCAAATGGTCATGTGATAACTTGCTGGTAGTAATATATCGATGTTGTACTTTAACCACTTATTGTTAGCAGAGGATTAGTATTTATGGTGATGGATGAGGGGGGAAACAGCCTTGAGCCAGTTCTACTATGGGAGCAGGGACTGAAAGCATTGACCTGGATCTTTGGAGAGGAAATGAGTAAATGAGAGGAACAGATGTCAAAAGTCTGCAACGAAAAGTCTGACGTGATGCAACCAGAGACGGAGCGAAAGCAGAATGCTAAATATTTAAGGCTTAAATTTAAGGTTTTGTCCTGCAAACAGTTACGTGTGTCAAAGATTAAAGGGTTAATGAGTTGGAAAGAAATCCCAAAATTGCAATTCTGACTGAATCTGTTTCACCTGCGGCTTGAGGGGGGACATGTTAATGCTGTCATAAACACTAACATGTACTTCAGTTGACCCACCAGCGCCATCTAGTGAGAACCAGGAATATTACAAACAACAGGAAAAAAACTCAAAAAGAAAACTTCACTCACAATTTTATTTTCAAGTCCATGCATGAAAAACACAAAATCACTGCAGTAAAGTCAGAGCAGAGAAGAACTCACACCAGACATCAGGAATGATCCGAGTTCTTTTGTTTTAAAACCACTACAACGTTTTTCTGACCTGGGTAGACAAATAGAGCTTCAAGATTAAAAGTTTCGTTTGGGGATTTCTTTGTTTCCGAGATATAATAAGAGGAAGTCAAAACCAGAAAAAAGAAACGGTGAACAGTTCCCCCCCCCCAGGTTAACGGTTATTCTTGATATCAGATGTTTGAAGCAAGCAAAAAGAAAAGTAGATATTTTATATTTAAATATTATTTTATTATCTCACTTTAAGGAATTAAAATCTATCCTTGAGTTATTTAGTCTCTCATACTCAAAAGTCCTCGCAGTAGTCATAGCACTTAAATCTCTGAGATGAAGGTCAAACAAAAGACTTTTACTACTTCTGCTAAAAATGAAAACCTCTGAAACCCCCCTCTCCCAAACAGATGACGTATATAATCTACGCTGCACGACACAATATCAAGAAGGATAACTTAGGAAAACAAAACGGGGGCAGGGAGAACTGGTAAAAAAAAGGTGAGTGGTTTCAGTCAAGAAACTTCTTGCTGCTTCTGTTTCCTCCAAAGTTTTGAATAATATTCTAGGTGGTGAAAGTTGAGGTGTTCTTCTTGAATTTGTTCAACATTCTTACTTCTGTCCGAGATGAAAATGGCTTAAAGTGCGTCATTTGTGAAACCGTTGAATATTAAACATCTGTTCTGTTGGCGCAAGGAGGACATACTTGTCCAGAGACATCCTGTGGCAATCTGATCAAAATCCAACATGAGTTTACACCTGTGACCTGCAAGGGGAAGACAGCGGTTGGGTTGGGGGCGGGGTTTAAACACAGATGAGCCACGTGACTAATTAATGGAATGTCCTTGTACATGGTTCCTTCGTCACTGTGCAAAGATTCATCTTTGGCCAGCCCGGGTGTCTCCGTGAGAACCTTGACCTCGGCCGGCCGGGCGGGGTGCGGTTCCTGTTGGTGTGATTACTGGTAGACCTGAACGTGGCCGTGCAAGGAGGTGGTGTTTCCCCCGCAGTCCACGTACTGGTACATCTCCTGGGAGACCTGCTCTGTGTGTCCGAAGTACGACGTGGTGACCGTCACCCTGCAAGGAAAGGCAATCCGCGTTATTTCAGGGCAGGTATTCGCAAACTAACCTTAGCCCTATGGGCTACGGATCTTTCTTTTACAGGGCGTTGTGCGTTCAGCGGTACTTACTGCATCATGACCACGATGTTGTGAACTTTGATGGTGGACAGGGTGCAGTAGTCGCTGGAAGACAAGCAAATTTGTGATTGGTAGTGATCCAGGCGTGAAAAGGCCGATAATTCTACCACTCGTGACCAAAAACTCACTACATATAACTCATCTCGTCGGCGATGGTGGTGGGAACCATGAAGTCCATCTGCAGCGACACAAGAACAACAAAGAGAACATTAGAAACACACAACCAAAGTTTGTTTGTGACGTCACACAACTTGAAGACAACCAGGCTTGAATAGGATTTCCGAGAAAAGAACGGGATACCATCCATCTTAGGTGTAAACATGCTGATGACGCTCCGGGGATTCCGTACCTGCCGTTCGTCCAGCGGTATGATCACCGAGCTGTTGTTCAGCTTGGCCTTCCCGATCACCGTCTTGGAGAACTGGACCTGGGCGGTGATGTTGGTCACAGAGATGGCGTAGTAGTTGTTGTTGGTGATGTTCAGAGTGCTCTGGACCAAGAAGACGAAAGGATGAGACGGAGGCTTGCCGAGGAAAACGTAAGGACAAACTACGACTACTGCCTTACCGTGATGTTGAGATAGACGATCTGTTTCTCCACGTCGTAGGAGACGTAGGCGCTCTTCACGCCGACGTATGACACTTCGATGGAGCGCGGGAACAGGAAGAAGACAGCCAGGCTGGACAGCAGCAGGCAGAGTGCCACGGATATGGTGACGTACAGCTTCCTTGAGGGGGGAGAAACGAGAAAACAGAGATGGAGTTTTGTCACACCCCCGCTTAGGTCAACTGGTCTTTTACGAGAACACGTCAGACTCACGTCCTGCTGGGCCGGAGCCGCTGGTCACTGTAGGGAATCAGAGCCACCAGCTGATTCTCCTGACCTGTAGGACGGGACGGACGTTACAGACGTACGACACCGATAGGCTCTTTTCCTGGTTGCCTCTAGACAACTTTACCTCGTGGGATCCTGCCGGTGCCCTGGCAGGTGGGGCAGGTGACGCTGTCCCGCCCCGTGAACTCCACATAGGGGAACTGCGACACGTCTCCGTTCTTGGCATCCTCGTCCGCCGGACCGTCTTGGTACTCACCGTCGGCAGTCAGCGCGTCCTGACTCTCGTCTTTGTGTTTGGACAGGTGTGACTGGGACTTGCCCATAGCTGCGGGTATTTCTGCACACAAACACAGAAGATAAGGTGCAGCGAGGCGCGACGACTCAACACGACACAGGTATGAAACCACACCTGGCCGAGTTCCGCAAAATATTTCCCAGGAACTGGAGGACGTTTGTATGGCGTCGTAATAATAATTAGACGTATTCTAGAAATCGGTGGTATGCGGGGGGGGGGGGGGTTGCTGGAGCCAATCCCAGTGGACTTACTGGTAGGAGGCGGGGATACTGAGCAGGTGATTCTAATATACACAAATAAGGGCTGAGAAAAATAATTAAAATCAACAGGTTCTGGTTTATTTTATCTGACCAAACTGGTTTATTTAGTTTAACCGGATATTTTTTATATATTTAATGAACCTCATGATATTGTTTTATTTAAACCCGTTTCAGTAGATCCTCGTTCCAAAATACTTCCTGACACCAGTACTCAAGTAGAAGTACTGCGTTACTCCGGCCTGTTGCCCAGAGACCGTCACGGTGTGCGCGCACCTCGGCCCCGGCCGCCATTCCGGTAGCGAGAACACCGCGTCCCGGCGGCTCGCGGGCGGTTTACCCGCGTCCATCACGCGCCGCGGTGACCGTTTGTTCTTGAAACCGCGCGTTTAACACGCGCCGCGTCGCGCACCGACGCAGTAACGGTTAATTATACGCAAATGACACGCAATTCATTCGCTTCATCCGCGCGGCTGTTTACGTCACCGGCTCCGTGGAAAGAAGGGGGGGGGGGTTCGTTTGTCGCATGGGGGCCGTTCCCTCCCGTCTCACCTGGGGGGCAGGTTACACCGACGCGTCGCCCATTCGGTGTCCCGTCGCCGTTTGTTGTTGTGGTTCACGCGCCGGTGATGGCGGAGGCAGACGGGAACGCCCCCCGCCACTCCTCATTGGACAGAATGATGCTGAGGGACAAACAAGACGCGCCACCTCGTTTTATAAATAGAATTAAATAATATAGAATACAATATTATAGAAGTAAATGTTATAGAATTAAAAATGTGAATTAAATATGACAAATATGAGATGTTTTATTGAAATAAACAAATAGTTCTCCTACAGTCAAATAAAAGTCAGAAATATTCTGACAAATTTGTTATTAATGAATTAATCTGCAGCCAATCGAAATCCAGTCGTAATTAGGAAAGAAATGTTATTTTTAACATTATTTTTAATATTTTTTATTCATGTACTTCCTCCGTTCAGCCACAAGGTGGCAGTGAGCGGCCATGTCTAACTCCGTGACTCAGCAACGCGTCCAAAAAACCTTTTATGAACAACAACGTGGTCATTAAAGCGCGTAAACGGCTCCAAGTTGCAGAGAAAATAGATTTATCATTAATCTGTTTTCAGAGGAGACGCTTTGAATAAAACATAACCAATACGAGGGAATAAAAAGACCGGCTCCAGGGCCATAGCGCTGGGCCTTGAGGGACCATTAGGGCCCCTGCAGATTTAAAGTATATCCACACGCGTGTAACACGGGTCTGAACATCATACGCACGTAAGTTTGGGATGTATTTGCAAACCAGATGGATCCGGGTAAATAATTCAAACAAAAATTTTCTCAACCGACACTAGCGAGTTGCGGAACGGCGTGCCCAGACCGTCTGGTCGTCACTTTAAAAAATGTACTAAAATAGCAAATGCTGTTTGACGCAGACTGGCTTTAACAATGACCTACTTGGCGCTGTCAACAAGTTTGTCATCTTGCCAGCGCTAAATGACAGAAATAAGTATCTGGATATCCTCTTAAAACAGATTTGAGAGCGAGAGGTTCACAATAAGCAAAAGCTGATCTTTTCCGAGCGAGGAAAAACAAAAATTAACACGTTTCAAAAGATTTAAGAAAATGCAGATCTGAAATAGTTGTTCTCTCATGAACTGGGTTGGAAGACGCCACCAGCTAAGAACCAGTAGGTGGTGGTGGGTTTGTCGACTCTCTAGGCGCCCTGGCAGGAAACCAGCCATTGTTCAGCGCTGCAGTTGCTTCTGGAGGAGGCCATCGCTACGCTTTGTTTTCTCCCATCTGAAGAATTGTGTAACGAATATATTTATGATTCATCCCACCAACTGAGGCTTTGAGATGTTTTTGATTTCCTTCCCTGATGGCAAAGAGAACCAAGACTCTAGTTTTTCTATCCATGTCCAATCGAAGGTTTTTAGTCTTGTAAATTTTGTTGAGTTTTGCTTGCCATTTGCGCATAAAATAGAAAATTTGTACAACTTTAAATTTTTGGTTTTGATCTAAAATTCGCGAGGAGATGTTTGCGAAAGCCTCTAGATGTGGAGATTTTCAATTGGACATCATTTTGACGTTGATGCCAATGTTAGCCATATGTGAACACCTAGACTTGTTTGCCAAGACTGTATCGTGTAAATGAATCTCAAATCGTCCCGTGGTAGTACAGCAATCCCTCGCTTATATACTGTTTTATATACATATATACTATACTGTTTTAACAGTCTATCAGTCTATCGATAAAAGAGTTTCAGCTAAAATGAAAGGAAAGGTGTACAAAACTGTGGTGAGACCAGCGATGTTGTTTGGTCTAGAGACAGTGTCACTGAGGAAAAGACAGGAGACAGAGCTGGAGGTAGCAGAGATGAAGATGCTGAGGTTCTCTCTGGGAGTGACCAGGAAGGATAGGATCAGGAATGAGTCCATCAGAGGGACAGCACATGTTAGAGGTTCTGGAGATAAAGTCAGAGAGGCCAGACTGAGATGGTTTGGACATGTCCAGAGGAGAGATAGTGAATATATTGGTAGAAGGATGCTGAGTTTTGAACTGCCAGGCAGGAGGCCTAGAGGAAGACCAAAGAGGAGGTTTATGGATGTAGTGAAAGAGGACATGAAGGTAGTTGGTGTGAGAGAAGAGGATGAGAAGACAGGGTTAGATGGAGGCAGTTGATTCGCTGTGGTGACCCCTGAAGGGAAAAGCCCAAAGGAGAAGAAGAAGAAGATCAGAGGTAATACAGATACAGTATAAGGTGGTTTAATACCAGTATGGGGAGGGTTCATAAACGTTTAAATTACCGTAAATAATAAATACTTTGTCGCTATTTAGTGGAATTTTGTTTGTTGCGGGTGGTCCCGGAACACATTAACCGCGAGTAACGAGGGGCTACCGTATTCCACATCGCGTTGGGTTTTTGCATCTGTAAAACCTCTCGATGAGTAGATCTAGAATGGAATAAAACCACCGCCAAACAAGAACACGTGATGCCGACACGTGTAAACGTGGACGGACAGTTTGTCCTCCCTGATCCCAGAATCCTCTGCTGTCACCGCGCCTCACAGGATCAATAGAGTGGTGTAGTCCGCCGAGAGGACCGTCTCATTTTGGCTCAGCGTGAGGGCATATCAAACCCCCCCGGCGCCGGGCTGCGGGGGTGCCGGGCCACTCCGCTGTGGGAGGAAGCCGCCTGCGAGTCCACGATAAGGAGCAGTGAGCGGCAGGCGAACATCAGCCGACTTCAGGTGTCAGCACTTCAAGCCGAGAAGCAGGGCTTCACAGGAAACGCGTTAAAGACGGCGTTCGCCGGGTGAAGTGGAGGATATTCCAAGTTTGTCGTTTCTGATGCGCGGTGTCAACTCGTCCTTAAACTAGCAAGAAAAAGGAAAATGAATCCTCTGTGCGGCGACTCACCGGATTTCTGTTTTCCTCCAGTGCTGCAAGGCAAAAGCATGACCTTCATACGTAATAGACACGCCACTTTGTTACCCACATATGTCCCCCAAGGGCTAATAATAGCTTAGAACCTGTTAGATGGAATCACTGAGAGATGCTCACCTATCAATCTAACAGGATCAATAGTAAAGAGTCAAGAGATTACAAGTCCTCAACATACGAACATAATCGATTCTGGGAGGTTGTTCGTAAGTCGTTATTTATTACATTTAAATCTATACAGTAATCCCTCGCGACTTCACCTCATCGCGGATTTTTAATAGGCAGTCACATGAAAAGTGACAAAAGTGCTTTAAACAGTCTATGAGAGTTTGTGAAAAGGTAATACAGATAGAAGGTGGTTTAATATCAGTATGGGGGGGGTTCAGAAACATTTAAATTACTGTAAATAATAAAATTAATAGTTCCTCACTGTATCGCGGAAATTCGTTTTTGCGGGTGGTTCCTGGAACCCATTAACCGTGAGTAACGAGGGATTACTGTAATCTCCATTAGAGGTCATTTAAATGTCATTACTACTCTACTAAAAAACGATTCCCTCAGACTGGCCAGAAACAATTACAGGACATTAAAACACGTAATAAATAAAATACATGTCCAGGTCATTTAGAGTTCAGTCGTTCTGATCATACGTCAGTTTAAAAAAATACATGGAAAAATTAAAATCTAGTTCACATCATTTCATTGGATTTAATGTGTGTCCACCACAGATGCTGGACACTAGTATTGGTGGTGGACTAAATCGTTTAAAGCTCATATCATGTTACTGTACAATAAATCAGAATAAATGTAATTATAATAAAATACGTTGGTATAGTTCCAGTATCTGCCGTGATGGTTTTAATCCAAATTACTTAACGGTAAACTTTAATCCTGATAATTTAATCCTTGAGGAGAAGAAGAAGAAAACACGTGAAGGAACTCTCCACCAGTTTTTAACATTACTGTAGCATGTAGCATGTAGCTGACCTTTAGAGTGAAGGAAGAGGAGGAGGGAGGAGTTATTGTGGTCAGAGTCGTCATCAGAGATGTTCACCATCTTTATCATCCATGATGAACGGTCAAGTATCCATGCAGCAAAGCCTGACGCTCTGAGATGCTAACAGAGACAACAACAAGAGGGGGAGTCGAGTGTTGGAGCTGTGTGAACGCAGCAGTGCTGCCCCCGCTTGAGTTGTGGCAGAAAGGAGAACTGCAGGACAATACGGTGAAGTGCATTTGTTTGTATGTAAGTTGAATGTTCGTAAATTGAGGACTAACTGTTTTTAAAACCCATAAAATGAACACTCCTTTTCAATTAACTGGGATTATATTGGGATTATATTTGTGATGGTGATCTGAAATCACTTTTCTAGGGTCAGTGATGACACTAAATCACTTATCCAGGGTATTTGTCTTCGTTGGGGAGGGAATCGTCATGATTACGACCACAAAGCGAGATTACTCCACCCGACTTCACGCGACCTCCCCCTGCCCCCGCCCCTTCCACCGACCGAGACGACAAAAATAGCAAATTGAACAGAATTCAAAGGGGATTGGTGATGATCTGACCCAGCAGTGGAGGGATTTATTCTGCATGGAACTCACCAGCAATTCCGCCGGCGTTGAGAACAGGATGAAAATAATCGTCCTCGCGACTCCGCGTGACGTTCGATTCCGCTAAATATGTAGAACGAATTGAATCCCCAATTTGCAAATGAGTGACGCCTGACTCCGAGCGAATGGAACCAGAAGAAATGAGTGATGAGGACCGTTCCTGCGCTGGGATTTAGTGGGATTTGACTGCTTATTTTTGAACAATTGAAAGTGGAAGTAGACGTTTGCTGGAGCTACCTCTTCTTTTCAAAACAACAGCATTCGTTATTTTCCTTCCCTGAATATTCTGAGACAGGAAGTAAAAAATTCAGACGTCATTTTACTTGTAGATCATTTTCAAGATCATTTCTTTGACCGTCTATCTGCAAATGCATGGTTAATGAGCCTTAATAAGCATTTCCGCAGAGTTCAGTTCCACCCTGCTGGTAAATAGTATCGTCCATGCAGATTTCCTGCTTTTTAATTCCTGCTGGACGTCGATCTGACGCTCTGTTTTAAAAGGGAGAGCAAAAAAAAAAAACTGATTAAAAATGAACAAGGAGAGTTAGATGATAGACGAGGAAGAGGAAGAGTAGATTTTCATGTCTGGTCAGGATGTACAGTGGGATAACGGTGCATTAATGTAGTATCAGGGATTGAACAGTTATTTCATAAATCAGGAGACTGTTTCAGTTATTCTTCTGGGTATAAGTCTGAAGTTATCTGCGGAAACGATCGCCGTCTTGCCTTCTTACCCTCGTACTGGTGAGCAGATTGGGGGGTAATTGGGTTCCCATGTGGGTCAAGGTCAATTAGCCAGGCAATCACCTGGAGTAGGTGGCGTTAATCCTGGCCTGGAATGACAGGAGGAAGTTACTGTGAACACACATTCGGGTTCTTTTGGTTGAATATACGAGAAAAAGTTAGTGGATCAGTTTTTCTGCTCTCTTTTAGTCGGTATATAAATTATTTTGCAGACTTCGTTTTCTTCACAAAAGTATTTTCTCTCTGCTTTCTCTCTGCTAATTGGAAAAAGGGACTTTTTTGTTAGTTTTAGTTGCTTACATGCATCTAATTCGGCCTTGATTATCCCACCGAAGCGATAAAAGGCCTGCAGATGTCGACTTTGAAAAGCAATTAGCTTATAAAGTGTAGAATTTAAATAAATTGCCTCTTAATGCTGACTATTTTTGTGCAACATTAAGATGCAAAGAGTAAACAAAGGAGCCTTAAGATGGAGCAGTCATCCTGAGACTTTTGGCAGTCGGCTATCGGCTCTAATCAATAAGAGGCTCTTAATTCCGTCGGAGGTTGTTTCGGCGTTCTGTGACAAATGGGATGCGACTCCGCAGTCGCTCTAATCTCCTTGATCATCTTTTAATTCACCAAATTGCAGCGCGATCGGGGAACAAGAGGCGTCACGGGGCGAGGACTCTAGGGGGCGTGGCTTTGAGGCGGAGCTAGATTGGTCCACCTTGACCCAAAGAGTTCTGGAACCGTTACTGTTAAAGATACGGGACTAGCTTCACCTCGCCATTTGTACTTTCTTTACACAAGTGCATGTACAAATTATACGAAAGGATGTGTTGCTATGGCAACGGATTCACAACCAACCCTGGGTTATTATAAATTAGATTATGGAAACGTCATTAATTAAATCATATCTTAGTCTGTTTCTTGTGATGCTCGAAGAGTCAGGCGATGAAAAGTTAGACTGTCCGTTTTGTCACGTTGTTGATGCCCAATGATTAAATGTTCCGTAGCTTCCTTCCTTTATTCCCGCGGTACGCCGGCCGGGTCATTAGGAGCCGTCTGCAGGGAGGAAATAAAACCATTCACTGTCGTAGCGCCGCGTCTTTTATCCCCAGCAAAACTGAGAACGCTGCAGAAATCACAAGCCGCCGCTGCTGCCACCATCTTGACTCCAGCGTCAGAGCGAGAAAGACACTAATTACTTATCTATCGGCGTTTTCACGTGAACTATCATTATATCAGCGCTTAAAAAATCCAACAACCCCCCCCCCCCGATGTGTCCAGGTTATGTGACGCTTCAGGTAAAACGTCGCTCGTTTTACCAACACGGTCATGATGAAGATTATTTTTCCAGCTAAACCGCGTACCGTTGGAAGTGAGTACGACCACTTGAAACTGCCCCACCCCCCTCATTTTTTTTTGTTTAAGCCTCGTCTAAGAAGCATAGCAACGGCGCATTGAGGAGTTAATGCGCTTTACATGCAAACACGAACACGCTAGCTGGGAACGCGCGTGCACCAGAACGTAATATTCTCTCAATAAAACACCCGCCCACGCACGCGCGCGCACACACACACACACACACACACACACACACACACACACACACACGTTCCCGCCTGTCAGATCATATTACCATCAGGTCAGGATGTTTTTTTTGAACTCGTTGCTATGGCAGCAAGCGAAAGGGGGGAAAACATGGCCGCCGATGGGCCGTTCCTACAGGCGTCTCCGGCAGCAGATTGGTGTGACTGCTACAGATTGCTTCCCTCCGCTGTGCTTTAATGTGATGTTCAGAAATGCACGAGGAACTGGAGCGCCCTTGATAAACGTATACGACTGCAATTTGTATTCGTAAAAAGGGGTCAGAACCTCTCAGGCCCCCCTCATCCATCCATTACCGGCGGTGTAAAAGCACCCTGAATAAAGTTTTCATATTTCTACCGGAGAGGTTACCCTGGTGAACCTGTTAAGCGCCGGGTTTGATGCTAAATTGCCCGGGTGCAAAGTTGAACTTCATGAATCTTCTCCCGTTCCCCTCTCTCATCTACCTGATTGCTCGTACGAATTGATCCTGTTCAATATAAACATGACCTCTTTGGAAAAAGAAAGACTCCTTAATAAAACTAACACCGATGCTAATTTTCTTTACATTCAGATGGAATTCTGTGCAGCTTGTCTTGACTTCGTGTCCCCTCTTTGAAAACGCCCTTGGGAATTCTCGAGTCTAACTGCGTTAGCTTCATTTGGCATATGTCAAAATCTATTTGGGTCAAATTGATATAGACAAAACTAAGCTTGGTTTGCTGCGCCAAGACTTTTGTCATAACCTGGAAGAACAAGCTGTTGGTAGCAAAGACGGCCGGAGATGAGACTCCCTTCAACACAATGCCGTAAACGCCGTCCGTCTCCCTGGGGGAAGGTTTCTCAGCTAGTCTAAGGGTCTGGAATTTCGAGTTAGTAATAATAAATGAAGGAGTGACGGGGTCCTCACGGATGGAAGTGTTTGTGATGCTTTCAGGGGCGTCCACTGAAGACTGGCTTCGTCTCTGAACACTAAACAGAGAGAAAAGTATTCCTGTTATCAAGACATCTGAACGATAAACCTCACTCAGAGGTGGTGATGATTGTCATACCCAAAGGAAGTCGTCTCACCTGTCTGATCTGTCCTCACCTGTAGTAAATCCGTCAGGTGGAGCAGGAAGAACCTTGGTCACACCTGGTGGAAAGATGTTCTTTATCCTTTAGAAGAAACTCAAGAACTTTGTCTTTTTCTCCTTCTGTATTCCTTTACTTTCTGCAAATAAAAAGAACATTAGAGCTTCCACCGTCCTCCAGACTGTCTAAGACATCTTCTCTAGGAAACATGTTTGTGTTGTTTACGAGTGGGGCCTGATTTTGTTAGGTGTTATTTAAACGATTAATATATTTTAGTGAAAAATACATTACTGCTGTCCTTTTTTCCTCTGTGTCCAGAGGAAACAGACAGGTTCGTGGAGTCTTGGATAACCTCGAGAGAGAACAGGTCACCGATGCCGAGGCAATATCCACCCGGTTCAGGCAGATGTGTTGCTTATGATAAGTTTTTGGGCATTAGAATATGCCTGTCTCAAATATTTATGTCACCCTCCAGGTCTGTCCAGTATCGCTCCTTCACAGTTCAGTTCTTTTCTTTGTGAATGATCACAGTTGCGATGCCTGTACTTTTGGGAACAAGCAGTTTCCGCGTAGAAGCAGTACGAGCTGCTCTTGAGGGTGGCGCCTTCTCAGGTATCTAGTCCTCTTTAGAGTGTTTCTTCCAGCAGTTGGTTGGGCAGGGCTTCTCTACTTCTATTGATCCAAACTTCCTCATTTCAGATTTCTTGGGCTGCTCAGTAGTTCGGAGGTAGACCCATCACACGTTGGTAGGTGGGGTGCATTTGGTACAAGACACTCTTGAAGGTGGTGCCATCTCAGACGAGAAGTGGGGTACACCACAGCTAAGACGCCAGCATTGGTTAAGACTGTGACTTTGTTTCAAGAAGCTTCTGCCATGTCATTGTGAATTTATTTCCATCCATCCATCCATCTATTGATCCATCCATCCATCCATCTATCCATCCGACGTAATGACCAGAAGGTCATCTCTGAGTGCTATCGCTCAGTTTTTTTTGCTGTTAAAAGAGATGAAAAACAACGTTGAAACAACGTTCCATGGCCATATCGTTAGCCTAATAGCATAATTGCCCAAGTCGTATGGGAACACATTTGACTGAGGCAATTATGCTATTAGGCTAACGATATATTCTACACACCAATCTTTTCTTTGAAGTGTATATTCTTCACCTTGAAGCATTTCTATTTTGGACCAGAAATGACCTTGAGGCAGAAATTTGACATGTGGGTTGAGGGTTTTTTTCTCTGGCAGCTAAAAGACAACCTTATCTGACCTCATTCTGCTTCAGCCTCTTTCTAGCTGCTTCTGCTAAACTGACCCATATTTGGTCTGACTGTCCACAGACAGTTTAATTTAGGGCAGGAACTAGTTTACTTGTTTTGAAAGAAGTTTTGAGCCTTGGGAAGACTTTGGACACTGGAGAGACTATGTCTCTCAGCTGGTCTGTTGGCCCCCCGACCCGGCCCCAGATAAGTGGTTGAAGATGGACGATGGAAGTAGAGGACCAAAGTGAAACGGAACAAAGAGCTGCTCTGATGCTAACTGATACGTATGATTTAGAATTTGAACTAATGATTAATTAACGGGAATTACTTGAGACCCATTTCAACACCGTCACAGAGGAAAACACCTTGTCGCACCATCGAGGTTGGTTTGATGGGATTAGAAATGCTTGTTAGGTTAACAAAGCTGAAAATGTAAGTCAGGCCATCGTAACTGATTGTGTCCAGGGGAAAATGAAACTGTAAATTTGGAGGTCAGGGGAAGGGAAGGAGATCTTCTACCCTGACTCACCAGAATGAACTTTTTTTTTTCCATAGTGGAAGGTGTGTTTGAGGAATTTCTCAGTGTAACCCTTTAAAAGTCATACATACGTACTTAATGAGACACTTTTAGCCTCGTCTGTCCATAAAAGTCCATAAAAGCTAATGTGTTTGGTGTTGAAATTAGTCGATGTCTCCAGATGACTTCCCAGAGAGGCTTTGAAACACATGTTAGCATATTAATCTAGTGGCTCATCGATTGATTAAATTGCTGTGTCCCGTGGTGAAGTGTGAAAGTCAAATCTCGCAGTACCCTCCCACCACTGAGGACCCTCCGATGCTAATGGATAGTGTTCCTGTGTGTCATCAGACTAATTGGCTTTGGCTGGTGTCCACTTGATGAGGTCGACTGGGAGTGGTCAGCTGGATAAAGTAAAACCCTTCATGTGTCTAAAGGTCTGGCTCTGTGTCCCAGTTTCCTACTAGCCTATATTACATGTTAAGACTTTGAAACATGCTTCATGTGCTAATATTTACATTATGCTTCTCAACACACAAGAAAACCATTGAGTTTCAAATAATTAGTGTCAAACTGAAGCTTGGAGCTAGTGGACAATTTGAAATGTCACTAAAAGCAAGTGGGCGAAGCAGACGCATTATTTTACCTTCATTTTTATGAGTGCAAGTTTCTCGATTCCACTTTAGGTTTTATTTTGGGTCTTTTCAACATCTCATTCAGACTGACAGCGCTTCGTTCTGCTTTGAGTCAGAATCAAAGGTGAAACCAACGTTCTTTAAAGTAATGTCACGTCTCTGGTGCTACAAACACTAAGAACAGTCTCACGATGTCCTCTTGAGCTCTAGAACTCTTGTTTTTGAGTCTGAGAAATCAACACCTGATGACCGTTAGCTCGATATGAGGTAGACTTTGGTCGATAATGGAGTGATCATTACATCCTCACGGTTTCCACCTGCGCTGCTGTCAGATGGTGAGACGTGGCCTCCGCCGCCTCCAGTGTTTCCCGTGACAACGTGACCGCTGTGGAATGACGGGAAAGGTGGCTTCCTCCCTCAGGAACATGTTTATGTATTTTCAGTGTCTGAGTTCTCAGAATGAAACTCCTCTGTAGGAAAGGTCAGACGTATCAATCAAAAGGAATCTAAGACATAAGAAAACTTCACGCAACATGAACGTCAGAGTTTGATGGACTCGTGAAGAACAACATGCTTGATCACATGTTGCTTGCAGTTTCTCTGATTTCAAGCATTCGTTCATCCATTTGCTTCCGTTTTTCCGGGTCCACGTTGTTTATCCACTGAGGCAGCAGTCCCAAAGAAGCCCAAACTTCGCAATCCCAAAACACCCCTCCTCTAGCAAATGGAGGAGTATGCCTGACTATTCTACCAGGTTTAATTTTTTCTGCCAAGTAGGTTATGACTATTTGACATAAAAGAGTCTTTAAATATTTAAAAAAATTAGAAAAAAAACACCTTGAATTCATTTTATTATCCAGATCGTTTTCAAAATAAATGAGATCTCCTGACTTTCATCAACCTCCGTCTGGTAGACTCAACCTAATCGATAGAAAGTGTGAAAAAAGCTTCATCTTGTAATCTAGGAAAGCTGTAAATCTAAAATCCTATAAACAACACTATCCATAGCCACTGCAGAATTTGGGAGTCTCTCACCCAATTTCTGTGTGATCGTGCCAAACAAACAACAATGAACATGTAACCTCAGACTTAGAAGACATAGACAGTGTCATCTTGTCTGCAGAGGTAGCTGATGGACGTCTGAGGGAGCAGCATCATATCTAATTATGTCTGCTCGACATTCAACATTTCCTTTTGAGCTCCAATTGAATAATTATCTTTCCCTATGTTGTGAAACGAGAAATGTCTGCAGTTCTTCTTGTGGTTGACAGGCAATGACCCCTGACCTGTGCTGCTAAAGACTTGGAAGTACTCAACTTGGTGGTTGATCTCGTAAAGACATTACCTACCTTGTGCTTCCTGAAATGTTCTTCGGGGTGGATCACAAGTCACTTGCTCAGAAATAGGATTACATGGATGAGGCTCGTGGTGTTCAAATGTTTGTCGGTGTGATATTAGCTATCCATGAAGTTGATCCGCTAGCTGAGAGATAACTATTGTAAGTCCTTCCCGTGACGGGTTTGACTCAAGTTGTAGAAACATTGGCAAACAAGAACAGATAGGTGAACGTCAACTCTATCAAATAACCTGTGAAACAAGCTGTGGAGTGGACGTCTGAGCATTTGGACCAAATCAGACATTCTCCAGTCATTACCTTTTAGTCCTGTGTGGATAAGACCAGGGAGAGCGTTGTCTTCCGTGAACCTCGTCATAGCATTCCAGATTTGGATCGTCAAGCTCTTCCTTAGACTTTCACCGTCTAGAACTGATGCTGTTTGAGGTACTGACAAATATCGAGGACCTCTGACCGTTTTTGCACGTGTCTTTTTTTGTTTTGATTCAACCGATGCTAATAGACATTAAATAACATTTGTACAGTAAAGATCTGTTGATCAGCCCGTCTGATCTTCCTGACCACTGGCTGCAGCGTCGTGTTGTGATTCCTTTCAGCTTTTCTCTGCAGGACCGCTGCGTTTGTTGTGGCCAACCCCTGCAGGCTGCACCACTGGGGACTAAACGCTCTAAGCGAATGGGACGACAGGCACTTTTACCGCATGTCTGGTCTCATAACACTGTACCCCGTAGAGCGGTGTGGTGTTACAACCATCTGAGGGTATTCTCAGACATCTGTGATGCTCATTGCAAATCCTTTGTGTATTGATGAATATTGGCCCTACATGTGTTCAATCAAGGAGCCTTTGCTAAACAATTGGAATGGGTGCTGTGTAAAAGTCACCCGGAATGGGGTCAACCATTACCCTTTAGTAGTCGGTGGGGTGAAAAGGTCATTCAATGAGATGATGCAAATTCTTTGCCGTTATGGAAACCTGTTAAGAGTCATAATACGCACATAATTAAAACCTCAATATTGTGTGTAGGAGAGCTGAGAGGAGGACATAACTTGAGGAAGAAGACAAGCAAGACCAACTGCCGGTCTTAAACTCTTGGCGTGAGCCCTGAAACATTTTATTGAGCATAATTTGACTATTACGACCGGGCACAAATGTCTCTAAAGCCCTTCTGATGTCTCCTGATGTACTAAAAGTTGCTGCTGGTAAACTTCCTCCGGGGAACTTTGTTCCAACTCTGCTAAATCACGTGGCGCTTGTTGGATGACCCCGCACTTAGCTAATCGCAGCGTGGGACACTTCACTATAAAACTGTCCCCGGTGACTTTGGTGCTTACTTTCACCTCAGGCGATCTCTGCGGCAGCTTGCTCTGAGGAATGATGTATGAGGACCATTTCACACAACGCAGCATTTAATCAATTCCATAACGTTGTGGTCAACGAATCAAATGCGGCGTTCCCTCCCTTCTCCGGCTGGGAGCGTTGCGGTATTACCTCCATTTGGAAAGCCATTGATGTGTGGAGCTCAAAATCTCTTTTCCGTTGTACCAACAAACTTGTATCCTGTGTAATGTAACTGTAAACGAACCCTATAAGCTTCGTGTTGACATTGGAGTTCACACATGACTCTGTTCAAGCCGTTTCATTTCCTGTTTGGGTAACTTTTTGTCGGTGGAACTGATTTTACAACGACTGTCGGTACAGAGCTGGGAGTTAATTTTAATTGCATGCTTTGCAGGCTGTGTAAAATAAATGTAGTATTATCCCAGCTTCTCTCCTGCTGCTTATTGAGGTCAGGTTCATGTTGGCAGCAGAGCTCCAGGCAGCAACCAGCGATGTTGCTGCAGAGCTCTCTTATCCGGCAATCCTTTAATTGAGCGACAAACGTTTGCCTCTGAAATGCAACACTGCTGGGCTAATAAGTGCGGGGTGCGATCCAGTAACACAATCTTTTGTCTACAACACAAAGAGCAGGATGACATCTCCTCGTCCGTTCCTCATTTTCAAGATGTTGCTATTCTGGTCTTGTAATATCAGTATTTGTATCATCGTAAGTAAGGAAGTAAAGAGATCGTCCTTCTGCCAAGTAGGTCAGGTTTTATCCTGTTTCTATTGGTTGGATGGTTTATCAGCAGGATTGTATAAAAAATACCTAAAAGTTTTTCGTGAATTTTGGTAGAAGAATGGTTCTTGGGCCAGAATTAGACTATATTGATTTCCGATGCGGATCTGAGCTCAATTTCTGAATCACGTTCAGGACATTAATGAATCTCCTCCTGCTGGTCCAGTAGTTGTAAATACCACACATATAGTGATTCCTCAATGGGAGGCGGTGATATCAAAGCCTCGTCCTTTCTATGCTATCAGTCTCTTTTTTTGCCAACCTTCATTAACACCAAAGATCCACAAGTCTGGAACGCAAGTCAGCGTTCTTATCTACAAACTCACGGACGTCAAAGTGAGTCATCGCCACCAATGTACATCCTGGCAACCTACCGAGGGTGACCTCTGCCGTCTGATCAATTTACATCTTATTTAGATGACGGTGTAGTCCCTGAGTTGTTAACTGAGAACAACAAACACCATCATCCAAATCTTTGCGTCGAAACTGTCAACCAAAGATGATTTATCCCTCAGTTAAAGACACAAGAGACTTTCTCCCCTTGCGAGTCTCGCCTCGGACAACCTCAGACGAGACGTGATTTCGTCGCGTTATAAAATTTTAGAACACAAAATATGTTCTCTACAGAAGTCGTCGTACCAAACCAGGATGTTCACAAACCCATTAAATCTCCAGTAAACAAATCCGAGACAGCTTTTATTGCGTCTGTCTTAAAATTTATTATTAGTTTAAGTTTGCCAGGAGAGAGGAGCTCATTCAACTGTTAATCACGTTGCAGCGAGTTTTATGAAGGAAAATTTATTGTGTGCGGCGCACCGCCAGAGGAGGCATTTTGACTTTTTGTTATTGTATTTCATTATCATGTTGGTGTCGCCTCCCTTCAGTGTCTCATCACTGTATCGAGTAAATCAGCTCCAACGGAACCCAGGAATCCTGTTGTGTCAGAGGCGGTGTAACCCGGTCACTAATCCCACCAGGAGTGACCTTTCGTGAAACTTCTATCCATGTGTTCAGGAGGGATTTTTCAACTCCCTATGGCTGGAATTTAACATCACAGCAAAAAATGAAAAGTGCGTCCTCATAACCTGATAATCGACGCTGTTCCGTAACAGGAATCCACCGAACCTCTAGGTCCATCCAGGTGAACGGGTATTAGTGGAGCTTTCAGACCACAGCTGAAATATAAATGGCTCGTCCTTTTAAGAGGTGGATTTGAATTATTAAACTCGATCAGACTTGTCCCGTAATGATGGAATAAAATAAACAGAAGAAGTCATTTAAATTTTTAATTGAAATTATTCGGATGACGATAAATCACCGGCTAGAATTTCATTATGGTGACGGCCCTAAAGGGCAATGCCGACCTCATCGCTCAACGCCGAGCAGGTGAACTTTACACACCTGCCGGCTCCATTTAACACACTTCCTGTCGCAGGTGGATCCGACCGGCGGTGTTTTTTAGCAAACATCATGAACTTTCTTCTCTACTCTACGTTGTTTGTATGTTTCCTCACATTCGATGCAAACCAGCATCTGCTCAAGTCGTTTTCGGGTTCTGTTGAGGAGGAGTTGAATAGAGGAAGGATTTTCGACGATATTTCAGTGTTTACTTTGGAGAAATAAACACGGAACGGCTCGTCTAAAGGAGGCAGGAGGTGAAGGGCTCTGCGTCGTCTCCTCCGTAGCACAACATTATGGACACATCGCCGAGTCAGCAGAAAGGGGGGTGAGTCGTAATTACTCTCCAGTTCCCTTTGGAAGCTAATTATTAGCTGAGGTGTACAGGACTTTTCTGATTTGTTAGATTTTTGTTTGAAAAGCAAACTTTATGCGGTCTGAGCTGCAAACACTCCAATCCTCACCATAATAACGTTCTCTTGTCAATCATTCGCACAATTACAGACGATGTGTATTAAAACCAGAAACCTTCCAGCTCCACACGGGATTCTCATTATGGGAAACACGACAGCAGGTGATATTAATATCTCTAATATCGCCTGGTGACATTTTTGTTTTGTAATAAGACACTAGAGATGCAATCTTTAGAAGTCAATCAAGGACATTTGGTTTTCTTGTAATCACCTGTCTTCAATCCGAGCCAGAATTAAAATCTGATTTTAACATTAATCACAGAGAAAGATTCATATGTTTGTTTTCATTTTTTGAGGAATTTGAATGTTTTTCCGTTCATTCTTGAGGCAAAACAAACTGAGCAGCTCAGCATCGCTTGTTCAGTCACATCTGAAGTATCACTGACACCAGATCAGTTACCGTTTTCAAACAAGTTGAAACTGTTGAGAACGTTTTTAGTTCTTCACAACTCGATTATTGCAAAAGTTCTTCCTGATTTTAACCAAAAAAACCTTTTAGCATTTTACACCTCTTATTGCATCTGTTATGTGTCCAGGTTGTGAGTTATTGATCACCTTTAAAGATCCTCTTCCTCTTTCTTCTTCTCTCTAGCTGTTGCAGTTTTCCGTCGTTGAGTTGCTAAAAGGATTAAATCTACCAGCGTGAAATGCGTTTCTGCTGCTTTGCTCCCTTTCTGTTCGTAAAAAAAGAAAACAATTACCCGACAGGAGTGAGATTTAAAGATAGCAGGAGTCTTCGCCTGCGATTAGAAACACGATCCTCGTGTTGCTTTGCTCTGATTACCAAACACGACGCTGCCGAGCCTCTGAGTTCTGATTTATAATTCACCACGAGGAGAGTAATAATGTTGTGAGCTGCTTCGTTTGCTTCCATTAATCAATTTTAATAGTCGTTATCTCGCGTGGAGCGATTGTGTTTCCTCCATCATTATCTCAGTCATCGTCTCTTTCCGTGGCGTCTACAGTACCTAGAAGGCCAAATTATTATTAACTGTATTAATTTGAAAATCTGTTAATTATAATTATTACCTGCTGGTTCCCAGCTTTGCAGCTTTCTGCAGGTTTACTTTGGTGCATATTCTTTTCTCCTTCACCTCCATCTGTTGCCGTGGCGTTCAGCGGACGTCGTTAGCGGACGCTTCACGCGAACTGACAGCGCAACATCCCTGATGGTGTTTAAAATGAATGAGTACAATGAAAGTCTTCACGGATATGCTCAATAATACATGCTAAAGCTAACACGCTAACGTCAGGAGGCATGGCGGTTAGCGTTTATTTAATGAAGTAACACCAGAGCTAGCCTCGTGAGGTATTTTGTAACTCCGGCTCTAACTGTTCATGCTTCATCCCCCGCTGTCCTGTCGAAGTCAATTTACGCCAACGCTGCTACGACGCGCTGACTCGGCTAAACTCCAGGCGTCCTAACGTGACCCCAGCTGCTCTGTCACGACATTAAAACCCCAAAACGAGTTCGACCTGCGCCGTCACACACGCTGTAATCTGCTCGTCGGCGTGATTGAAGGTTGTGTTCGACATTTAAATGCCACTTGTTTTATTTCGGGCTTCGCGTTTTTTAACGCCGCACCTGTTCAGGTGGCGTTGTTCACGGGATATGTAGATGTTAGCCGGATGCTAACGTGGAGCCTTTTTGGGAGATTAGGAGGAAGCAGAACGACTTGATTCTCCAGAGCTGCGAGGAAAACGCTGCTTTTAACAGGCAGAAACCTGGAGAGGGGGGAGAGGAGGGAGAGAGAGAGGGAGGGAAATGAAGACGGGGAAAGATAAAGAGGAACAGAGGGAGGTGGGGGAGAGGAGGAGAGGATGACACATCGATAGATGAGGGAGAGGGGGAGTCAGTGAGGGATGGATGGGGGAGGGGGAGAAGAAGATGGAGGTGGGGGGAGAGAAGGATGCAGATGGATGGGGAGGGGGGAGATAGGGAAGAGGAACACCAACATCAATAAATTGATGTGCAATGTTTATATTAATCACACAACAACAACAACAACATTATTATAATTTTATTATTATTAGTTACTATAATAATAATATAATAATAATAATGATAATAATAATAATAATAATAATAATATATAATAATAATAATATAATAATAATAAAGAATAATGTGAATCAGGACCCGTTATGAGCAGAAGAATCCATAACCGTTTACTTTTTCTAAACTTTCTTTTCTTTCTTTGGTTTCTATCTTTAATTTCCACCATTGAACTTTAACAAATTTTTTTTTTAAATACATTTCTGGCAGACGAAGTGCTGAGTCGGCTGTTTTCTTCCTGATGTGATTTCATTAAATCTTTTTCCGTCTGTTTTATTCATCGAAAGTTGTTTTTTTTTTTATAAGAACGTTAAACTCTTCCTGTTAATCCTCACTGACTCTTCACACTTCTTCTTCTTCTCCCCCCTTCATTTCCTCCCCCCACTTCAGTGTTTCGCTCCTCCTCGCTTCCCCCATTAACCCCCTCCACCCCCCTCCTTTGCTTTAAGCCTCGCTCGTCCTCCTGCCTCTGATCCTGAAGCGCCGCTTCTGAAACGTGAGACCAGCGCGAGCGCCGCCGGTCTCCCCGCTCGCCTCCCCCGGCTCTGCAAGCGGAGGACGATTGGTGAAGGAAGCAGTGGGGGGGTAGAGTATCCTTCGTTCTGCCCCAGGCGGGGAGTCAGGAAAACAGGGGAGGGAAAAGGTGAGGGAGAGGGAAGAAGACGAAGAAGTGAGGAAGAGGAGGTGAACGGCGACGCAGAGAAGGAGAGACGAGAGGGGGAAGACGAGACGGGGCTGGGGAGGGAAAAGAGATAAAAGGAGAGCGGAGGAGAAGTGAATGAGTGAGGGAGAGAGAGGGAGAGAGGAGAACCACACTGCAGACACTCGCCCACTGTCACTGCTCCACAGCCAGAGGACGGAGGCAGCGATGCGCTGAGGAGGAGGAGGATAGGATGGAGGAGGAAGACCGACCCCCCCAGTGACGGACGGACGCCCGACGGGACCATCCTGACAAGTCCGGATCAGAACGAGGAACCCTGAACGGAGTACCGGACCCGAACCCCCCCTCACAGGACTCCCAGCGTACCCCATTCTCTCGTTCTGCCTCCTACTCGTTTGCCTAAAACCCCCAGCCGCGTCTCTCTTCCTTCCTGTTGCCTCCTGGACGTTTTTTTTTTTTTTTTTGCCTTCTGTGATCTTCTGAACTGAGTGGATTTACTTTTCTCCTGTGGCGGACCATGGGGCCAGGGTGGAGGGGTGCAGCGGGGGCCCCGGGGGTAAAAAGAACCGCGGGGAGCCGGTACCTTCTGGTGACGCTGCTGCTCCTCTGTGGTTTCTGGAAGGCTCGCGCTCAGACTGACGATGGCAAATCTGTTTACTTCTGGGAAACAGGTAGAGCTGCTCAACCTCTAATTAGAGCTTAAATCTGATCCCTTGTTTTACATATGGAGCCTTAATGACGGCGGCTGGTGTTGCTATGCTGTGTGACCTACCACTCGCGCAGTGGGACGCCAAACGCGCTTTTTTTCACCTCGTTATATACGGCAAACGTTGTGAGGACTTTTGCGAACCCTTTAAATCACGCGGAAAGATTAACTTCCACGTGTCAACGACACCTCCAAATGAAACCGGTCGTCTCGCGCATTTATCATTTTGAGGTAAACGAACTTCAAAAAGACGCGTGCGCTTGAAAAATGACCCAGAAATCTACAGTAGCGCCGTCTCCTCGGTGCGCGCGGCGCGCGAGGCAACGGTGATCTGTTTCTTACGGGATTACTTTCATCTCCCCGAGTCGAAGGTGACGCAGCGTTATTGAAACGGTGTGCGTTACGGCGTGAGGGATGAAGTATGTGAGGCGCCCAGGGATGGTTGCACATCGTGTAAAATTGTGCACGATGGTGCGGTGATAGTATTCCTTCTCCTTTCCCAGGTTCTGCTGGGAATGTAGCTCCAGCAGGGAGAAGTTTAATGACTAAACAAGACATCGACATAAATTTTGCTGCCATCATTTCTAATAAACGCGGAGAAAACGACTCCCTGCTGCCTTGAAAAAAAAAAGACGTAAATCAAAAAACTTAGAGGAAAAAGCTCAGAAAAGGTTCCTCGTTTTCCTAAAAAAAGGAAAACGAGGATCACCTAAGAGCTGACTCCGCCCATCCGGCTCCGCCCCGCCGAGCTCCGGCCCCTGTTTGACGTCTCCCACGTCTCTCTTGTGGTTCTGCATCTTTAAAGAGGATGTAGCTGACTAAGGAGATTAAAGAAGCGAGGATTTAACAAGCCAGGAAAGACGGCTCCGGGGACGAGCCTGGAGAAAGAGAAAGGCAGAGCGATGCTCTGCAGTCCAACTTAACCTACATCCGCCCTACTGTAGGTCACCGCGATTACGCCTCGCTCCCACGCTACGCCGCCGCTCCCCCAACGCCGTGCATGCTCCATCAGGAGAACTCTCCAGGCTTTGATATGTAATCCAGTGTTTGGAGTTTGTTCACTCCTTTAATAATGAAAGGTAGGGCATTGATTTCAGCCCCCGGGAGTCCTTCCTCCTCCCGCGCCTCCTCGGTTTGACGATTGTCTACAGAGTATTAAAATCACACAGGGCAATTTAGGGGCTTTGAATCCCAGCTCTTTTCATCAAAATGAGATTATGTTTGCACAAGATTTGCATACTTTTACTTGCCAATCGAAGCTTTTAAAGAAGAACAACAACACACGCGCATAAAAAGTGGTGTTGGTGCACATTTGCCGAGTGTGCAGAGGAGGGAATATTCTCGTGGCAAGCAATGCTGGGATGTTTTGCATATTGATGAGTCGAGCTGAAATGCAACCCCTGTCTCGGGTAAGACTGTGGGGGAATCAGGCTGGCGTTTGCTTTTATTGCCTTCTGTGGAAATGTGATATATCTGTTTGGGAAGGTGGGAAGTTCAGCGCCGTTTTCACGCTTCTACCCAAAACGAGGCTGGTGGAGACGACCGTCTGAAGGTGGCGGCTGATGAGTGGGGGGGACCGATGAGGGACGCTGGTTCTCGGTGATGAGGGTGAAAACCACTCGCCACGCTTTTCCACCCGGAGTGATGGGGGGCATTGCAGAGAGTTCGTCTCCCCATCGGATGCTATTTTCACACTCTTGTCACTTCCTCTCATCTGCGCACTCCTCTTCCTCTACATCTTTATCGCGCCGTTTCTGTCTGGCGCTCACATTCTGCAACCCTGGTTTGAGATTCACAGCTTTTTCACCCCCAATCAGTGCAGTGAAAAAATAAATTCCGAAGTCAATCTCATCCGTTGCTAGGGGTGACCGTCACCGCACCTGGATGATGGTTGTGTACTTTGGAGCGTCTTAATGCTTGCACAGCAGGTGCGTCCTTCCTGTTCTGGTAGCGTCACCGTGCTTCATTAGCCTAGCGCCGGCGATGCTGCGGCGCCACGTCTGTCGGAGGGTAAATCAATTACAGGTGGTAACTGGGCGAGGGTGCGTTCAAGGAAGTCTAGAAAAAAGACATACAGTGGCATCTTCACTACGTTCTCCGTATGCATTTGCATCAACAGGTTTTAAATCATGCGTCTGCCCCCTTTGCCCCTCCCGCATAATCTTTCATGAGGTCCAGATTATGGGTCCAGATTACGCAGGAGTCGCCTCTGGCCTCTGATCACGCTAATCCCATCACACTCGCTGTCTCGCCTCATTAGACCAAATCAGCACACGTCTCACCTTCCAGGCGTCGCCGGAGTCGTGACCCCATCCAAAGACTCCTTCTGACAGGTGTGAGTCATTAAACACGCAAGTCGTGGAGTTTAACTGATTCAACGTACGACCTTTGACCTCTGATTTGGTGGGACAAATAAAAACCTATTTTATTTCTTTTGAAAATTTGAATTTTTCTCAGACTCATCGAATTGGTCACCAAATATTTGTACCAATTGATCTCCTTCGCTGGACTTTCTCTGACGTTTCGGACGTTTATTGATGTTTTCTTCTTGTTCTTGACCAATCCCAGGATTCTTTGCTCAGAGCGACACCGTGTTTGCTCGCAGGTGAGCACCAACATACGCAAACTGTCCTGCACTCCTTCCTGTTTAAAAACCCAATTGTCATCTATTGACGCCAACAACAGCCAATGAGTGAGGAAGCCCTTCTTGCCTGACGTCACTCTAGATCATTTCATTGGAAGAACCCAATAAAAATACTGAATTGACAAATTCTTATTGCCTCTAAACAAGTTTTCTTCTGTTTTCTTTGACGTTCTTCAACATGGAAACAATCGCCTTTAATCTTACCTTTGATTTGAGTATCGTAGAACTCTTTCCACCGATAGACTTCAAACTTTCCGTGTGACTTCCTAGAGGTTTGTTCAACATTGATATGTTCACAAACGCTCCACGTCACGCACCGTCAGGAGCGTTGTTTTCTCTGTGTTTGCTGCTGTGTATTTATTGATGCATCCTCACGTCCTTCTCTGCTGCGTTGATGAAACGCAGTGTTGCCACGGTGTTTCGTGGGTCGTAACGCCGCTAACATTAGCTAACCCTTGGCCTTTACTGGTGGGATCTGCGTCAGCTCTTCCACGATTTGTTTATCTTATAATTAGTGATGTTGTTTGTCATGATAAGACTAAAGTTACTAATTAAATCCATTATCCGTCTCATGAATGCCGTTGTTTTATTTGCCGATGTGTTTTTCCGCCGTGGTTTCAACGCTGGGACAGAATTGGGGCAAATATTCACGCGACCACCCGGCAGTGAAGAGTCTTCGCTGGCGTGATCGGACTCATTTTACCCTGTGGATGATGCCAACTGTACTTTTCGCCACTCACCACAATGCCTGTGGGTTTACGTGTGTGTGTGTGTGTGTGTGTGTGTGGGCGTGTTGGAGTACCTCTACATTTGTCGGCAATGCATCTCTAATGATCTGTCACTTTGCAGCCAAAGTGAAGCTTTATTCCTTCGTGGTCAATACAGGAGAGATCATTCAGCCTCCGGCGCCCCGAACGCGAAGCGGTGTGTCACCGATGTCACCTTTCAATGCTCCGGGGCACAGCAACAAGCAATGACAGGCGATTGTTAGCCCGAGACTTTCCCGCCTTCCGATTGACACTGGCATTGAAGGATGTCGCCCTCGCCCAGGGTTGTTAGTCTCTCTCCCCACAATCACCTGCTATTACGGCGTCCTCAACGAAGACGGCATCCAGGAAGTTGAAGGCAAACACGTGTGACGGGTTCACAAGTTCAGTCCAGCCGAGACAAGGTCATTATTACGGGAAAAAAAACACCTTCGGCCAAACTGAGGAAGGAAAGCAGGAGAGGTTGGATTGAAAGATGGATCTCCCGTTGGGGCGTTGATTGATAGACCTGTTTGTTAGCATCATCTGCGACTGGCTCAAACAATTTTGGTCTTTTAAAAAAAAAAAAGCATCCCTAATCGATTGTCCTTGACTCACCCAATCGTGACTCATCATTCCAATAAAAGCCGGCGTCCCTGTGTTGCCTGGAAATCCTTTGCTATAAAAAGCTCTGTGCTAATACCTGTGTACCTGCGTGACGTCTGCTAGCTGTCTCGAACTCATCCAGGAGCAGTCATGTCACTTTGATACCAACAGGAATGCAACCAGATTCTCCTCCAATCATAAGATCCCTGTGAGATTTCCTCATTTTTACGACTTCTATGACCCTCTATGACCGTAATTAGCATAGACCTGAGGGCAAACTAGAGACTGTGAGGTAATTGGGCAGCCAATGTTTAAATTCCTTGGCAACCGGCAACAAATTTAGGTCATGCATATAAATTAAGACAATTTCCTTGGGATTTTCATTTTTCATTACACAGTGTGCCACCGGGTTTTATTCTAATTCAGCCGGCCGGTGTTTTTGTTTTCATTTTAGGTTCAGTTGGAGTGGAAATGGGGGCTAATGGTGCGTTGTGAGTGTGTTTGGCCCTAAAACCATCAGAACACACCAAATACGACGGGGTAGCATGACCCCCCTCTTGAAACCCGTCACATTTGACCCAGACTGAGCTTGGTCTCCATCCATCCGTTGGAGAAAGATGCCAGTTTGTTTCATCTAAATGACAGAGCTTAAACTAAAACCTGGCGATTACTGATACAGGAGGGACGGCGGGATTAGAGATTACTTTCCATCCCACAAAAAAACTTTATTTAGAATGACATAAGAGGATTCTCCCTGCCTTTTTCTGCCACATTCAACGTGTTTTTCCGCCAGGCGTGGAGTCATCCTCCCTCGGCGCCAGCTGGATGCTCGTGGCGTGAGCAAACAGATCAGCGTTAGATTTGTGTTCCGAGAGGATGAAAAACATGACAGAAAAGTCTGACCTACACAGTTTTTGTGCACTAAATTTCTGCAGGGTCACGACTCGTGTTTTAGTCGCTGATGATCCTGACGCGAAAGGCGACGGTGAAGAGGCTCTTATGGTCGGAGTCGCGCCTAAAAAAACTGATCGAGGAAAATTCTCCTGCTAGATTTCCTGGATTTCTTCCCCTAAACAAGAAGTACTGGAATCAATCTGGAACTCAAACAAATCATGGGGGCATTTTGGGGGAAACCAGGCGCTTTGGCGGTTAGGGAGTGGCATTCAAAAAGGCCCTCTGCTCCCGTGGGAGGCGGCCAGGCGGCGTTCGGCGGGCTGAGAGGAATGGCTGCCCCGTATCATTGAAGAAAGCGCTGACATTTAGCGGCTAATGCTGCTCTAATAAAGCAGAGGAGGCTCAGCAGTAAATATACTCCCATCCATCCAGCATCCGTATCGCTAATCCTCCATCGCTCCCACCGGCCACCGGCGCTCACAAACATGTTTTTGATCATCTTTTTTTGAGTGTAAAATGCGTCTTGTTTCGCAGCATTTAATGAGTAAGGGATGCTGGGTAGTTAATCATTAGACCACGTGATAAATCGCAAAAACAATCGGTTTATAATCTTCTCCGCGGTTGAGGAATCAGAGCCGTTAAATCGCAGAGAACGTTGAGTTACAATATTGTGATTTCGGTCATACGTAATCACATCGGATTCGTTCACGTTTTTGTCGCCGCCTCATTCCTGGATAGTTTCCTTCTTCCTCTCGGTGACAGAATGGCAGCTATACAGCTAATTTGATGGTGTTGATCTGCAGGATAACTTTGACCGCACTGAGCATGTCGTGCGTTCGGCTTAGTTGAGTTGGACCGCACAATAAAACTGCAGAAGTGATTAATGAAAAGTAATTACCCAGACTTCCAGAGTCTGGAGCCACGCTAGCAGCCCTTTGAGGCGGCACAGCGATGCTTTGAAATCAGTGGGCTAATATTCTCTCTGCGGTGATGCTAACAGCCAGATATTGTGCGTGTGATATCAGCCAGACAATTATGGCTGGCGGGGTTTGGATTATGAGAACCGTTGTTGTGAATGTCGTGAGTTTTGCTGGCTTTTCTTTGTAAACCCACAATTCATGGACACATTCATGCTTTTGTTGTGGTAAATTCGTTCCAAATTCTGAATTTTTTTCATGCAATATAGGTTTGAAAAAATTATAACATTATGGATCATTTTATGTGGCCCGCAAGACCAATAAAGATCAGACTATCTAAAACTAAATAGGTCAAAAGTGTGGTTTGACCAAAAACTACATTTCCCACAATGCAGTAAAACGTTGTGAACAAAGTTAAAGTCCTAACTTGTGTCTGATGTTATTTTTCTTCATTCATTGATCGTTTGATCCTGGATTGATGGAGTTCTGTGGGTTTAATAACCTGACAGATTAAAAGGATTTATGTTAGAACAGAGAAACTGCAACTGTAATGTTTATAATTTGAATACATAATAAATTCAGAGTTATTTAACATTAAGGAGTAGTTACATTTATTTGACATTAAATTGAGTTACATTTAGTTACATTTATTAGTTAGATCTGGCCCTTTGAGGACAGCTGTTATTCTGATGTGACCCCCGGTGAAAATGGGTTTGACACCCCTGATCTAGACGAAAAGTCAAAGGAATGAGAATTCCTGTCGGTTTGTTGTGTTCCCATCACCTTAAAATTTGGAATTCTGAGCTGGGAATGATGTCACAACCAGTCCTGGGTAGTTGGAGGTTGGAGGTGATGAAATTCCTCTGACATAACACTTGAAACCTTCCCAGTATAACTAGACTAGCTGTGGAATCATATCTCCTTCCGTTACGGAGTCTTCTGCTGTTTGTTTGGGAACCATTATTGATGGGCAATTTGTCGATTGCTTATTAGCTGCATTTCTAGTGCCAGGAAATGTTTATGTCTTACCAAAGATGCACTTTTTAACACAGGGTGGAAAAGGTGGTTAATTTGTAGACTTAAAAACACACAAGAACGCTCATTATGAGATCCCTAAAGTCAGCATAATATGCCTGAATTGTATAATGAAGCAGGAAGGGAGGGAGGAAGAGGAAGTGCAGACGGTTAGCAGGCATCAAAAATCCATAGGAAGGAGTTTGAGCTGAGAGGGCACAGCGTAATATTCCTTTACGCTCGTTTTATAATGAAGTAGGAATGTATAATGGAAGAAGGAGAGAGAGAGTGATGGAGTGGGAGGCTAATCATCGGTGACAACCCTCTGGATTAGAGGGAGGGCAGCAGATGGCCCCAGGGCGGGCGGGGCTGCGTGAAGATCCCGTTGGGTTGATCGGGCTAAGACACGGCTGGTCTGGAGGATCGTTCGTTTATATGTTTGTTTACCTGCAGAGAAGACGAGGAAAGCACAAAAGAACCCAACCCACGTGTTGGGTTCTTCACCGGTTTGGCGCTGTTGAAGGTGTGTAACGCTCTTCATCCTCTGACGGCAGCAGCTCCTCAAAACCACCCACACAGAGTCAGACCTGGAATCTGTCGGCCTTCCCGACAAAGATGGGTGACGTTCACCCATTCTCGTAGCACTATTTTGGTCAAGGTGACATTGAACGTGTCATGAGGTATATAACGAGCCAAAATAGAGTCCCTTGTCACTGTGACTTCAACGGTTTGATTCTCCGCCAACGAGGAAAGAAAAATTCTGCTCTTAATGCACAATGAAAGTTTGAATCTTATTTTAGTTTAGTTTTTCTATCATTTAAATGAGGAGGAGGAAGATGGAGTCTTTCCTTTCTAGCTTAAAATATGTTCCAGTTTTCTCAGAATTTAATTTATTTGCAGTTAACAGGAAAAACTATGAAAATTATTGTCTTTGAAGTTGAATATATGAAGTGGAATGACGAGAACATATAATTGAGTGTCATCTGCATAGCAAGATTGCGACTAAATAATACTTCTGCATTATTTAGCCTGAAGGTAGCAGATACAGCTGAGACTGGACCCAGAATATAAAGCCCTGGGGAGGCTGATGGGAGTCACCTGAGCATCATGGGTCAAAAGTCATGGAGAATGAGCCTACATTATTTTGTAGGTGTACTTTTGACCCCCTCCCAGGATGGCAGGTCCTGGTGTTCTAGGCTTGTTCCCAGTGCTTTTAACTGGTTGTATAACTAAACCAGAACCAATGTTTTCATCCATCCGTTGATTCAAACGTCTATTCTGTTCTGTGTATCCATTAGCTTCACTACCCATTGTGCTACTGTGGGTGTATGGCGTGGGCTTGTACACACACACACACACACACACACACACACACACACACACACACACACACACACACGCACTGAGTAAATCCCAGAAAACCCATCCTTGTAATCCGTAGAGAAAAAAGTTGGCGTTTTGTTTTCACACGTTTGCAGAATCCAGGCAGCTTTTAGCGTGTTTTAGCGGTCACACCTCCACAGTGCTAGCGTCTCACAGACTGCGTGAGCGGCTGTTTCATGTCTGATGTAGGTTGAACTGTGCAAATGTTGGTATTTGTGTTTATAGTAAAGAAACATTTCAACTGTAAATGTTTTCCCACATCAGCTGTTTCAGATCATCTATTTACGTTTACTGAACCATCAGGAGAGATTTAGTGTTATTATTATTTCACGAGTTTTAAACAGTTGCATCCTACATTTAGTGGCTGTTAGTGCTATTACAAATTATTTTCATATCTTATATATTTCAGTTATACTTTTTGCAGTGGATGCAGCTAATTTTTATGAATATTTTTACATATTTGTGGAGAAATCTTCATTCTAATAGGCCTTTATTTTGGAGGGGTATGCACTACATTAAATCTGATGTGTGTTTCGGTGTTTTTGTGGACCTCGTGCTGCGTTCCAGTCGGTGTTCGGCGGTGAAATATGCAAACGTGCTCTTGTGTAGTCACTTCTGAGACGCGCTGCGAGTCCTGTTGCGTCGGACTCCTCTGACGGGACTCGCTGGTGTAATCCATCATGTCACATGTGACCTCTGCCCTCAGAGCCACCGGCTCTTCTTCTCTGCCCTTCGTCATCCTCTATCGACACACACGTTTCCGGCTGGATGGGCCCCCAAACCCCCCCAGGATGATTTATTCTGCTTCAAATACTAAAATCCTGGTTCTGTTTGTTTATTCGAAAGTCAAGTCCGACTTTCCTACAATTTCTACTTTTTCTCACGTTACCGTGGAGACAAGTTGTTGTCAAAAGTGTCTTGTAAATTAGCGTCACCAAACTTCCCACATAAACACCACAAACTGCCGCGTCTCTTCCTCCTCATCTTCATCGCTCCGTTCCAACATGGTGAAACACAAAGTGTGACTGTGACTCACGGCTGGAAGCCCAACCCCCGGCTCTGTGATGACATCACAACTGGTCACGGGATGAAATGTGGCACGCGAACATCGACCCCCTCGGTGAAGCCTTGCATCAGTAGCTAACGTTCGCACGCTATTGTTGTGAAAGTTTCACCGACAAAACACAAAAAAAACAGCAGTTAGATATTTATTTTGTGGCACTTTGATCCGTGGAGGATAAGAGCTGCGTAAATAAAGCAGGGCGAGTTTTATTGGTCTGAAAGCTCCTCAGTTGGAGATTTTCATCATCAAACAAGAAAAAAAAAATGTCGGGAAATTGTTGCGGCGCCTCCGAGCGCTTCTCCGGAGGACATCTGAAAATGTCATCCACAGCCTTCGTGTTTACATTCTCATTTTGTTCTGAAAAGGCCTTTATTGGAGACCCAGCTGTCACATGGGTGGGGGGTTGTGGGGTGGGGGGGTTGAGGTCACTTCCTCCTACGGGCAATAAAGAAATAGCTGGTGCATGAACATCGCTGCAGACGAACCAGACAATTTACCGATATCTTATGAGAAAAAAAGCATTTTTTTTTGACCCACTAAAAAACAAATGTTAGAAATAAATTTTATTTATAATTTTATTTAGAAATAAATATTTTTTTGAAAAAGAAATTTTTTAAAGACATTTTTTTTTTACCATTTTTTTTTTCCTTCGACATCTGAAAAATATTTTTAATTGTCCGGTTGCTGTTTTTTTTTGAGCGTTGACCGTTCGTTGACCGTTCGTCACGACGTTAACCGGCGCCGTCTTGCTCCTCGGCGGCGAGCGAAATCAGAACAGAACAACACAACCCACTTCCTGTGCCGTTTGTGGCGCAGCGCGTCGGAAGAAGTTTTCATCAGCTGACAGCAAAAGGCCCGACTCAGCAACCCACAGTGTGTGTGTGTGTGTGTGTGTGTGTGTGTGTGTGTGTGTGTGTGTGTTTGTGTGTGTTTGTGTGTGTGTGTGTGTGTGTGTGTGTGTGTGTGTGTGTGTGTGTGTGTGAGACCAACAGGATTTCATACCTGTCACAGCTGTCAGTCATCTCGCCCCCCCCCCCGCCCTTCCTCCACCTCCACACAACAACCCCCTCCATCAGTGAGCGGCGGCTGACAGCTGTAGTCATGGCAACAGAGATAATATGATGACTGTATGTATGTCGGAGGCCCTGCCCCCCCATCTTTGCGACCGTACCCGTCTCACACGCGTGACGCCCCTTCAATCGGGGCGCGTTCAATGTTGGGTCGTTTTTATCGACTGAGTTCGGAGACGTCGCCGTGACGACGGTACGTTATTTTTCAAATTAGCTTTGAGGTTTTTTGAGTTGTTCTCATCGGGATCAGGTGACTCATTCATTCATTCATTTTCCGTATCGCCTTTCCGTGTTCGGGGGTCACGGGGTAGCTGGATCCTATCCCAATGGACGAGTATGAGGCAAGGGATTGCTTCAGACACGTTTCCGCTGCATCGCAGAGCCACACAGAAGACAAATAAACACTCATGGAACCCACCCCCACCTCAAAATTTAAATGTTGGAAGTTTCTTCCCTTTTCTTTGACTTTGGTAGAGAAAGATTTAAAGTGTGCAAAACTTTCCCAGAGTTCCCAGCAAACCAACCAGAAACAGATCCGAGGAATGAAGTCTTTCCCGTTTGTAGACGTAGATCTCGCGTTTCTGCAAGAAGTAAACTTGTCCTCACCCACACAGGAACATCCAGTCATCTCCACCCCCCCTCCAGGTCGGGAAAAGTTTTTCAGTCCACAAAACTTTCCGGAGAAACAAAATAAAAGTGAGTTTCAGCATTTTTTCCTAAACAACAGAAGGGAGACGGCGACTCGATTTGTCACATAAAAACACCCCCAGAGAAAACAGGAATGAAACGCTCTTCCCCCCGGGGATCCACGTCTCCGGAGGACGTAGTTTCTAAACTTCCGTTCTGAAGACGGTACTCCGGTGGCTCGCCGATGACATCACATCGGACACGCCGTGCGTTTGGCTGAACTGCTGCTTGTTAGTAATGAAGCAGGATCTTATTGACCTCAGATATCAATAGTCTTCAGCTCGGGGGCGCAGAGGACGAACGGATCGGCCGTGGAAACACCGACCGGGATCCGTTGGGATGTTTCTTCTGCTTGTGAAATGGACCACCAAGACGACAGGACCCGAACTGGGGCCCCGACGTCTGACCTCCAGATTTTTATATTTCCCTCCATTCCATCATGGAACGCCAAAGGTTGGTCAAGGACTGTTTCCAGGGCTGCCCCCCAGGAATGGGGTCACTGTTGGTTTCGTTCTTGCCAAGCGTCCGTCAGCACGATGTGTGATCATCGTGATGGAGGTTGTTGAGTTTTACTCAGTGGAAGTTTAAAAATGGTTCCCTGTTGAATTATCGATGGTCTTCAACTTTGCGTGACCTTGTTGAGCTTTTGCTGAGCAGAAGAGGAAGTTATTGTTCCTTAAATCAGTTGCACCCAACCCCCGGGTCGTGGACTGGTACTGGTCTGTGGGTCAGTTGGTACCAGTCTGTGGGTCAATGGGTACCAGTCTGTGGGTCAACTCTTGACTCCTGGGGGGTCTCTGATTTCTGGCCTATCTGCCATTCTCTCTATCTCTGTCTCTGTTCCTTGACCTATCTCTATCCCCAGTGTATTTCTTTTCCCACCCAACCAGTCAAGGTGGATGACCACCCTCCAGAGTCGGGTTCCTGCCCGGAGTTTCTTCCTCAATGGGGGAGTTTTTCCCCTCTGCCATCGCTTATGCTTGGTCTGGAGGGTTCAGTTGGGTTTCTGTCTGTTAAGCGCTTTGAAATATCTTCTGATGTGATTAAGCGCTATATAAATAAATGTTCATTGATCGTTTGATTGTGGAGATGCTTGCCTCGGTCACATGACTACCTTCTTAAAGGGGCCGCTCCGGCTGCTAACACAGAATACATTAGCGCTAAACTGGAACTCCCAAGCTAGCAAAACCAACAAGAAACAACGTTGGTGTGACGTTACGAGGACGCTCCTAATAAAGTTGATACAAATTGGATTCACCTTTATTATTATATTTAAAATAAAAGTTTATTCTGATCGTATTTAGTCGGATTTATCCGTCACACCTTAAAGGACGGTCCGTGACGTTGGGGACTAGTTCCTGAACTCTGCTCCATCCTGGTCCGTGTTCCTACGGTAGCCCAGAAAGGCCAAACCCTGAACATTAATTAACCTTGGGTTCTTCGGTGTGTTGGGAGACTTAATTATTGGAGGAAACACTGCATGCAGCATGGTTTCTGCTCCTGGGGGGTCCCCTGCAGGTAACATGAGTAATATTTTCCTCACTAATGATGTCGGCCTATTATTTTACCGGCCTGCATCTCATTTGCTATTAATGATGATTTTTATGACCTGGCCCCTCTGAATTGGGGGGGGGTCTTAGATCTACGGCATCGCCGGGCCGATTGCACACACAGGGATACCCAGCAGCCCCCCCCCCTCAGTTAAGCATCCCTTCATTTATTCATATGTGGTCCAATTAAGTTTTTGATTGGACGGAGGATTGGGAGGCGACGGAGGTACCGGTTGAGGACCTCTGGTCCAGGTGAAGGCCTTCAAAAGGGGGGGGGGTGTCGAACAGACAATGAAGAGGACATCAGGAACCTTCAGGAACGAACAAAAGAAACAGAATAAAACAAAAGAATCTGGGAAGGTTGTTATGGTGAATTTCCTCCCGTTTGCCCCTCTTAACTGCAGATAATCGCTCTGCAGGGAAATAGGAGCCGAAATGGAGAAACTGGAAATGCAGGAAGATAATGAGGACAATAACGGAGGAGTAGACGAACCACTTCCTGTCGTCTCTTTAAAAAAAAAACACGAAAGCCTCCAAACTGCAGCATCAGAGCTGATGGTATTAACCTTTTAGCGGCGCTCGACACCCCCTCTGTTCTTTTGTTAGAGACGATTCCCGATGCGTCTCACGTATGGGCTGACCCCTCCATTGGGGGGAATATTAGAGGAACAGCCAGAGAGACTAGAGATGATGGAACGGGAGTGAAAGAGGAACAAACGGACGGAGCGGCGTCCTCCGGGTTCTCCAAACCTCATGATGTCATGATGGAGCTTTATTGATGGCGATCAGACATCTCCAGTGGCGGGGGCTACCCCACGCCACCATCCCGATGAGAGAGTAGACCACTCTTCATTATTTCCGTTCGTCACGTTCAGTTTCTATGCGATGCTCTGATTCATCCGTCAAAGCCAGCTTGTCAGAAGCGCCGTCTGGCTTTTAAACCGCCTCCCATCAAACGTCCCTCAAAGACAGGATGTTGGCCTCAGAGCTACGCCTCTTCACGACAGACGGGGGCTTTTATGGTATAGAATCTTATTTCCTCAGAAGAGCGTAAATAAAGCGTCGGCTTAAGAATACGAGTAACATTCCGGAGTAGAATGAAAGAATAAGATGGCAGTGAGGGTCAGGGTCCGGGGCAGCGATCGACCGAGGGAGGTTTGATTTACGAAGGATTGAATCTCTGCAGTGTCGTTGGGGGTCTCTCATGCCGACGTTATTGGCTTTAATAATACGAATACCTCCAAGAGGAAGAGGAGGCGCCGTGAAGGGGGTCACAGATTTAGATTTCCTTCTTCAGCCGCGTCGACCGACCCCGATTTGTTTCCGATTTGTTCTAAACCCCAACCGGGCCCTCGGTGGCGCCGCCGTGTTTGGCTTTGCCACTAAATGATTGAAAGGTTAAGAGCCTCGCGAGGTAAACACTTGGCAGCGCTAAAGGCTAATTTAGTTCTACACTTGCAGCAGAGTAAACACGACCGGATGAACGAGCCCTCGACGGCAGAAACACCGACAGAAAGATGATGTTTCTGCTTCAGGGAGGTGATTTTATTCAGACGGATGGAAGCCGTTCTCACGTTTAAGCAAAGCTAGCTCAGAGGATTAGCCTGATTGTGGTCACGTGGTAGCAGATCTTTATGCTAGAGTTATAGCCAAGACTTTTGATGCTATGCTACACTCCAATGCGCTTACACGCTAACGTGGTATCGAGTCTATGGCGTTATAAACCCACACTTGAACACAACCTGACTTTCTCGTCCCAAATTCAGAGCCTGCATCAAATGGTCTACGTATAACCATAAAGACACTGACTATCTGGACTGTCTGACACTCTCTGTCTCTGTCTCTCTCTCTCTGACCCTGTCCTTATCTTCATTTTATTTCTTTTCCATCCAACCGGTCAAAGCGGATGGCCGCCCAAAAGAGTCTGGGTCCTGTCCGGAGTTTCTTCCTCAATGAAGGAGTTTTTCCCCACCGCTGTCACTTATACTCTGGAGGGTTCTGTAGGGTTTTTCTGTCTGTTAAAACACTTTGAAATGTCTGTTGTCATGATTAGCGCTATACAAATAAAACTTGATTGATTGAACTTGATTGACATTTGTTCCCAAATTGCGTTGTTGTCATGGGGACTCCTCTGTGGACACCGACAAACGAACCCTCAGCGCCCATCAGCACTTGGACCCACCCCTCAGAGGGAGTCATCAGTTAGCCTGTAGCGTCATGCTAACACATGCCAAACGTTTGCTCACTTTTCTCCCCGGAGATTACGGCGTTAAGCCATATTTAATGGATTGGGCGGGCGCTCCCCTCGCCCCCGGCGTCCTGATCCAGATGTTTCGAGGGGATGGATGAAGACGGGGAGGCGTCTGTCGGCGGTCCTTGTTCAATCACAGATACAGAGAAGCTATTATCTCACATGTACGTAATCGTATTGTGTTGTCTCTGTGAAATAAACCGTTTGACTGAACTGACAGCAAACGAGGAGGAGGAACGACGTCTTGGTGGTTATTGATGACGACAGCGTGTCGAGCCGTACGTACAGAACCGGCCCTTCTTGATTGGATCTCAACCGGCGCGATCTTTAGTGCGGTATTAGGAGCTAATGTATACCTGCATACAAGCTCCCATCTCCCATCCGTGTTGGGTGATCACACGCTCCACCCCCTCCCCCCCATCCTCTCATGTTTACCTGGAGCGCCGCGGCAGCGAAATCAAAGGCCGGAAGCAGAGACTTGTGCGCTCATTTATCTTCACGCCTTCACATGGAGTGTGGTGGTTTTTTACAGCTCTCACCCCCCTCCCCCCCAGTGTGATCACAGCTCTCTGCGTTTGTATGCGTGTGTTTGCTCGAACCTCCGACCTCCCGATCCATCCGGGTGACATTCATCCCGCACCTCGATGCGAGCGGTCCATTAGCCCGTCGCGTGGCGCGGTGCGGCGAGGCGAGCGGGAAGGGTTTTCATGCCCTGGCTGTTCCTTGAAAGCTTTGTTCTTTTTTTGGCGGCTAATTTATGGAGGATAGCGAGGCAGTCGGTGGCTCATTTATACGTAATGATATTCCTTGTGATGCCACTTCTCGTTATCTCTGCTCTCGCTGCGAGGACAGGGTGTGACTAAGTAGATCAGATGAGAACGGCGTGATGAAATGCGTCCATCGTACAGGTGGAGTTCTGCCCCCACAGGGTAGGCAAATTTATTCTTCCTGAACCTTTTAGGTACCTTAGCCAATCACAGCTCAGTTGTGATGTCACAATTTGCATAAGATTGTTGACGCACCTGCGATGCGCTACAATGTGCTAGTGATGCAAATCGACGAAAATGAAGCATGAAGTACGAATAACAACTAGAAGTCTTTTTTTTAAGTGAAAGAGGCAACAATGATAAATAACAATTATTACTCCGTATCTTTCATATTCAAGAAAAGAAAATATAAAATTTTCAGATCAAAAAGGTCCTTAAATCTGACTTTAGTACCATGAATCCACATTTCACATAGAAACTGACAGGTTTTTGAGATTTTAATGTTTTCCGGCTCATTTCAATAAATGATAAATGATTGCATCTTTTCTGGGCATCCGTTTCGGGGTAAGAAGATGCATAGAATATAAATTGCGACGTCACAAGTCGAAAGTTAATCGAAAGGCTAAAGAAAAATAAATTTGCTGGTTGGTCACGTATTTTCACTCCGATTGGACCGTATTTGGCGTCACTGTTCAGACAAGTTGTCCCTTTGAAAAATTTCTACAAGATGGGCCGAATCAATTTTTTATATTTATTGTGTTTTTCTCATTCATGCGCTCCACTTTCAGGGTGATTCATCCTGCTTTCACGCTGAATACAAACACACTAACACCCACTAACATCTGTTTTTTGTTCTCAGAAATGCCAACACGATCCTGACATTTTAACCGGCGATTAAAACGATGTAATCGTCCTCTTGTTCTTTGTATTTTCTCTGTTTTACTCTCACCGTTTACTGGATGGTTCAGTTTATATTTAGACTTGTCTGAAAGCTTCGGGGACAGCCAATCACATGGCTGGACCGCAGCCATCTCTCAGTGGATCGGGTCGCTGGAGATGTTTTTATAGACGTGGTTCACCCCGTCTGCGGTGCCGGGTTCGGCCCTCGGAGGCCCGATGAGGAGTCCTTCACTTCCAAACGAGACGCCTGAGTCGGTGGAGGCGGTTAGGACGTCTCCTGGCGCCTTTGTTTGGAGGGTTTCTGGCAAAGTGTCAACTAGGAAGAAACCCCGGCGAGACCCAGAGTCCCCTGGAGGGATTGTAGATTTCACCTCACCTGGAAACACCCAGGATCCCTCAGGAGAAGCAGGAAGTGTTTGTCTGCTTCCACCACCACCATGAATGAGTGGAAATAGATGATTTTATCTCGATGGTTTGATTCTTTTTTGCTGTAAACTTGACAAATTCCCTCCCTTTGATTGATTATGCTGTTCTTTTATTGAACTTTTGATGCGTGATGATCGTGTCAGTAGGCGCTCGCTGAAAAATGAAGAAACAGTCGGTATTTCAGGAGAAATCGCTTCCCTTTCTGGGTTTCGTTTGAAATAGAGGCTGTCGTGAAGATGCAGGGGTAACCACGGCAACCCCTTGTCCTCTGTCCCCCGGCCTCCCTGTCAGCATCCGTCTGGACAGATAAGGGAAGGGAACACGACGGCTCCGACTTTCGCTTCTTGCACCGGCGCTGATTCATCCATCATTGATGGAGACCTTTTCAGAACTTGTTCCTCACATCGTCTGGATGTGTTCTCTGATGAGAACCAGCCGCCGCTTCCTGCCGTTCCTGTTTACCGGTGTCGTCAGCAGAAGCCGGATCCCTATTTTTAGCAGATTTTCCCACGTTTGAAATCCTGTTTTCACACCAGACTTTGCTGAGAAAGTGTGAGACAACCATTAAAACCAGTCCTGCTGTGAACC
This sequence comes from Antennarius striatus, assembly GCF_040054535.1. NCBI lineage: Eukaryota > Metazoa > Chordata > Actinopteri > Lophiiformes > Antennariidae > Antennarius > Antennarius striatus. The sequence goes on along the minus strand of NC_090784.1, from coordinate 23,191,352 downwards.
GTTCCAGATCTTGAAGGTCCTGTTTATTTATTCCAGGACAGTTTGCATCTATTATAAAGGATTCCTCCTCTTCTTCTTCTTCTTCTCACCGTCGGGCGTGTCCTGTTAGCGTGTCATCCCTCTTCATGTCAGCCTATCTTCTTCATCCTCCTGTCGAACACCAACTGCCCCCATGTCTTCTTCACTACATCCATCCACCTTCTTATTGGCCTTCCTCTTGCCCTCTTTCCTGGTTCAGTTTATAGCCGATTATTAGAAAGAGTAACGATCTTATCGTGAACTAAACTCAACAATAAATGCATTGGCATCTTTTAAATCCACCAGTTACAATGTTAATATACAGTAATCCCTCATTACTGACGGTTAGCGAGTTCCAGGACCACCCGTGAAAAACGACATTCCGCGATATTGTGACACTTAATGCTATTTACGGTAATTTAAATGTTTACGAACCCTCCCCATACTGATACTAAACCACCTTCTATCTGTATTACCTTTTCACACACTCGGATAGACTGTTTCTTGAAATGACCCCTTCTTCCCGTGTTGTTCTCCTCGTTTTCCGATGACACATTGTCGTTATGCCGGAACCTTATTTAACGGCTGCCATCGTCCAACATTTGATAGTCGATATTCTGAGCAAGGAAAGGATTTAAAAGTGACTCAATACTCCAACTTATATGAAGAGTTTTCGCTGGAAAACGGAGCCGAGGCTGGGGAGGGACTTTTGAAAGCTGGAAATCTCAGCGACCGGTGAAGCAAATATAGAACAGGATGTCAGTTTGTGGTAGAAGACTATCGGACGGGTGATGTATAGTCTCTTAAAGGGGATCCACAGCTGTAATGTCTCCTGACATTTATCATCAGGATTAATGACGAGTTCCCAGAATTCCTAACATTTATGAAAGTCCGTAAATTCACCACAGAATTAATCGCCAAAATCTTTTCTACGTCTTTTCTCGGTTCTTTATATCACTTTGCTCTCTGTGAACATTAGTTATAGACGAACACATTTGCAGCCAATCCTCTCAGCCCCGGCTTACAGTTAGCATATGTGTCCAATCACGCGGCTTCGCCTGCCAGATGGAGGCGATGGCAGCTTCTCCCGCGCTGAACAAGCTGCTGTTGTCTGATATATGTGCATCTAAAGGAGGGAACAAACAGCTTCCTGTTTGTGATTGGTCCTCTGGTCGGGTCTGTTTCATGCAGTGAAGTCACATCTAGAAGGTCTCGTCTTTAAAGGAGTGGCATCCAGTCCCAGGAGGATGCTAGCAGGTTGCTAATAGTCTCCTTCCGGATGCTTATTTCTGCTGAGAGACGTGAGGTTTCCTGCTGCTTAGAGTCTGTTTTGACGAAACCTTCCGTCGGCTGTTACCCATCTTCCCCGACACTCGGGTGATTTTTAATAACGTCTTGACACATTGACAAATTCAATGCCTCTGACAAAAATGAGAAGCAACAGTCTCAGAAAATTGAATGGCGAGACCTTTACACCGAGGACAGGCGCGAGTTTCCCACCACCGTATCCGTCCTGTCGTCACCATTAATATCCTAGCAACTGTTTCCCAGGGGCTCCATCATCTACCCCCATCTAGCCAATTAACAAGCAACGGAGGGTGTGAGGGGACGGTCAGAGCCCGGCTACAGGTCGGTATCCACGTCCCAGCTGCTTCCGAAGTGCGCAGGTGGCGTCCATCTCCATGTGTTAATTCACGCTTCCTTATTTGATTAGGTGTGACACCGCGGGGGTAAAAGATGGCCGTCTAACTCTGGCCACCTGCCCGACGTGAAGCTGTTTCTGCTTCAGTCGCCGTCCTGAAAAACATTGAGATGGCAGATATACAAACTGATCTTGGTCCAGTGAACCATGGTTAGCCTTTCACTTTAAGGCTGGTCCCACAGATCGAGACGAAAAAGTTAATAAAGCTTTAGTTTGACTGAATTAATTAAGAGACAACACCTTAACTCATCGGCTGCCAGCATTTCGCAGCATTTGTTCTCCTCTGGTGGACTTTGTTTCTGTTCTTGACCGATCCCAAGATTCTTTGCTATGAGTGACACCGTGTTTGCTTGAAACGACTTACGCAAATTTTGTTGCATCGTAAGTTGCCGCAGCTTCTTCATCTTCCTCTGATTCTCAATCCTCTGTTCCGTAACTTGATCAGTTGCCATGACGATAAATTCCCTGATCTGAAGCCTGATTTTCACTGATGAGCTCCTCCAGATTGTCCTTGTTGAAAAAAGTAATTGACGTCGACAGACGTCTGCAGACGTCGGTGAATGAGTTAACAACATTCTGTCTTTCTCCAAGTCAACACATTTGAAGTCAGAGATGTTTTGCGTTAAATATTTGTTGTTGATAATATTGACAAAATCTGCAATGTTATAAAAGGTCCCCAACAATGACACCCGTTGGCTAGAGGTAAGATCTTAAGCCCGAGCCCGAGTCCAAGCCCGACCCAAAATTCGGGCCAGGTCGGACACAAAGAGTAAGTAATAATGTTCGGGTCGGGTCCGGCTTTAATACCCTCAGGCTCGGGTCGGGTCGGGTCGGGCTGGGCTGGATTTTTTAGGCCCGATCGTACCTCTGCCTTTGGCGAAGCTAATGATCTCACCCACTAGGCTAACCCTAGCGTACACAAACTCTCTCGCTTCCTGTCCGGGAGACAACTTCCTGTCTAGCAGTGGCGTTCACTGTGGGATCATTGGATCCTTCTTGATCCGTTGGAGTCTTTCAAATATTCTCCAGATCAAACCCCCCCCCCAACCCTCCCAACGCCATCCAGGAGCGAGGGCCTTGGTGTGCCTCCACAGTTTGACAGCTACTCACCGCTTCTGTGAAAGACAGACGTTAACGTCGACGTTGCTTTCATCTCCAAGGGATGCCGGGAGCATCGCTGCCGTTCCGTTGGCGCCGAGGACGCCTGCCGAAGTCGCCATGAATTATTCAAAGCTCTCCATGTTGACACTGAGCTTGTTGTGCAGCATTTCTTTATCCGTGAGGTCCCCACGAGGAACTCACGACTGTATTCTCTAAGATTTGGGATGGGAAGGGGACTGTATTCGCAACTGAGCGTCAAAACAAAGGTTGCCGTACTGTATTCCGCGTTACTTGTGATATCCGTGCAGATGCTGCAGAAAACGGCTTCTTTTCACTCAATCAAGTCAGACTGACTGATTCAGACAAGTGAGCCCAAGTCTCTCTGGTATGATACGCTCACACCTCCACACGCGTAGGCATTGGCACAAATTAGCGCAAGCAAGAGGCTGGCGTCCTCTGGGAAAGGCAGCTGTCAGTCTTTAGATCTATTCTGGGCTTTGGGAGTCTTCACACAACTGGAGGAGTGAAGGAGCCTGACAGGTTTTATAGTAATCAATCATCTGTCCCTCGACTCTTTGGCAATTTGATACCGGCGCTGACAAAGAGAAATAAAAAGAGTCGGTTATTGAAGGAGATCAGAGGCGAACGTTGGGTTCATCCTTCAAAAGGAGGAACTTTTCATATCATTATGGGTGGGATATAAACAGCAGATAACAGAAATATCTTCATCTCATCCCAACATGTTGAAACATATCTTCCCCTGCCCTTCCTCTTTGTGTCCGCCCCCCCCCCCACTCCGATCGCCAACATGCTATGCAATTATAGCCCAACATCCTAACAAGACCTCCCGATGGACTGCCATTCAGTGACGCTGTCAGTTTGGTGGCTGAGATGGTTGGAAATGTCTCATTACGCCGCCGAGCGCAAGCAGCAGAAACTCGTCAACGAAGCCGAGTTAACTCTGTGTGAACCGTCCTCCCCCCCTGAAAAGCCATTAAAAAAGAATAACCCGGGGGGGGGGCGCTGCCCCCGTCTCCCTGGGATGAATAAATTACAGTTGGTGCTTTTACAGAGAGAACAGGTGAGGAGGTTTGCGGGAAGTTCAGAGCATTGTCCGAAATGTTGGAGGTGTATTTACGGGTTGTTCTATATGCCGACGACGAGCCACTTTTACTCTCAGTCGGGAAAAGAAATTTATTGGCGGAAAGATGTTTGAAAAACAAAAAGATGAAACAAAAACCAAATATTTCTGCTCCAATTAAGACGTGTTTTAGTTTCACCTTCATATCCTGTGTTTTCATCGCGATTGCGAAATGACGGCGAGCTTAAAAAGACTCGACAGAAGGCGGTGGGTCGATGGAGGTGGAGGTACGATCAGTCTGTCTGCTTTGACCTGCTGTGTGTGTGTGTGTGTGTGTGTGTGTGTGTGTGTGTGTGTGTGTGTGTGTGTGTGTGTGTGCTGTGAATCAAGCTTGGCTCTGATTTCCGTGTTCTCCGTCCAACACCTCCCACATCCCGACTGCAGCCAAATCAGAGTCCAAGAAGGAGCCCCCGTAGGCCCTGAAAAGTGGGACTGCACCTCGAGAAGTTCAGCAGCAACTGGGCTAGAAGTGTTGATTTCTTACATTCAGTACACTCATCTAATCGGGCCGAACCAGAATCACCGCCCCCCCCAATACACACACACAGTTACTGAACAACGTGACAGGCGTGTATTCTCCACCACCGTTGGGTCTTTAACAATGGCCGACTTCATTCCTTAAAATTTTAAACGTTAACAAATTTAACTTCACGTCTTCACGCAACTGTTAGCATAGCTGTTAAGCTAGAAAGTGTTGTTGGCTATTGCGCTAACATGCTTGATTTATTTGTCTGAACATTATTTTTGAGCCCCTGTTGTTGCGATGTTGGGTTGATTTTTGATTGTTTCTTTCTGTAAATCGAAGCTCAGTTGAAGCAGAATAAAAATATTCTGGTCTGAACTCGTCGCAGGAATCCGAACCGCCTCTGTGGGATTATGGGATGCATTGGAGACGGGGAGTCACACTGATGTGATAAAGCTGGACATCCCATGTCGGCGTGTTCTTATTGAGAATGTCATTTATCTTCTGGCGTTACTTCATATATGCCACCAGCAGGTACACAATAAACCAGGCTAATAAGAGCATAAAGGAGCTGCTAATTTTCACACTTTGTTCACCATTAATCGTTGGTGATTATTTTGCGTGTTTTTAAAGCGGCTGCTGCCGAAATGATCCTGATTGTTGCTGCATCTCCGGAGAGCTAATTTTAAACCTCTCCTTTTAGCAGGCGAGGCAGCAGAGTATCCCCGCTCTCACATTCCTATTGGATTGTGATGTAAAGCATGATGCATTGTGGGAGGTGGTAATCTAATCCCCGATGCTGGCACTCCTGAGGGTGAAAAATCTCACCGTGTGATTGGAAAATTTATCTTAATACAGTGACAGCTACATCATCAAGCTGCCCCCCCCACACCAAAACCACTCTGCCACCCCACCCTTTAGCAGCATTTGCACCTGCACTCACACACACACTCACACACACACACACACACACACACTCACACACACACACACACACACACACACACACACACACACACACACACACACACACACACACACACACACACTGCACCAAAAACACACCTGTAATATCCTGTAGAACATATTCAGTGGCGTTCATATTAAAAAGCCCACAGGCCGATTTCACGCTGTGTGTCCTTACCCCCCACAACACCCCCCAAAGTAAAATCATTCACGGATCGCTTCTCCTGTACCCCCCCTCCCCCCATCAAGAAAATCCACACAGCGTGAGTTTAATCCATAAAATGAAAAAAAGATTATCCAACTGCTGCATGCGATTCAGAGCGGAGGGGGGGTGGAAGCACATTAAATAAAATATAATAAATACAGCAGGAGGACGTGAATTTAGTCGTAAACATAAATTAAATTAAACATGCAAAAATCTCAGAGGAAAAATAAAAATCTGACTTCTGACACGCTTTGAATGGAATTCAGTCCTTTGACCAGGATTCACTTCACGATGCCTGTGAGTCACCGTGAGTCACTCTTGACGCTTTTCGAGATGCTTGCCTCGGTCACATGACTACCTTCTTAAAGGGGCCACTCCAGTTGCTAACACAGAACACAGTACCCCTAAAGTAAAACTACCAAGCTAGCATAACCAACGGGAAACAAATGTTGGTGTGATGTTACGAGGACGCTGCTAATAAAGTTGATACAAACTGGACTCATCTTTAGTCAAAAATCAAAGTCAGCTTTATTGTCAAGGGTACTATACACTGTACAGTACAGCACAAAGTATGAGTCGAAACACTTTATAGTTAGAATAAAACAGTTTTTATGCTGGTCTTAATGTTTTATTTTGTTGGATTTATCCGCCGCACTTTCAAGGACGGTCCGTGAATCAAATATTTGTAATATTTGATCCTTCTGTCTAACTCTATGTCTGTCTGCGGTGGAATCAGAGATGCTAGCATTCTTAAGCGTGCTGAAGAGAGTGTCTCTGAGGACGCTGGTTGGTTTGCCAAAAGATGGAGACCAGCCTGACGCCAATCGTCTTCTCCTGAGAGAGACTGAGGCAAAAGTTTCTGAAAAACACCATCAGGAAACTGAGGATGAGCTAAAGTTGTGTTAGCCGGTGCAGAAAAGCAACATTTCCACCACAGACTAACAGAATACAGTGTCGTCAGTCAGTTCAGTGAGGTGTGATCGGGTACAGAACGCTGTTCCAGTGTTGGTTTTAAAGCGTGAATCTACTGGAGAGTCGCTGCCAGGCCACAAACAAACCTCATAAATGTCTGGATGTGAATCACTGACTCTATATTCTATCACACGGCACTGGATTTCACGACCCTCAGCACCCCAAAAAGTCGTAAACTCCAGAAAACAGACATCAGATCGGTCGACACCTTTCTGTTTTGAGCTCATTGTCGTCGTTGTTGTTGTTGCGCCGTTTTCTACAAATAGCTGCAACCAGCTGCTTCCACACTGAGGCTGAGATGAGATGACGAGCCACGCCCTGATGGAAACACATCCACGGGGGGAAACAAGCATCCCCCGCTGCTTCTTCAGTTTCCTTTGTTACGTTCAAAGACTCTGCGTCACCCCCGTGGATAAACCCGACGAGCCAAGTCTATGCCAGGCCTTTAGGGGAACGCCGACCTGTCGGGTCGGATTCGCGTCAACAAAATCGATGTGAAGCTGCTCGGTGGCCGGCGTTCAGGATGTGTAAATAGAATATTTGCGATACCTCCCTGCTAAACAACAGCACTGATTTCTGGGTAAATAGAGGCAGCAGTTCGCCGCAGAGCACACATTTATTTTTACCGTGACAGTGACGGGCAGAGCCGCTGTTATTAGCAGTGGTTCCTCTTTCGTGTTGCCACTTCAAACATCCTCCATGAGTATTTTTAAGGAACTATATTATTTTAACTTCAGGCGTCTGTTCTGAGTGTTTCCAGGCATTACATTGATGTAAAGATTGTAACCCTAATGCATCTAATCGGCTTCAGCTGTCTGAGTTTTCAGCGTGAAAAGTGTAAATTTTTGGTGAATTTAATTCCATTGCACAAACTTTCCCTCCAAAAAGAACACGATAGCTTTGCGCTAGTTATTCGTTCAGTCGCAATATCATCAATAATTTATTGTGCATCATTTATTTTAGAATAGAAAGATGTTTTCTCATTAGTGGGACTGGAACCCATATATCATGGAGAACATGATGAAGCTCCATCTTCACAAGCACCAAGTTTGTTTGCGTCCAGATTAATGCTCGCTAATATTTCTGAGGTTTGTCGTCGCCTCGTCGTCGAACATGAGTGGATTACATGGGAGCAGTCAGGCGAGAACAAATACGATGATCACAGCAAACAAACAAACAAACTACATCCAAATGTTTTCAGATGTGTAGGCCCGCAAATAGTTTTCACTTTTTTAAACTTGTTCAAAACAAGCAAGCAAAAAACAATCTCACCCACAAGATTCTGTCCTTCAGCGGCAAAACCAAAAGAACAAAAAGACGCAGAAAATTCATGAGCTGAAACTAAAATAAAAAGCCAAATGTTTTCTAATTTTCTTTTGATTAATGAATGAACTATCGAACTTTAGATCACTGAAGGTAAAAACAATCAACTCTTGGTCACACAAGACTCAAGCAGCTGGTTTCCGAGGGATGAGGGTTAGGCCTATCCATCCACGCCAACTGCAGGGACTTGTTTTACTCTTATACTATTGCCTCTGGGGCAGAATCTCCACAAAGAACACTACAGTAATCCCTTGTTACAAACTTTTTATTTTATTACTATGGTAATTTAAATGTTAATGAAGCCTCTCCATACTGATATTAAACCACTTTATATCTGTATTACCTTCTCCCACACTCTGATAGACTGTTTAAAGCACTTTTGTGTTTCACTCGAGTACGCTGCGTTCCATGAGTCTCAGAACGCAGCGCGCTTCCTGATGCTGTCAGCCAATAGAATGCGCGTACGGTATCACGTGACTACCTATTAAAAATCCACAATGTAGTAACAATCATTAAGTGTTATCCATCCATCCGTCCATCCACCGGTCTTTCTTCGCACCATTATTGTTTCCTTAAAGCACAAACACTTTTCTGAAGTTGCCTGCGGACCGTGAAGAAGTGAACGTCTACCTGAGGGGCGGATTCAAACAGGAGAGACTGATGGATTGCTTGATCCATCATGGTGTGCATTCGCGTCGAGATAATTAACGAACACAGCTCCATGTCGGGGAAAAATTAAGAAATTAGGAAAACATACAAAGTGGGAAAAGTAGAGGCAGGTGGCTCAATCAGTCACGATTAGGTGTGCAGACAGCGCTGTGGGTCCAGGCGTTACACCAAGCCTTCATCACCAGCAGGTGTTTAATGGAACACAATCAACCCCCTCGAGTTTTCTTCTCTTCGGAGTCAGTCGGCCACCTCGCCATCCACCTCACGTTAGTTTTATTTATCGCCCAGCCTTCGTTGAGCCCCTTGCTTTGGGCGACACACATGACGCCTTCAGCCTCAGTGCAAACAGCAAGACCGTAAATCTAACATCGGCCTCCTGACATGAAGGTTGGGGTGTTAGTCATGGTAATAGCGCTGGGACAGGGTGGAAGTGAAGCGCCGCCGCCTCTCTTCATCTTCAGGCAAGAATCCGAGCCGTTCTGCTGGCCTTACAAGACGGACAAAAACAAGAAGACACCTCCTGGACTCTCGGACCTCGAGTCCGACGTTCACCTTGTGTGATCTGGAACCAGAGTCTCTGACAAGAAGCAGATTGACGTCTAAAATTAGACTCGCACATCAGCAGGGATCCTGCATTTAAGGATCTGTTGTACCAGACACGTTTAAATCTGTCTTGGGGGGATTAGGTGTTTGGCTGAGTACACCAAGAGCAACAGGGCAGATCCAATGCCGGGGCACAATTCAAGGCAAATGAGTCGGGTCCTGGAACAAAGCAAGTGACAACCCTTCACCCCAGGTCCCCTTCAAGGTTCCTTTGAAGGGTGGTGTCCCATTTCTTTAGGGGGTAGAGGGGTGGTAGTCGCCCCACCCTCCAGTTGACCTTCCAATTGAAATATCGACAAATATAGACTCCAGACTGACTGGACCGCTGGTAGCGATGTGTTCCGACCAGCGGGGGGTAGGAAGTCTGGACTTCTGGTAGTTTTATCAATGGACACCCCCTGTTCTACCCTGAACGCTGCCTTCGACTCAAGGGGATCCGTTAAACCGCGTCAGCCGCCGTCTTCGGCGTCGTTGCGGGGCTGCCAAACGGAGCTGTAGGTAGTCCTCCCTGGCGCGGCGTCTCGTCCTGACCTTTCGACTCGCCGGGGTGGGGGAGGATATTCTGATGTTGCCAACAGTGATATCATCACCGCTGAGTGCGTGGGCCTTGTTAGGATCGGGGGGCGAGTTCTCACTAATTCATCTTGTCACTCTTCCATCCTCTGCAGGTGTTTATCAAGACAAAAACATGATCTGTGTGCAAACAGCACAGCAACAAGCCAGTCCTGTTTGTGTTTCTGCCTGATTCTGCTGCTTCTTGTTTGAAATTCAGCTTCACAACATCAGGACTGAAGATTTTTATTTAGGAACACTTGTACAGTTTGTTTGGATATTAAAATATCTTCATGTTATTATAAAGCTTTGGTCGATACGGGGACACTTTCATTTGAACTTTGTCTTTCCCACCAAGTTTCATGGAAATCTTTTTTTTTGTGTCTGTAATTCTGCCAAAAATCTAACACCCTTCCCGTGGGGGGTGGTAATAAACACATTTTCACTTTATCGACTGAATTATTTGAACAGTTTAGAAATAATAAATTCAGCAATTTGTCATTCTCTTATATTTCCTTGAAGCCATGGCCAACCTATCCCAAATAATAATTATGTATTTCTGTGGTGTTTTTGTCCTTTTCAACTATTCCTCCAAAACAATTTGTAAAATCTTAAAGTCTATATTGTGTAACTGAAATTAGGAAAAAACATTTTTAAATAAAATCCAATAATTTTTATAGAAACAGACAAAGAGGAATCCTCGGAGCTGAACGCGTTATAACAACAGTTATAACGTTACAGCTGAGCGTACTGCACTAAAAATAGATTATTTAATTTATTTTGACTGGTTGAAGCATCTGCCTGGCGGCTGTGTTGCAGGGCCTGATGGGTAAAGAGTCATTACTGTGTGGCTCCTTGGAGCCATGCGGTACAATCACGGCGTTACAGCTCATGTATTTTACAACGAGTGTGAGACGAGCGCCTCGGTCAACGTGGCTTAGCGCCGCGGAGCCGAGGGCGGCGATCACACCGAACGCAGGCCGGGGTTAACAATCACCCATGAATGCTAAGCCGCTGTAAGTATCCCCTATGATGTTCAGAATTAGCCTCCGGTCGCTTTCCGTCCCCCTTGAACGTCCTTATGTTGTTCAAACTAAAGCTTGATGTAAACTGTGGCCTATTAAGACCAAAAGGCTAATGTCCATCTGCTGCTAAATAGTGATGTTCTTCTGTCTGAGAACAGTATTTAAAGCTGGCTTTAAACGCGAACGCGGCGCTCAGTCGGCCCTCATGCACACCAGATTTGTTTTGTAGCTCTTGGCAAACAAATGCTCTGCTCAGCTCAGTATGATTCAACATGGCACGTTCAGTGTGGTAATACTCAGCTCTCCCAAAGGCTGTGCAAACATACAGCTTTTTCATGTCACCCATTAAGTCTTGAGCGGAGCGTCGAATGCGGAGAAACTCTGTTTAAACTTACAAGGATTGTCAGACGGCCGTGAAAAGACTCGCAATTAGGGAGGGTTACATAATCGGACTGACATCTTTCCTTGTCGCCAAGAATGCAAAGCATCAAAGTTCAGGCACGTTTTGCATGAGATTTAAAACTCCATTCATGTCCTCTTAATTACCAAAACAAGCTCTGGGGTGATTCGTTCAGGATTTTTTTTTTTGCGAGACTTAAAACGCCATCAACCTTCGGAAATATGGATTGTTTGTCAGCCGCATCCATAAAATAAGTAGAGTCATCCGTAAAATCAAAACCTCAGTGAAATCACATTTCCCAGTTTTGATTTAATCTGACAACTTGACTGAATTCCTTCTCGTTTAGCGGCGCTAGCGAGCAGCAGCTCCTCGGAGACGTTAACTCAGCTTTAGCTTCACAAAGACGATTCAATCAATCAATCAAACAAGTTTTATTTATAAAGCGATTAATCACGACAACGGATTTCAAAGTGCTATAATAGTTAGAAAAACCCAACAGAACCCTGCAGAGCAAAAACAAACTCTCTCATTGAGGAAGAAACTCCAGCTAGGACCCAGACTTAACTCGACAAAATTCTCAAGAGAAATTTCTCCAAATTGCACAAAAAATTGTGGCTTTCCTTCCTTCTTGTCAGGTTATATTTTACGAACTCTGCTCACAATAAAACCAATCGAATGCCAGTGGGTGAAGATGAAGCCTCCTCGGTGGAGGTCGCAAAGCGCTGACCCGGCAGTTCTTAGCAATACCTTAAGTCTATTGACTGGATCTTGAATTTCAGTCGACGTTTTAAAGTCGAGACGCCACCGTTCGCATCACGGTTCGGTGCTAACCAGACGGATGAGACGATCCATCAATGAACGATCCACGACCCCTGACCCCCCCTGGCTCAGGGAAAGGTCCCAGCTTTAGATGATGTGGATTTGAGACGTAAACAAACACATAAGAGTGGCGAGGGAGAGATAGATGGCGACACAGTGACCCATTCATTAGTGAAGCCGACCCGGCAGGAACAAAGACGCTGTTCATTAAACCGATGCTCGGGGGGCCAGTTGGGGATCAGGCTGTCGCTCCCAACGGGGGCGCTAACGCCTCCCTGATGTATGGTTCAAGTCCCACGGACTCCACCGACGCTCCATCAGGGCCTTATGTAAAGATAAGAATATCTCATCATCAGTTCAGCCTCCTTCAACGTTCCCTTCTCAGTTACTCTAGTTGTTTTTTTACCTTAAATCTTAATTAGCGGTTAGCTTTAGTTCCTTTTGTCGTAAATTTCCTCTTTAATAAAGAGTCAAAGACTTTGTGATTCATCCAGTTTAGTAGAACTGCACGATAATGCTTCAGATCCATCTTCAGAAATAGTATTTTTGTGTAAAAAAAAGACAATTAGGAATTTTATTATCGAGACATGGGTTCCAATCTGTCTCCGACTGACATTAATTAGACCAAAGCACCAATTTGTTGAAATTCTGCCCCCCATGTTGTTTTAAAATCCTGTCGCTGTTTGTCTTCTGCATGGGATTTTACAATTTAATCACTGGGATTCCAATGAATCCCTCCAAGACCCCTGGTGGTCCCCAAATCCCTCTAAACACCTCGTTTTCTTGGTGCCTCGTCTCTTTCGATATTAAAAAACAGATTAAAATCAGAGGTTTATGGTTGATTATGGGCAAATATTTGGTCTTTATTTGTTCAGAAACTTTTAAATCCACATCCTTAGGAAGAGGAGTTGGATGATGGGAGCTATCCAGGAGAAAATTCTCAGATAGAAAATAACTTCTGTCTGCGGTGGATTTGATTTGGATGGGAGGTGTTTTATTTCGGTACCTCAGGATCTGTCAGATTCTGCTGCGTTTCAGATTTCCTTCCTCCATCTGAAAACTCAATATCAACTCTCCAGATCACATTCACTGCTTTTTTTTTATCGCTTTGTATTATGAAGCCACTATTTTTCTGTTTTTAAATAAAAAAAAATAGATTTCATGGACTCCAACAAACACCTGAGAGAATTCACCTGGATTCTAAAAGTATTTTACCCATTTTTTTAATACCAAAGTGTCTAAAAGATATTTAATAGAGCAGTGTGACATAATCCAGAGCTACAGATGCCCATAGAAAACACTATAAATCACTTGATGTTCAGACATTGATCGAGTCTTGATCCAGAGGAGACTGAACCATATCACGCTTGAGGGGGTTCCTTGAAGGCAGCATCGCTTTGACTGGAGATTGATCAGAGACAGGACCAACAAACAACCTCATCAGAGCCAATCATTGGCCGACATGTGCTCCCCATCTTCTTTCAGGCGTGATTTTTTTTTTTACCTCTACGAGGATGTCGGTCGATACTGCCTGTCCATTCACCGACTTCCTGTTGACCACCAACCCCCCCTTGAGGTTCCACTCAGCCTGGAGCCACTAGCTAATATAATCAATTACCCAAGAGGTTAGTTTGAGGGGGGAAAAGTAAATCTCCCCAATTAGTTTGATTTCTCCTCCCTTGTAGTATCCTTATCCTTTAGATAACACGAGGAGACCAAAGCCACCCGGTGTTAATTAGTCTTTTTTAAGCTCGCCTGGACCGGCTGAGTCCAGCTGACAGTTTTTGTGGCGTCAGCGAAGTTTTCTTTTTGTGGAGAAACACACAATTAGGCCCTGCATGCTCAATTTGATATCATAAACTGAGAAGTTGCACGAGGCAAATGAAGCGTTGTGATGAAAAGCTGGAGTTTAATGGAGTGCGTGGATCGTATGGAAACCGGCGCTCTGCAGCCCTTAGGAGGGATTTTAGAGCGAGCGATCATCGTGGATGTTTGTGTTTGAGCGCTAGTAATGAAGCAACGTCGTGGATACGTGACAGGATTATTAATGAGTAACAGTAAAGTAGAACCTCCACATACGAGTTATTAGAGATACGAGCCGTCGCTCTGTACATACATGTGTTCAACATACGAGTGAAGCCGTGTTTCAAGACACCATGGCTAGTTGGCGGATGGATACGGCGTCAGTGAGACCGGATCTTGTTTTTTACCAAATGTTGGCGGATGTATACAACATCAGTGAGACCGGAGCTCATTCTTTACCACGTGTTGGCGGATGGATACGACATCAGTGAGACCGGATCTCGTTCTCGTTGGTGGAGTAAAGACGTAGCTTGTGTGTTCTTGTAACTTTTGCATTTCTTTTCATTCTTTATCATTGTTTACATAACTTATATATAATTAATCATAAACAGGTAAAGTCTGCATGTCTATTGGTTGAAATTATTTTAGTAATTTTAAATGGGTAAATGTTTGACTTATGAGTTCAGTCACAGAATGGTTTAAACTTCTGTAAACTGTTAAGAACAACGTGGGCGCTGGTCTATAATCCTCATCAGCAAATCGTGCATTTGTGGGGGACTATTTTCAGCAGCGTATCAATATGTGCGTGGCGCAGCAATGCAAATTTAATGTAACAGTGGATTTATTTGCTATAAAGTTTATAGCTCATGTTCATCATAGTGAACAGCGTTCCCCATCACCCAGGGCGGCAGTGATTCTAACAGGGATAACAACAATCAAATGAAATGCGTGCTTACATACGATGATTTATATTTGACGCTCCTCCCTTCCTCTTCATTAACTCAGTCCTAGTTAAGGTCTGTTTGATGGTTTCTTCCTCCAGAGCTAACTGGAGTCATACGGATGTCGCCAGTAGAGGTGGATAAACACGACGCATTACTCACAGCCCGTGTAAATTGGCTTTCAGACACTTGCTTTTTAATCACCTATTATCTCCACTGTTGCACATCATGTTTGTGTTGCCTGATCATCCGTCCCCGCCCGTGTAGACAGATTTTATCAAGCGCAACAAAAATGTTGTGAACGACCCGAGCGCGACGAGAAGCAAGGTAACAGATTCTTTCCACTCACACATCGTCCGACGTGGGTTGCCAACAAGTCTTTAACACATTTTACATCGAGGACCATATTAGAGGAGTCTGTGAATTCACTGTGGCATCTGTGGAGATCTATTCTGTGCCCTTTTTTTTAGTTGGTGACAAAGTAATGCAAATTTTTGTCTTAGCAGTACAGGGTTTTTGTTGTTGGACTGAATGATTTTTGGACTTTTGTTTCAAAGGGACCCATCGGTTTTCAAATGTCATCATCGATTTCCACTGATCTTCAGTACTGTGGTCACAGAGTGGTGTTCATTCTACACATCCAGTCAATTTATAGCTTCTGCAATAAGATTTGTTTTAATCAAACCAAGACATGATTTTAATCTCTGAATTCATCGGGTTGGAATAAATGTTTTCCCTTTTTTATGCATCTGAAATAAAGTTTCTCACAGTCTTCCTGGAGTTTGCATGTGGACCTCCTCTGATTTTAACTTGTTTTACTGTTTTCCAGGTCCATGGGGAAGGTGCATGGGCAGCGATTGTGGCCCAGGAGGTAGCCAAAGCCGTGCAGTCTGGTGCGCCCATGTAGAAGGTTGGACAACGCTCCACACCAACTGCGACCAGGGTCAGCGTCCTTCCAATCAGAGAAACTGTTTCCGTGTGTGCGACTGGCACAAGGACCTTTATGACTGGAAACTGGGCGCCTGGAATGCATGCATACCAGTTTCAGCAAGGACTTTTGGTGCCCCCAGGCTGCTCACGTGCAGCGGAGGTGAAGATGGCATTCAGACCCGGGAGGTGAGCTGCATACTCAAGTCGGATGGGTCTCCAGCGGAGGATGCCATCTGTAAGTACTTTGAGCCCCAGCCTCGCCTGGAGCAGGCATGCTTGATCCCTTGCCCCCAGGATTGCGTGGTTTCCGAGTATTCGCCATGGACGTCTTGCTCCAAAACATGTGGAACGGGCCTCAGGAACAGGGTCCGCAGTGTCCTGGTACCTCCTGTTTTTGGAGGTGCAGTTTGTCCCAACCTTACAGAGTTCCAGTCTTGCAAACCAGGGCCTTGCACAGGCCCAGAGGGCTTGTACTGTCTCAGGGTTGGATCGTGGACCCCTTGTGCTGTCATAGAAACTCGGACAACACGCCAAGCTAAACGCAGGAAAGGTAAAGGCCAAGGACTCCGGGAAAAAGCAGTCAAAGACCCAGAGACAAGGGAACTTATCCAGAAAAAACGAACCAGGAATCGCCTGAACCGGCAAGAGAGTCCCTTTTGGGACATCCAAGTGGGATACCAGACTCGGGACGTGACCTGCATCCACAGGAACGGGAGCACAATGGGCCGCAAGTGAGAGTCAATGCTTCTATGCTAATGCTGCATGAATGTTTCAGTGTACTTTTCGCAGTTAGGTGTACAACTGAACATGAAGCCTAGGTTTTGATTGGGAGTTAGTTGACAGAAAGATGAAGATGTCTATCCAATGAGTCTTCGTCTTTGCTGTAAAGCGTTTTGGTTATCAATCTTAACCACAATTCTTTTCAATAGCATTATTGGAGGTTTGTTCCTTAGCTCTAAATGCTAACTTTTAAGGCAAACACATTTAAATGTCAGTCAAAATGTTTCAGTTGCAGGGCCATAAAGTCAAATTACTCCAGAAAGTTTTCTAATATGAATATGGAAGATAGCATTTCAAGTTAAAGGTTATCATTAATAATGCTTGAGCTGGAGTTTTCAGACGATAACTTAATGTTATTCAAAGTCAGCTGAATGTATGTAAAGAGACAGAATTGATTTTAAGCAGGATAATTTAAAAACGTCAAAGTAGAAATCCATCAAAGAGTCATTACTTAAATAGGTCATTTAATTATACCTTCAGTGGACACCGCTATCCTAAACACAGACTGTAATTATACGAGTGCTTCCATTTGTAGAGCCGGTAATAAACCCAAGTGGGATCTAAACTCCGGCTCCCACATTATTATTGCTGTGAGCTACAAACCGCATGTCAGACATTTATTCCTAAGAAATGAATCAGCAACAGACGACTTATCTGACAGGAAGACAGTGATGAAGTAATCCTGTAATGCAGGCAGACAAACGATCACCGCTCGGTGAAAACTTATTCAACATCAACCACGCCGTGTTGTTAGAGGGATCAGATGGTTCTATATCAGAATGTACAAATACAATAAAGAATAGGAAGAACATCCGAAAAAATTTGAACTCTAGTATTACAGACAATTCTCTCAGGTTTTACGCACATTTGACTTAAATTTCTACAAATATTCCAGTGTTGTCCATTCCAGTTCTCCAAAGGGGGTCCAGGGTTTCTCCCAGAAGGAGATCTCGATATTTTAATGTTAGATACGTTAGTCTGGTGAATTACGAGATCAAGTCTTGAGATCGGTAGGCTGTGGAGCCACGGCGACTTCACCATACTCGGTAGCATTTATATAATTGTGGAAAACGTTGGTCTTTCAAGAAACGTTAAGAAGTGGGAAGAATTCTTGGATCTGTTTCTTTTATCCAGACTTTGAGGAAACTTCTTGGGTTAAATTCAATATATTGTACCATGTAGGACACAAACAAACTGTTCTCTTACGACTGCTGTCAGAAGATCAGTCATCAATAAAGGTTTGGACAGTTTTCCTTTTCCTGCGCCAACTTGTACCTGAAGCTGAAGTGACATCAGACTTATGTTGAAATTGGTCGTTTCTTGTCAGGATTCTTTTTTTTTTGTAAGGTAGGATCTTGACGGTTCACATTGCGCGATAATCTGAGGGAGCTTTCATCGACTGATAGTAATTTTAATATCGTCACTGCTCCCAAGAACCTTGGTTTTTATGTCTCCATAAGGTCTCTGATCTCCAGGAAAATACCAGCGACGGTGTCAGTAGAGCAAGCCTCCGTTCTCATTGCATATCCATCACATGCCACTGCGCTCTCAGGATTTGATCAATTATGTACTAAATCTATTCATTAATGCTTTGTTGGCACCGAACTCTCAGCAGTGACTGGGATCAAATATTTCAAAGGAGCCGTGAAAACAACTTGTGTGCCCTCAGGAGCATAAATATTAATCCTTGACTTGTTTATTTCTCGTTCTGAAATATTCATCGTTGTTTTTAACACTTTTGGAAAAGTGGAACAAACTTCCCTGTGAAGAAATTACCCAGTCATACCCCAGCCAGACGCTTTCTGAACATCTTCTTCCCTTCATTTCCAATTTTGTTTGATGAACATCTGTTATCGGGGGCCTCTACATTCGCCGTAGTCTTTGACGCATCCCCAACTTCCTCATGAGTCGGGTTCGCGGTTCATTCCACATCAAGACTTTTTGAAATTATGACGCTGACGCACAACAAGGGGTTTATCATATTACACCATTGCATTTTGCGTCGACGGCGATCCCGGATTTTGTTTTGTAATCTTTGTCCTGTCAGAGGGATCTTTTTAACCACTTCATACTAATGAGTTCTCTATGCAACACTGGTATCTTCACTCAAGTGCCTGGTGATGTGCACAACAGCCAGCAATGCCTCAAAGGGTGCAGTGGCAGTAAAATGGGTCATTGGCTGCAGCAGTTGGTTCTCACAAACACATCAAGTTCCATCTGAGACAGGAAATCCAGCTCCGAAACGAAGCAGGAAAGAAAACAAATCCTAGTCGCGTCGCCTCCGCTTCAAAAAACCACCAAGGTGTTTTAATCTGCTAAGACACAGGAGTTAAGAAGGGTGGCAGTGGGGGGAGCAGCTCATACATTTCCTCATTTATGCCAAAAAGACTGACTTGCTGGAGGTGAAGTGGGGTGGCAACATCTAAATGAGAGGTTTCTAAATGAAGCAGAGTTGTAATTAGCGCTAATAGCTCGTCAGCTGCAGTGCCTCCAGGGGAAAGACATCCAGACTGAGCGGCAGAAAGCGGTCGGCTTTGGTTAGACAAATTTCTAACGATTCAGCGACGCCCGAAGAGGACGGCTTGTTCATTACATCTAAATGCTATTTACGTGATCAAAAGATGCTTGTGAGCGATTGATCAGAGGATGTCCCGGTTGTCTTAAGACTTCACCAAATGCAACACGACTGCTGTTTTACTCCTAATGTGAAACTGATTGTGCAGAATGTATGCTAATGAGAGCCGCTAATGACAAAGTCAAGGGCAGAGAGTTTCCGTAGACGACTCACGTTGTACTCTTGACTTGTTCAAAGACCCTAAACCGTGGCTTAGCAACTTGACACCTCGACACTAACGTCTCGGTGAAAAGATGTTGAACAATTCTGGTTACCATAACAACACCCCAGGACCACAAACGGGTAATGGATTTAGGGTTAGATATACGGAAACATCAATATCTTCGATCGATGATTGATATTTACATTGTCTGTTACGTAAAACTAGCATTTCTGGGAGGAAGAGATCGCGGATTTTGGTTGAGGTCATGGTTTATTTAACAGAATCTAAAGCCTGAAGATCTTAGAGGTTCTAACAAACATAAGAAAATAAACAATTAAGGTTCCCGCACTTTTCAGCGTTAGCCTGTTAGCTTAGCTCAGCATAAAGTTTTAAGTAATTGCAAACAATTAGCCTATGTTTCCTTTTTTTTTTGGTGGTTGGGTTCTTGGTTGTTTCTGAACTTTCATCATTGCTCCTAACATGCTGCCCCCACCATCTTCACCCCCCAACCCCCCACCCCCAGCCTCTGTCTGCTGAGGGATCTCCCGCTGACGGTCCAGTCCTGCGTCCTCCCCAAAGACTGCCAGGTGACGGAGTGGACCGAGTGGGGCGCCTGCTCCAAAACCTGCCAGGACCCCGAGTCCCCCGGGGGGAGCCGCACCCGGAGCCGCCAGGTCCTCCAGTTCCCGGTGGGGGAGGGGCTGGAGTGCCCGTCGCTGGAGGAGGCGGAGTCCTGTGAACCCCCAGGTGAAGGCGTCCTGCCCTGCGCCACGTGAGTTCTTCTTCAGTGGGTGGGGAGGGGGAGGGGGCATCAGGGAGTTGGGGGGTCTTATTGAATATGAGTGAAGATGTGTTTTTAATAGTGTAGTGCTCAATGGGCGCTCGTGTGTTACACCGCCCCAGCTATGATAATACCCCCCCCATTAATGAAGACCTGCTGCAGTACAACACTACCCCCCCCCCCCCCCCAGAAGGATTCCTCTTGTCGTTTCAGGCAAATATACAGTAATAGCGTTCAACCTGGGGGGGTGGGCTGCACACGCTTCCTCTTGACTTTGGTTTATTCATGCCAACGAGCTAATTTGTTCTCCTGGGTGTGTGTGTGTGTGTGTGTGTGTGTGTGTGTGTGTGTGTGTTTGTGTGTGTGTGTGTGTGTGTGTGTGTGTGTGTGTGTGTGTGTGTGTGTTTGTGTGTGTGTGTGTGTGTGTGTTTAAGTTCCTGGGCTGCATCCAGATACAGTCGAGCCAACTAGAGGAAGAATGCGAGGATATTTAAATCCCACCAAACTCCAGATTGAAACGCGTTCAGATCAGATTTACTTCCTGAGTTCTTACTTCCTGTCATCATGGGGATTGTTTGATTTTTAGTCATCTGGACCACGATCGCTCCCAAATTTGATGAATTGAGGTTGATCTTCAGTATCAACTGTGCGCCGGTTCTAAACCCAGATAAATGGGGAAGGTTGCGGCAGGAAGGGCATCCAGCAAGAAAAACTTTGCCAAACAAATGTAATAGTAAAATGATGATAAGCTGTGGCGCCCCCTAATGGAACAAGCATTAAAAAAGTTTGTTGTCTTCATTATACTCGCCGCTAATGCTATTAGCTTCATTTGTTTGCTGTTTGTTCATCGGTTTCCGCCTCTGATGTCACACGAGGCGAGGCGTTCTCTGCCCTCCAGAAGCTCCTCGCAAATCATCTAGAATTCGACTGCTCCCCCCCGCTCCCTCGAAGGAGGAGGCGGAACACCGGTGACCCGCCCGTTATGCCTCCGTAGCTTTAACTGCAGGAGGTTGAGGAGTAACGGCGGCGTAACCGAGGTCGATGGCATCGCTAACAACCCGTGATAACAAGCCTTGACGATCACTGACATTAACTTGCGTGCTGTGGGGGGGTGTGGAGTGTGTTGTCGATGCGAGGCCAGGCCGGTTGTAGCGATGCCTCAAATCACGGCGAGCTAAACTCTGCAGGATTGTGGATGTTCTCTGACACCGTGTTCCGCCCACACGGCGCTCTCTCTCACATGTTCATCCCTGCTCCTCCGTGTTCTCCTCCTCTGTAGTTACACCTGGAGAACCGCCGAGTGGAGCGACTGCCGGGTCGACTCGTTGCTAAGCCAACAGGACCGTCGGCGTAGCAACCTGACGGGGCTTTGCGGGGGCGGCTTGCAGACCAGGGAAGTTTACTGCGTCCAGGCCAACGCTGAGCTTCTGAAATACCTCGGTGACCTCAGAGAGAAAGACAAAGGTAAAGCAAAGAGGGCAGAAAGTCTCTCTTTACGCTCGTCTCAATTCAGAACGAACTGTCGGCTCATTATTTCCTCGAACAGTATTTATTTGTGTGAAACAACTGCTTGGTTTAACCCCTGATTAATAGCGAGACCAGGAACTCCACCTCTTGTTATTCGTCACTCTTTCATGTGGTCATCCAATATTTTCCCGTATATCACCTAAAAAATTTAGTGTTCTCCGTAAGGATCCAACATGAAGTGTTTAAACCCCTGAAAACTTGGCTCCGTATGTACATACGTTTATTGCAATGATTCAGATTTAAGGCAGTATTATCACGGAACTCTTCACGCTTTGGTTTATTTACTCCACTCTTCTTCTGTCGTGTCTTCCTAGTCGTGTTTTCAGTCTCTGGTTTCGTCTGACGCTCCTTCCCTCATCTCCACTGCCCTCTCTGATTTTGACATCATTGGTTTATTAATGGAATCCCTTTGGGTCGATCGTACGTATTAGTCGTATTGATCTCCAGGGGCTGTCAGTTATCGCCCTTTGATTGTGTAACCAAAGTCTTTGCATGAAAACCTCCAGCTCTGCGCGGATCGACTGAAGTCTCTGGTGTATCTCAAATAAATTTGATCAAGCAGTGTTACACGACAACTTCCATCCTCCAACCTTAGCACAGTGTAAACAGCCGTCTCTCTGCGGATTTGAAGCAAATAATTACAAATCAAACACAAGAAAGAGAAATACACCATTAGAAGTCAATGGAATATAGACATACAGTATATTTAAATATTGTCAGCATGGATCTTTGCATCTGAACGTTTAACAGACATTCACGCTGTTGTTTTCTCTTCGGCTGGTCTTCAACCAGTCTCTTCCTGTTTGCTGCAGTGACTCGTCAGCAGTCACAATTCCTTTTCTGACACTTGTCAAGCCAGCTTAGAGTCAAACCTGCCCTCTTAAAGAGAGTGTTAAAGGCATTAGTCCAGGCTAAGCTCGTGAACGCCGACCACGCCACCGGAGAGCGTGACACAGATTTATGTGGAGGTGAGATTCCCAGTTGCTACATGCAGAAAATGTGGAGCGGCGGTGCTCCGACGCAAACAGCCTGGAGTTCAGTTCATCTATTCTGGAGACATCAGCTCGGTCGTAGGACTGAATAACCGTTACAGTTCCACTCTGTTCTTCTGCCTGATACCGTATTTGTCTTCACGCTCTTTAAACCAACCTGGTCGAGGTTTGTTCCTGCTGTTTTTATTCATCACTGAGGAAGTGTTTGGTAACAGTCATGTAATAAAGTCAGGAAATGTCAGGAGAAGACTTACAATTTGATTTGACTCTATAGGAATAAAAAGGAGATTAGCTGTTAGCTAGGGAAGAATAATAATACTAGTCAAGGAATAAATACCAGTAGAAGAGGAAATACTAGATGTATTAGTATTAGAAGAAGTAATATTATTAGTTGATGCAGAGGTAGTAGAAGAAAATAAAGAAGAAATACCAATCTCCCGCAGAAGAAGACAAAGTAGTAGTGGTATACTAATAGAAGAAGACGCAGTAGTAGTGATTTACTAGAAGTAGAAGACAAAGTGGAAGTAGTATACCAGTCAAACCTGCCCTCACTAGTAGATGGAGTAGAAGACCTTGATCAAGAAGAACAGCTTATGCTAACCGCTATGTTAGCATCATGTGATTTTTCCCACTCATTTTGAATGTTTTTGCCCCTTTAAATGTAATTTGATGTTTTGTACACTAAAATATTTATTTGCTAAAAGTTTAAAAGTAATGCAGCCACTTAGAACTTCAGAAGGACTTTACATAAACAACACAAACAGATCCAAAGAATAGATTTATTTATGGTTTAGCTTTAATGGGTGTCTGATGGTCAAGGCTAACATTTATTCTTGTGACCTTAATGTAAAGTCCTACATTAGATTTTTTTAAATAGTTCTTGAAGGGTTATCTGATTAATCTAACAACCGTCTCGTATGATGTTAAAGTTGTGATAAATGAGTTGCTGGCAGACCGTTCTCGATGCTAAAGCATTGGGTTTGAATTGATCGCCCCGTGTTCCTCTAGTATCAACCCTAATTGAATAATAATGAGTCTGGTAGGCCGCTTTAAACATCGACCGACTCCGTTCTGTCGAAGCACTTGGTATAATAGAGCAAAATTAATAAATGGAAGGTGTACTTTGAGATGAGATCGTACATCCTCTTGTATTTCCTGTCCTCTTATGGCGACTATAGGGCGTGAAGACCGCATATAGTCTGAATGATCACACGCATCGAGCTGCTCCTAACTTCTGTGAAGACACAATTAAAAATTCATATATACAAGAGTGTTGAGAGCTGTTTCCAGGGCTGGCTGTGCACACATACACACACACACACACACACACACACACACACACACACACACACACACACACTGACACACACACACATACAGGAACAACCAGGCACATAGTTGTTATCTCCTCAGTGCAGGATTCCTTTTCCCAGCATGCAGACAGCGGTTCAATGAAGTTTCTCACAACTGGTGGTCTCCTCTTCCCTCCCCTCATGCATGAATATCAGCATGTAAACGGGAGGACGGCCGCCTCGGGCTAAGATCTGGAATCAGCTTACAACCTCCTAAATCTTAACCTTAATCTTTATGGGTCAGTCCCTTCGATCTGACCCCAGATCGGTATCGCAGAGGTAGTTACATCATCAGGCGCCTCCTCAGGTGAAGCAGAGGAACTCTGGTCTGATGGATGCATGGAGCTTCTTCTTCATCCTGGCAGGAGTTAACATTTTGATGACCTTTCCCAGTATTTAACCAGAGGATTGACTTTCTTAGAGTCCGGATATCAAATTCTATTTTAAAGTTAATTCTCACACTGCTGGTTGGACCAATTTTTATGTTTAAATTTGTAAAATATTCACTTTATTTAGTGATTTGTGGTGATTTATTCTATTTATGGCCATTTTTCTGGGGTGAAGTTGGGGTTGACATGCGAGTGGGAATCCAATAAATGTCTGAAAATTATACAAAGTAGGTTCAGCCTTCACGTTGGAGTTCATTCACAGCAACAAGTTGGACGGTGGAGGATAAGCTGAAGGTGCTGCAATCAGATTCCTGTTGATCACCAACATCTGGCTTTTCAAAGGCAAAAGCACAAAACCCCCCCAAAAAAGACCAGTCGATGGCGCCGACCGGCGATAATAGAAGACAGATTCTGATTGCATTTGATGGTGAACTGGGTTCCTCTGCAGCTGCCCCCCCCCATTCCTATAAGGGTTTGTTTGATAGCATCGCCTTTGCCCTCCTAGTGTGTGTGTGTGTGTGTAGCTAATAGCGCTATCTCCCCTGTAATTGCAGTGAGTCAGACCCAAAGACAGCAGAAGCCAAGCGCCCCCCCTCCTCTCTCTGTCACCCACCAGATTACAGGTAGGTGTTTCTAGTTGGCTTCCTCCTCTCCATCCTGGTTTGTTCTGTTCTTACTTCCCCTTCATTTCATCGTACGTAACAAAAGATGTTCGCACAAGATATTAAAGAGAAGACGTCTTCATTCTGTTGGAACCATCGTTCTGCTTTGCTCTTGAGGGAGGTCGGTGGTTCTGGTCTAGAAAATTTGTAGACTGAGATAAAGAAGTAATAAATAACTTCAACAAGATAATTAATCCCAGGTTCCTGATCTAAGAGTTTAAGAACTGATCCCAGTTCAGTTTCCTAACCTCTAATCTGAGTCCATAGCTGTAAACAAGGTCTAAATCACATGTGTCCAACTCAAGGCCCGGGGGCCAAATGTGGCCCCCCACATCATTTTATGTGGCCCGCAAGAGCATAAAAGTTATGTCAAAAAACGAATAGGTCAAAAGTGTACTTTGAGTAAAAACTATATTTCCCACAATGCAGTATTGAAGCCCATCTTATCTTTGACAAAAGTGTTTTGAACAAAGTAAGTGTCCTAACTTGTGTTTGGTTTCATAATCTGACAAATTAAAGGGATTAATGTTATAACAGGGAAACAAGAAACAATGTTTGTGACTTACATTACATTGAGTTACATTTACTTACATTTATTAGTTACATTTACTTACATTTATTAGTTACATTTACTTACATTTATTAGTTACATTTACTTACATTTATTAGTTACATTTACTTACATTTATTAGTTACATTTACCTACATTTATTAGTAACATTTAGTTACATTTATTAGTTACATTTACTTACATTTATTAGTTACATTTACTTACATTTATTAGTTACATTTACCTACATTTATTAGTAACATTTAGTTACATTTATTAGTTACATCTGGCCCTTTGAGGACAGCCATTATGCTGACGTGGCCCTCGGTGAAAATGTTTGACACCCCTGTAGATGACCAGAACCCCTCCATCCCTTAAAGACCGGGGATGCCCCGCCCTAACCCAAAGGGGCGGAGCCAAGGAAGGTAATTATAGCATGCATTAGCATAGATATAGCAGTAATAATTCTCATATGGATTTCCTGCAGAGCATCGACTCTTTAATGACGCGTCAATCACCGCTCCTCTTGGTATAAAACTCACTTTTGTTGCCAGATCCAACAAAGCAAGGGTGGGGGAGGTGGGGGGTGGGGGGGGGCTGTCATCCTACAGTAAAGTTCTACATTTTATCAAAAACAGGAGCCGGAGCTTTGAAGGGACTGTAAGACAAACTTTGTTCCCCTTCAAACAGAATGTGCACACGTTTCCCGCCATGCAGACACTAAGCCACGCTTTGCATTAGGGGATTTTTTCCCCCCTGTGTTGTTAGTTCAGTACAATAGAAAAATTAACTCGCTGGAGAAACGCTGGGAAAAAAATAATAAAAAATGGACTGAAAGAGAAGCAGCATGTGAAGACTTTCCCCTCCTCGTCACGATACCGTCGGTCCTCAATTTAGTATTTCTGAATGGATTGATGTTAAAAGAATGAAGTCAGTGTAGTTGTTCAATAAGACACGGATTAGCCACGGCTCAGCAAACTCTGTGTTTGACTTTTAGTGTATTTGTAAGAGGAATTAACCATTTTGCATTTCAAAAAGCCCCTCCCGGCTTCCCCTGTACAGTTCTAAGGAATTATGATTCCACTCTCCTGCCGATGTAAGACTTTAAGCTTCTAGATGTCTTAACAGCTGGAATACAGGAAATAAAGTGGCTCAGGTTGAACGCGCCAAGAGAATTTTTGTTAAATGTGAATCACTGACTACCCGACGCGTTTGAAATTTATCACTCAACACTTCAAAAATTTGAGCTGGATCCCGTCCTGGTGCTCCGGTATTAAGACATCCCGCCGCCGCTGACGTCTTAATACCGAGTCAGTTTTCACCAAATGTTGGTTTTCTTCTCTGGAGAGGAGGAAAGAATCTCCGACCACAACAGATGCCGCTGTTTCAGAGGCTTCCTATCCTCCAAGAGCATAAAATTTAAATGAAACCAGAACCAAAGCGGCACCGTGAAAACCTCCTGCTGGTCTCACATCGATGGCGCCATTGGTGGGAAAGTTTTTCTAGAAGAGCTGATGGTTGTTTTTCTTCAGGATCTAGATCATTGATGGGTTCGTTCCTTGTGCCACGCCCTGCTTTTCCAATAGTCACACCAAAATCTGTTCTATGATTGATCCCAGTTCCTATTTTCCTAATTTAAATTTTTTTTTTAAAATCAAATTTAAATTTTAAAATTTAAATTAAATTGACAGGAAGTGCCTCCCATGTGGCTTCCTGTATAGTAAAAAATGAAAATTCACTTTTTTCACAATGCAGGAAGCCACACGGGAGGCACTTTCTGTTAATTTTAATTTTTTAATTTTTTTTAAACTAAATTAAAAAATTTTTAAAAATGTAAATTTAAAAAAAACAAATAATCGATAGGACGTGCCTTCCATGTGGCTTCCTGTAAAAGTACATTTTCATTTTTTACGATACAGGAAGCCACATGGGAGGCACTTCCTGTTCACAAAGTCTCTGGAATAAGTTTCGTCCTCAATCTTTAATCATCCACCACCTTCCTTTGACACCAGCATACTACCCAAACATTAAATGCATGAATGCAGGAATTCTGCATCTTTAAAACACTTCAAATCTGTTTGTCACGATGTAGAATCGTGACGATAGCATCTCTCCTTGTCTTGGGAGTTTAAACAATCGTGGACTCACCGGTTACATCCCATAAAAAGGCTTTTCTCCAGCCAAGGTGGCAACGCCGAGGACAAGATCTGCCAAATTATTCCACATGGAATAAACATGAGCTGAGATACGGTTCCTGTTCTCTTTCACATTTAGTGTTGTATCCTCTTTTCTGTCTGTGTTTTTCTAGCAAGGTGCTGCGCAAAGTAATCATTCCTAATTTATCATTCTGACATGCTAACACGGAGGCGATAAACAGAACAAAGGGATAATAGTGACTACTTCACAGGCGTGCTTTGTGTTCACGGCTGCTCTCATGTTGCTCTCTATAGGGACTCCAGGAATAAAAGTAAATGAACATCATGGCGTCCCTCGTTCCTCTTGATTGCAATACGGGTTTAAAAAAAAAAGAGAAGAAAATCCTCACGAAGACGGAACAGAATAAGATCAAAGTGAAGCAGGTTCATTTATTTCCTCATCCCCCTGTTGTTGCTCCTCTGCACAGCCTCCCGCCCCATGGAGAACAGGCTGTGCCAGGGTCCAGTCCCCAACCGGTCCCAGCTCTGCCAGATCCCCTGTCCCATCGACTGCCAGGTGTCTCCATGGGGGGCCTGGGGGCCATGCACCTACGAGAACTGTGAGGACCAGGCTGGGAAGAAAGGTACAGGGGCACAAACCCGACGGGTATCGTGGTTTCATGGGGCGTCTTGATTCCCCATCCACCCCCGGGACGTTCAAGAGTCGTTCTGATGACGGAAGATGTTCTTGCATAATTGAATTTTAATGTTATGTACATGAAAGGCTTCATGAATGATCAATGATCAACCGGACACATGATGGGTCACATGATGCACGTTTGTAATATTAATGGAGGTAAACCTGGGGAAGGGTTTCTAGTCCACGATGGGACTAGATCCTCCTCCTCTCGTGTCAATGGTCTGTCAAAGGAAGTCGGCCATTTAGCCAAACCCAGCCAATCAGAAGCAGCCGTCATCGGCGCTGGGAAACACTCTGTTGTGTGATTGATTACCCAACATTCCCTTTGACATTAGCATTAGCATAAAGTAGATGAAGTGCGGTGACGTGTACCAGAGGTAAGCTTTGCCGTCTTTTTTCGCTGCAGGTTTCAAACTGAGAAAGCGACGGATCACCAACGAGCCGACGGGGGGGCCGGGGAACTGCCCCCACCTGGTGGAGGCGCTGCCGTGCGACGAGCCCAGCTGTTACGACTGGCGATCCGTCGGCCTGGATCGGTGCGTCCCTGATGACGAGAAGACGTGTGGTCCCGGCTCTCAGCTGATCCGGGTCCAGTGTGTGAACAGCAACGGTGAGCAGAGCTAAAAGATTCATCGCAAACAAAACCATAATTACCCCCCCTTTGGTGCCTTTGCTGCCATTACGATGAAGAAATGCCCCCCTCACCTCCACGGTGGGAGATAGTCCGACCCTACTGACTCCTGGTTGCCATCCATCAACTTCCTGTAGAGCCACTCAGCACGCACAATTAAACCGCTCCCCCGCTAAATCAAATCAATCCTCCGTGGTGTTGGGTGTTGGAGTATCCCCTGCACTTTGCTGCCCCTGGTTCTTACTGCCACTCTTTACCGTACATCTGGGAAACGCGGGTCGACGGGTGGACGTGCGTCCCGTCGCCTTCAGATTGTGGACGAAAGCCGAAAGCAGGTTAATCCTGTTACGTGCTTCTACGCGTTGGTGCAGGTGTCGATGTTACACAGCGGTTTTTTATTAATTCAGCACATAAAGTTAGAAAAGTGCTGCAGCTGTTGGAACCTCATCCGCTTCCAAAAGCACTCGTTAATCTTCGCTTTACGATCCTGGAGCGGTGACTTTGTTGAAGTTTGCCCCCCGCCGGAGATCTCTGTTCGTCCTTCCAAAGTCTTCTGCAAAATTTCCCCGTCAGTGGTTCTGCTGCAGGAATCCGGGAAAGACGTCCCGATGAAGACCTCGCCGGACTGCATTATTGGCGCTTTCACCCCGTCATCTGATGGGAATCGATTTGTTCTGTTGGGGTTTCGGTTGTTCTTTTTCGCCTCAGAGGTTTCCCGCTGCAGCGTCAGCTGTATATATTTCCTCCGAGTGCCCCCCAGTCATAAAAGCAAAAGCCCCAGACAAGAAGCGAGGGGTCGATGCAAATGTTATTGGAACTGGATATCGATATTCCCCTTACCGGTTGGTGCAGAGCGCCGTCGTCTCTGAGCGGTCCCCCATTCGTTCCCGTTCCCGCGGGAACCCTTGTCACTTCTTATTTTCACGCCGTCTCCGTTCGGCCGCGATCGGTCCGCCGCGTATCCGTCAAAGTGACATCTTAATGCGGAGTCAGGCCGAGTCCGACTTCTGAAGCTCAAGCGATTATCCCCTCTGCTTGGAATTTCAATTCAACCATTAAAAGGTTCAGGTTTGGGTCGGGCGCGGCGCGTGAGGCTCGTATGTGGGTTAATGTGATCCACTTATGGCTGATGCAAGCAGTTCATTAATAAAACAAGGGTCGGGGTGTAAAAACGAAGGAGTCCCATGTGAGCTCGCTCTTTCCATGTTCGGTGTCACTTCTGTTATGAGATGGAGGGCAAAGACAGACGAGCGAGCGGCATCATGGATAATCATGACTCGTCACAGTGAACGTATGAAGCACAGCAGTGCGGAAATGTCGGGTCAATCCATAAACATTGGATGTTAAAAATGTTTCCCGGGATTTTTAACATATTGAAAATACGTCAGCTTGGATTGGAAGCTGCACAAAGCTGCAAAGCAAGACCTGCAAGATTGCCTCATCGACAAAAACAACTGAATCACCGGTTCAATCGCTCAAAACGTCTCCCTAACAGCCCTGCAGGGAACAATTTGTGTTACGATTGTATTATATTTCAAATCTTCATTTAATGAGAGCAGATTTTCCTCCTTTCTGTACCTGGCAGCCGGTTGAGTCCATCAGAGATCGCCCAGGTTGATCTTCTTCTTTTCCTTTCTGCTTTTCCCTTCAGGGGTCTCCACAGCCAATCAGTGTCCTCCATCTAACCCTGTCTTCTCATCCTCTTCTCTCACATTAACTACCTTCATGTCCTCTTTCACTACATCCATAATATTATGCGGGTATCAACCTGGATGATCTCCCATCAGAGATCGCCCAGGTTGATACCCTCATAATAGCCTTCCCAAGCCGTCTTGAGGGACAGTAGGCGTCTTCACGTCAACAAGCGCGACAATGCAGAGTAAATTAAGTGGCACAGCTGTTCTTTTTTTCCCAGCTGCTCCAACGGGGATCTGTGCTGAATAGTAGTTGGAGGGGGGTCGTGAAATGTTTGGCCGTCAAAGTCGGCCTTCCAGTCTTTTCTGGTGACCATCTGGTCTGTTCGCCGGGTTCCAATGTTCTCTGACCTGAAGGTTTTGGGTTTTGGGTTTACTCCTCAGTGCACTCATTCTCACAATATCCAAAAGGATGACGAGGAACCGGTGTGATAGGAGCAACAGATGGCTCCTCATTCATCACACCTGGGGTTAAAGTCGGATCTGACAGGTGGCTGAACCCATTTCTCCAGAGAAGGTGGGATTTAATTGATTACAATACCACCAATCGAGCCGAAACAAAAACAACTGTGATGCTAGGAAGAAGCAGCCAATCAGATTTACTTTCCCAAGGTTGCCAGGATGCGTTTTATGGGATGTTCTGAACTAGTCCCGTCCGTTCCGATCCGTAATCCCTGGACGGTTTAGAGAAAAGTCTCCATGGTTACAAGGATATGTTTCCATCATTAAGTCTCATCATTTTCCCTCATGTTTAATAAAATAATTCAACTGAAAATGTTGTGAAAAATCACCTGCAAGCACAGATGGTCGATTGTGAGCATCAACGTTTTCCTCATCAAAGTAATTTCATAAGCAATAATCAAATATAAATCCACCTGTTCTGGCTTCCAACACGGAACTTTGTGATTTTGGACTAAATTATTTAGAATGAACAAAGTGCTGTAGATAAAGGACGGCTTGCTGCTGGCAGCACAGATGGAATTTCCACTTTTAATAGTAACGCAAGACCAGAAATGTAAACCACTAAAAAGAAACAAGTCGCCTGGAAACACAAATCAGATTCTGGGCTGAAACCAAAGTCCGTCCTCTCATCAGATGTTGGTTTTCTTGACTGATTTCTGCATCAGTTTTCATTTCCTTTTCCAAAAATGCATTTAATTCTGGAGTACATCTGGATAAACAGGATGAAGAGAGTTTTTATTTACTCCAGCAGAACCCTGAAGGCAAACGTTGTGATGCTCCAAAGGTCCGGTTAGACTTTGGATTTGTGTATAATTTAAATTAAAGGAGCGACCGGGTCGATGGAGCGCCCTTGATGTTGATCATAAGTTATCCAAACACGATCAGTCAACCTCTAGTTTACAACCTGTCGTCCATGAGGCGCTGGGAGTTCAATTTATTATAAGTCACATCTAAATAATGTTTTATGTGTGTTGTCATAAACCATTGTCAACGCATCATAAATCACTATCAGTGTCTCGATAACACAGGTTGGTTTTCTTACTTCAGTATTTTCCGCTCAGATCCATCTTTATATGTCACTATTTACCATCAGACGCCAGGATTCTACCATCACAGGTAAACCTCGGCTTTCGTCGCTTCAAGTTACGTTGTTCTGGATTATACGGTAGTTTTTAAAGAAAGTACGCAGAAAAATAAAAATTCCATTTTGTGTTTGTCCGCCACAAATATTGGGATTGTTAAATCACTAATAAAACCGTTTAAAAGCACTTAATATGTTACTGTACAACAAATAAGAATTAAAACATAAAATACTATATTAGAGCTGTATTGTACCGTATTATTAGCCCGTAGCAACCCCCGTAACCCACAATAAGGAAGAAGTGGCTAAAGGTGAGACGGAGATGTTTTTTCTGTACTACTTAAAAAATCAAATTTTTTGTAAGCTTAGAATAGATTCGTATTAACCAAATGTTATTGAAATAGTATTGATAAATTAAGGATGCTGACAGCCAATAGCATGCTCGTACGGCATCACGTGACTACCTACTAAAAATCCGCGATGTAGTGAAACTGTGCATCTTGAAGCGTGAATAAACGAGGGATTACTGTACAACCTGAGCCGAGGTGTACCTGTATTTCTAGTAGAACATGGAGCTGGCTGAATTCATTTCCTTCCTCTGGTTCCTTCAGGAGACGAGGTGGACCGGAGCCTCTGCTCGTCCTTCCCGGCTCCGGGGCCCGTCCCCTGTGACGTCCCCTGCTCCAGAGACTGTGTCCTCAGCGACTGGACCCCCTGGTCCACCTGCTCCCAGACCTGCTCCAGTAAGACCATCGAGGGGAAGCAGATGAGGACCCGTTCCGTCCTGGCCTACAACGCCGGGGAAGGTGAGTCTCCGCCAGCCGACCGCTCCGTGGCGTATGGAAATCTATTCAAATGAGTCCCGGTATTGGCTTAGTCATGGCCTTTCAAGTCGTCCTTTGCTGTCAGTCGCTGAATGTCTGGATTTCACACTTGTCTGCATGTGCATTTGTCCTTATCTCAAACAGTCTGCTTATCTGTCCTGGTTATTATTTCTCTTAGCCCGACTCTCTCTCTCTCTCTCTCTCTATCTGCTTCTCCTCGTCGTTTCCGTGTCGTCTTGTCTGTCTGCTTTTATTTTTGTCATGACTCCAACTGTTTCCTGCATCTTATCTGGGTCACATGTTCCTTTTCCTCACAGTCACTGCGATGGTTGTGGCGTGGATCACGGTGATGGAGGGTAACGTTTGTAATTAGAGTTTGCTGGTAGACGTTTTAGCTAAATGGAGGGTTGTGTTAGCACAGCAGTTTCAGGGTCACTCCTAATTGATTTAGAACTTATTCATCCAGTTGTGATGCGATCAGTCTCCTTAGTCATGTGTGAAGTAGCTTGATTGTGTTGAGCTGTTTGCATTAGCTTACGTTAGCTCATCTCATCTGTCTCTTCACTGTGTTTTCTATCTGTTCTTATCAAAGGTCTGTCACAGGTGCCAAAGTTTCCAGATCTTTTTGGTAAATCTTTGACTTTCTGGTGTTTAATTAGTCTCAAAACTTATCGCAAATAAGAGCCGAGTGCATTCATGCGATGCAAAAGCGAAAAGAGTGGGAACTTTGGGGTGGAACCGGTCTGCGTGATCAAGACTGTACGAAACGCTCGCCAAGTCGGCTGATGATGTCATTGGTGAACCAGAAGCCACTTTCATTGTTAGCATCCTCGGGCTGATCCATCTGTGAGGTCTTCCTCCAGTAGTATCAGGTGACCACACTCGGCTTTTATTCTTGCGTGTTTTGAGACTAACAAAACGCAATCCCTTCAACTAGAGATCTAGAAACTGTAGTGACATTAGAGCGGCTGAGAAACACAGAGGAAATCATATCAAACTATATTCTGCTGTCTGTTCAGGCACAAATTACGATCCCTCAAGCTCAAGAAGAAGCTTTGTGTCTCCGCCTCAGCAGAAGAGATGATCTGATTAGATTTTTAGCTGCTTTGGAGATTTTGCAGCTTCTTCTTTTTCCTGCATTTTAATAAAGGACCTGCTCAAACTTTTCAAACAGGGTTATTTCAAATGAGCAACGGCTAGCGTGTTAGCATAAAAATTAGGCCTAATTAAGCGAATTAATGACCTATTTAGTTTTAATTCCGTAGTGATTATTGTGGGACCTCTAATCACCCAAGTGCCTCTCGCTGCTTAGCACCTGTCACTTGAGTGCTAGTCAAGCTGCATGCTAAGTGGCACTTGCCGTGTCTCTTTGTGAATGAGCCAGCAAACCGCGGCGTACCCTGCAAACATGGACGCACGTCAGGTCATCACAGATGCGGTCGGGGTGCGCTTTTCCTGCAAGATGCTCCAGATTCCGCCCCCCTCCCTTCCCTTTCCATCCAGAATCGGCCAACGTGGGTCACCGATTGGGAGCGGATGGCGCTCCTGTGGGGCGCCGTGTAACATCTAGCATAAGGACCACATTGTTATTTAGCTAAGCTGGCGTGACGCAGTGAAGCGAAAGTTTGTCCTCCTCAGTAACCATTAGGTTTGAGATTTGTCTGAGTTGGCAGACTGTGATTCGAGCTCGACTGTGTGTTTGCCGCCGCTCATTACCGAGGTGGCGGTCCGCCAACCGCGGCGCCAAAATACAGGTGTGGATCAGTCACAGCCCTGCAATTCCTCTCAATCTCTGCTCAAAGCCCCGAGTGTCAGCACTTTAAACCGGAGCTGGCGCTCGCAGTCCATCAGCCCAACAACTGAATGACGGAGTGACTGCTGCTCATGGAGAATGAAGGCGGGGAAGAATAGATGAGGGAGCATGAAAAGTCTGACTGAGACTGAAATAGAAGGGGAAGCAAAATGCCTCCATGCTCAGACGTCGACTATGTGAACACACCTATGTGGGTGTAGAAAATAGAGTACCTCTATCGCCGTTGTGTCATTTTTCTCGCCGGAGTTGTGGCGTTTAATTACCTGCAAGTTTCCTCTGAAAGTCTGACTCTTTGCCAGGCAATAAATAAAAATAATTAGTCAGATTGAGCCACAAAATTAATTGCATAGACGTTTTTCAAGTAGATAATTTATGCTAATTGGAAAACACAATAGGTGTGGACTTTTACAGGTAAACCGTGTTTTTCAGAAGGTCAGGAAAAGGGTATCTGTTCCCTGTCGAGAGTTCGGAGAATTCTGGTTTCCATTAACCCCAAAACAAGCGTTCGTCCACAAGCCTGAAGACGTTTGTGTTTAGAATGACAGAGCTCCGCCTCATGCTCCTAAAGCCACGCCTACTGGAGGGAAAAACCAATGGGGACGCAGTTTGACGCCCGCTCTCCACCTTTCACTGTCAGGAAGAAGCTCCAGAACTAAAGCAGAATTTTAACAAGACTCGTTATTTTTATCTATAGATGGATTTTATTTCTGGATTTCTACACTTCCTTTCATGACTGGATCTAATCTAACAGAAGCAGGAAATGCAAATCTGAATTATTTATTTCCCTGTTGAAATTAAACAGCTGAATTTTTAGTCTTAGAGTCTAAAAAAGTCTAGAAAGCCCCATAGACTTGAGTTTATCTCCAGAATCATCTGAAACATTTTTTGAGCAGGTGGTATTAGTCATCAATTTTTATGTTCCTTATATCGTTTCCTCCCTTGCAAAAGTAGAATTTAAATTTGGCTCCTCCCCTTTTTTACCTGCTGTATTTCGGTCTTTCCAGGCGGCGCCCTGTGCCCCAACAGCAGCGCCCTGCAGGAAGTACGGAACTGTAACGAACACGCCTGCACCGTTTACCACTGGCAGACGGGGCCCTGGGGCCCCTGTGCCGAAGACCCGTCGGCCTCGGCCCTCAACACCTCCCTGAGTACTGGCCCCGGCGCCGGCGCTCAGGGCTCCTGCTCCACGGGACTGCAGACCCGAAAGGTCATCTGTGTCCGGGTCAACGTGGGACAGGTGCCACCCAAGAAGTGAGATTTGCTTCCTCATTTCATTTCACCTGGTTTTTATTGTCTCTGCCTGTTGCTGAAATGAAACTCGTCCATCATCGACACGTTTTTCATTTCAAACAAAATCCTCGCAGCAGCTGCTTTTACTGATGTGACGGTTGAACTTCAGAGAATAGAGGACGGCTTTGGTCGTCTTTCTGATGCCTGAAATCATTTATTAAAGAACCTCTTTTGTTACGGGATCCTTGATGAACAAGAGAGGAAGGTTGGAGTCGTTCTGTCAGACGCGTTCCTTCCATGACGGAGTCAAACAGCGAGCGTCTGCTAGGCAAACAGACGACTCAGTCATTTGTGTTTGTTTGTTGGAAAACAGACAGCGGTGAACTTTCCGCGCGACACGCGTGTGACATTGAGACGAGCGAGATTTAGAAACACAAAGAGGAGTAAGGAGGTCACAGACGGATGAGAGGAGCAGCCGTGTTCGAAAGTGAAATGAGTTGGAGACGACAAAAAGGAGCAGAGCCGCCGCGGCGTGAAGTTAACTCCGGGGTTCATATCTTCCCTTCGCAGGCGACCACAGATAAATACTCTTTCTGTCCCCGAAAGCCTAATTAACCCTGTCGTTTTGGGGCGGCAGTAATTTCTCATTGATGATAATGACAGTAATTAAATGGGATTGATACTTAAAGGCAATTTAATCAGTAGGCAGATGAGAGACAAGATGTTTGTGGTAAGAGACCACACTGCAGTACGCCGTCAGATTCACTCTAACCAGGAAGTTCTGGTGTCAGTCATCAGATGATTGCCTTGACATCGAGATTCAAGGAACGGGAACTGATTGGGTCAAAGTCTTTGGTAAGAATCCAGGAATCGTCGGAATTAAAGATAGTCTTACCTTGAGATACGAGTTGAATCTGTTCCGTCACTCACGTGAGTTTGTAGGTCTAACATTTTAATTCATTCTAGACTCCTTAATTTATAAAAAAAATGTATCAACCAATAAACAGAAGACTTTACCTGTGTATAATTGTATATAAGTTACGTAAATAATGATAAAGTCTCACTGATGTCGTATCCATCCGCCAACACGTGGTAAAGAACGAGATGCGGTCTCACTGATGCCGTATCCATCCGCCAACATGTGGTAAAGAACGAGATGCGGTCTCACTGATGTCGTATCCATCCGCCAACACGTGGTAAAGAACGAGATGCGGTCTCACTGATGTCGTATCCATCCGCCAACACGTGGTAAAGAACGAGATGCGGTCTCACTGATGTCGTATCCATCCGCCAACACGTGGTAAAGAACGAGATGCGGTCTCACTGATGTCGTATCCATCCGCCAACACGTGGTAAAGAACGAGATGCGGTCTCACTGATGTCGTATCCATCCGCCAACACGTGGTAAAGAACGAGATGCGGTCTCACTGATGTTGTATCCATCCGCCAACACGTGGTAAAGTGTTGTAGGGCTATCAGTAAGGAGACGATGGTGGATGGAGCGCGTTGTGAACTTGGTGAATGTGATGTGCAGAGAGCAGCGTGACTCATTTCCTGTCCGGTCAGGGTTGCTGGAGTGGTGACCGGGACCCTATAGCTGCACTTATCAGTGTGCAGAAATGAAGTCAAGGTCCAGGATGTTGGTTTTTTAAATCCAGACTGTAAAGCTGGGAGGAGAGA
Organism: Antennarius striatus; assembly: GCF_040054535.1. Lineage (NCBI taxonomy): Eukaryota > Metazoa > Chordata > Actinopteri > Lophiiformes > Antennariidae > Antennarius > Antennarius striatus. Next base: position 23,153,659 of record NC_090784.1, on the reverse strand, counting down.
CATCCATAAGTCGATCAGGTTAAAGAGACCAAGAGGAAGAGGAGACAAGGGTGAGAGAGGTCAATAAAATGTATGAATGTGACGACAGAAGAGAAAAATCAGGAAAAATCTTTGTTGGAAAAGTCAGATGATGTTGGTAGATATAGAAATGAAAGTTATTAGCAGATTATCTGGTCTTTTTTATCCAGTTGTAGAGCGTTGGAGCTAAAATCCACAAGATTATATCACTGCTCTCCTGTCGTCGGTGGTAGTTTCTTACCTACAGTTTGAGATCATCTCACCTTCAAAAGTCGTTCTAAGTCGGTCTTTCTGCAACCCCAGAGATAAATCAGCGCTCGTCCTCCCTGTGAAGGTAACCCCACTGTCGTAACCCTTCAGAGATGTTCGGGGAAAGTCAGTCTTCAAAGTCTGGAGGTGGATTTCCTGGGGCCGCCATCGCTGGCGGGGGTCCAGCAACAGGTTGGAAGCCAAAGCGAAGACTAAAGCTCTCGATGGATGGAACACGGCTCCCGTGTTCACGCCGTTAACACCTGTAACGTGTTGTCCAGGGCAGCCACACACTCAGAGGACACCAACACTCACAATGACAAACAATGACAAGCCGCCAAGATGTCTCCTATTAGCTTGATTGCCAATTAGTCGCATTCGTCGGCCATAAACCAGGTCTGGCAATCAGCACTTTGATAATCAAGATTTAAACGCAACGTGAGGCAATTAGCGGCGCCAGAATCATCAATATTCAACTCGCGTGAGCGCCGGTCTATAAAAACAACCGTTTGAATACAAAACTTATTTAATAAGTCAAGAGGGACGGTTTGGAAAATGTAATTAAAACATTCAGGAAACATAAAATGCAATGATTAAGTTATGGGATACAGGATTTGAAAAATATATTTTATTAACGTCGAGTTCAATAAAACGATCCTGTGGAAGGAAGAGAAGCTGCAGAGTGCCTGTCGTGGTTGTAGTTTTATTATATTTTATAAGAATGGTCGGTGTTCTGTTCCCTGAACCGATCCTGACAGCTCTTGGATTTGATGGTAGAAAGTTATGCCTCCCCCTGCTGTCCTGGCATGCACACTACAACACGATATTGTCACGGATCCCCTTCGCTGCCACATGGTTACGTAAAAAAAAAAATCGACAATCGACATTGTGCAATCATTACATACGAATATCTAGAAGTGTTTGTATTTGCGGAAATCCTACATCTGCTTGTATTTTCTTCTTCTTTGGTAGGTTTCTGTGCATTGGCCTACGGGTTGTGGGTTCATATCCCTCTGACAGAGGCTTCCAGGTGGAACTATGGGATAAAAATGGAGTTTCTAGGTTACATTGACGTCCTCCTGATGCCTACATAACGACCCAAATCAGAATTCACACATTTATTTGTGGCGCAGAACTAAAACGTCTCGGCTGTGAGCGATGACACTCTTCCTAAAGATCTTCCTTCATTTGTCTTCCCGCACACGGAGGTGTTCATCCGTCTTAATCTCAACCTTACATTCCCGGGAATTTCCCGCCTGATATTCCATCACGTCGACGATCACGAGATCATCCGACCGACGCGTGAAGGCGTGTCTGCTCTGGTGCCCCGCCCACCTGTTGCTCACCGGCACTCGGGAAAGTTTTTTGTTTTTTTTTCCCGTCTCATCTGTGTGTTCCGGTTGAATCCGAGTGGCAGGTCGTCTTGATCGACGCTCCTTTGGGATCCTGGTCGGAACAAACAAACATGGCCGCCCGCGACCGGCGTATGCAGATACGCCGCGTCTCATTGGTGGATGGATCTGAGCTGTCTTCCTCCTGCAGCCCAAGGCGATGATCCTACCGGAGCGCGTGTCACACACACACACACACACACACACACACACACACACACACACACACACACACACACACACACACACACACACACACACACACACACACACACACACACAGTAACTGTCAGAGAGACAGGAAGAGAGACACAACACAGACGAATATGTCAGCGCCTCGGGCTTTGGCTGCGATCAGCCTATCGAGAAAGCTGTTGTGTTGTGTTGTGTGTGTGTGTGTGTGTGTGTGTGTGTGTGTGTGTGTGTGTGTGTGTGTGTGTGTGTGTGTGTGGAGGGGGGGGTCGTCTGATTATTGATTCTGACAGGCTTTGTGCTGACTGATACCAAATGTGTGTTTTTACAATTTACGAGGAAGAAAACGGAATGATTCATGATGATGGTGTTCGACAGTCCAGTCAGTCATCTCCCCCGACTGTGTGTGTGTGTGTGTGTGTGTGTGTGTGTGTGTGTGTGTGATCCATAACTGAACGCTCTCCAGAACGAGACCAGCTGAAGAACTTTAACTGCTTTATGCCAAATTAAACAAACAGCGTTTCTGTTTTGTCCTCCTTAATTCTGCTAATTGAAGCCATCAGGTTTTATCTTATGCAGCCAGACCGTGTTGTTATTCATGTTGTTATTTATGTTGTTATTTATGTTGTTATTCATGTTGTTATTCATGTTGTTATTTATGTTGTTATTTATGTTGTTATTCATGTTGTTATTCATGTTGTTATTCATGTTGTTATTCATGTTGTTATTCATGTTGTTATTCATGTTGTTATTCATGTTGTTATTCATGTTGTTATTCATGTTGTTATTTATGTTGTTATTCGTGTTGTTATTCGTGTGTCGACTCGACGCTCCTCAGACGCCCGACGGCTCGTCGCTTTGACTCTCTTCTCTTCATCCCGATCGACCATCTGCTCATTTCTTGAAAACAGCTCCAGTTCGAACAGATTACTCAAAGCACTAATAGCAGCGAGGGATGCATTAGCATTAGCATTAGCCCGGCTGCTCGTGGCGTTGGACCAATCGCTTTAAAGTTGATTACCGGGGGGCTTCATTGATTTCACTCCATTTGATAAGAAACGTATATATCAGAAACATGCTGTTAGCTTGAAGCTTAAATATTTGTTCCCTAAACGAGAAGAAACAAAACGGCGGCGTGAGAAATAAAAGAGGAAATCGGTACAACTCGTTGATTCCAGCCTGTTCTCTGACGTTCTGATAACACATCTGGCCTGGTCTGTTTTGTTTTTTTACTGCATTGATTTTATTTTAATCATCTACATTTGGAAAACATCCATCATGATCGGAGCTAAAAAAAACAAACATAATTAGAGCGAAATGGGAACAAACGGGACGATTGTCTCCGCAGGGGGAACGCAGGAGGAGTAAACTCATGACCTGACAGGTCGCACCAAAGAAAACAGGAAGAGGTTCACGTCTCTTTCCATTCCAACTCTGTTCACCTTCAGCCGCTGAATCGAGAGCTTTTCTCCGGAGGAAGAAGATCCAGAAAATGCTCTTTGCTGTCTGGAGGTTATATATATAGGTATATAGATATATAGATGTTAGGTAGATAGAGATATAAGCGGCCATGCAGTCACAATTTTATCTTTTCTGTCATCTTATCCTCCTCCAGGTGCCAAAGTGAGCCGGGGTTTATGGGGATGGGTTCTCTCCTGACCGTCCATCACGGAGTAGAACTCAAAAAACTTTCTGCTCGGGAACAGAAAAACTTCCCATTTAGACATTTTTATCATGTTTTTCTTTCATTTCCGTGGTTAAGGGTAGAATTCCGTCTCATTTTAAGATGTTATTTTTCTTCTGCACCACAAAGACTTTCACAATTTTCCCCCCCTGAAACTTCATTTAGAGAGAAGCTCATTGATGTTCAGGGAATTTTAAGGAAAAAATACCTTCTTTTTTTTTTTTTTTCCCGGATACGCAGCTAACATTTCTTTATGTCGTTCTTCTACAGAATGTACCTTTAGATCTGGAGCGTTTCATGCTTTCACTTTGAAGATGAGTCTCTGTCCTAAAAGAATTTCTACTCCAGCGGCTTCATTAATGAATTTCTCTCTGGACCGACTTGATGGATGAGCGCTGCTGACCAGGACGAATATTCTGCTGTCAATATTTGATGTAATGAAGATGAAGCTCCTTTCACTTCATTCAAACCACACACCTGTGGATCTTCTCTGGACGGTTCCCGTCTGAAGGTTTTTGTGACATCATCTACCTTCGCCAAGGACAAGCGAGTCCTAATTTAGTCGTTTCCAAACCCGAAAAACCAAAACAAAGGTTGTTTTGGGGCTCTTGAACCAACAACATGTTGTTTTCCTGGTGAGGACAGTCTTCACCAGAACATTTGAAGTGTTTGTGAGTGAGGAGGAGAAAACACAATCTTCCAGGCAGGCAATCTGCACTTCACAAACCTGTCTTGTTCTTGCTTCGGGATTCAGAGCGCGTTCCATCCCAGTCCAGCTGTGTGGGTTTTGTTTTGTGTATTTATATCGCGTGTGCTCTTTCAAGTTGTTCATACATACATTTTCTATTTTTACCCTACAGAAGGGAATATTACACCTTTCCCTCAGAGAGCCCATTGAGTTAAATCCTTGTTGTTGTGATCGCTCACGATGAAGACGAGGGTCGATGAACCGTAGAAACACGACATCTGTAATCACGTCTGTCTTAATGAGTCTTCATGCATATTAAGACACAGATAAGACACTTTGAGAATTATCTGTAATCTGTAAAATAAGAAAAGAAAAATGATAAGATGAACCTTCATTTGCACAAAAGTGGGGACATTTTACTTTTGTTTAAATTTAATTTTAATTGACTCATAATTATTATTTTTATTAATTATTATTTATTATTTGATTTAATTAAATAACAGTAATCCCTCGCTTATTTGCCCTTCAAGATGCAGAGCTTCACCACATCATGGATTTTTAGTAGGTTGTCACGTGATACAGTATTTAAATTACTGTAAATTATATATATATATATATATATAAACATAATATAAATATAATATAAATCTAAATAAATAAATAATAAATATAATATAAATAGTTCATCACTATATCGCAGAATTTCATTTTTTGCGGGTGGAACCAGTTTATATATGAAGGGATGACCTCCTCATCACCTGGTTTTCATCTGAGGCTCATGGCCTCCTGCTGAAGTGTCCTGAAGCCAGGCACCTCTCTGCTCATCCGTCATGGATCGTTCACATCATCTGAGAGCTGAAATGTAAATGCACCCCGCCACCCCCACCCCCGCTTCATCTGTGGACCGTTCCCTTGTATGAAGACACCCGAGGATTTGTTCTGCTCAAGAGGGATTTAGCTGTGTCTATTGGTATTAAAAATAAATCTCTCCTTGTGTTGCTGTTCCGTTATTATATGTTCCCTGTGAGGCTTCCTCCTGCCTCCCCGGTAACGGCGCGCTAACGAGCACGGAGGAGGAGAACGCTCATTCCTAGCAACATGAAACCCGACCCAGATCACGGCGGTGTCAGCCACAGGATGAGGAAACAGAGCAGCAACTTCCCACCGAGGCGGGAGATGTGCTGCAGGAATCAGATTACAACATTTTCTATCTGCACCTGTTCATCTGGGAACCTCAGGTGTTTAAATGACTGGAGATTAACCGTCGCAAAACCTCAGCTTGACCCTGAATTCTGCACCGTGAAGAGGATTATCGCTCACTGATAGCAGAATCCAGTTAAAACAAGGGAGTTTCCATCCCGATGATGCGCTGCTAGTCCGCCGGCTTTAGCCTTGAGCTCCGCGTTACGATTTCCTCAGCTGGGAGAAATCCATGTAAGACATCCCGAAGCAGAGCTGCTAAACATTCCCTGCAATGCCTGTTGGGGGATTCGACCATCTTCTATCGTATCTTTCAAGCACTGGCAGCCAGATGGCATGCATTAATCATAAACCGGATGTCATTATGAAAGTTTTCATCAGGTTTTATTGCTGTAGATTCTGCCCGGAATAATTACATTCCGTATTCAAGGGAAAACCCAGATGGTTGTCGATTCCAAAGTCTACAGTTGGGTTTATATTAAAGCTTTAAATCAAGGTTTATATTTCTAACAGACAATATTTTAAACATTGGTTTAATCCCATATTTTAGTTTTAGAGTAAACAATAATTTACAAAACAGAAACTGGTAAACTTGGTAAAGGGCCTAGAACCAACAACAGAATCCAATGTGGGACTCCAGGAAACATTGCCCTCTGTACTAGACGTGGGCGATCTTCAGACTATCCTGAGATTATTCTGAGGCGAGCGAGTCGGACAACCGTAGCCGGTACCTGGAATCAGTTTGCCTCCCAGCGCCCCGACTACCACCAATCCACATCTTTCAGGTGTCTTGTGTTTCTTCCAGGTGTCCAGACGGACCTCGACCCAACACGGTGCGGTCGTGTCAGCTGCCCTGCAAGAAGGACTGCATCGCGACTCCCTTCAGCGACTGGACGTCGTGTCCCGTTACCTGTGACGCAGGTACTTTAAAGACAAGATCGGCATCGTGATGACAGTAGTGATTACCAGTGACACGACCAGGGGTCACGACCTCGACACATTAACACCCACATCGTTAGCCGTAATTAATCGGACACATCAACGTGTAGGACAACCCTCGGGCCGACCCGTGTTGTTGTTTTCACGCCAGGGGAGGAACGCCCTGACGAGGTCGCCCCTGTCGAGAAAGACATAGAACTGATTTACCGTGAATCGTTATCTGTTTCGACGGCCATTTCAGGCGATGCGCTGGAATAAATCTCTCCATTCTGATTGGATGGCGTTGATATCTTCAGATTTAAAAGCAGCAAATTGAAGAAGAGGCTCGTTTCCTCTTAATGAACCAACAAGGTCATCTCGCTAGTAAATACTATCAGTTCAATCCCAGTCGGTTCCAGAGCCTAATGAGATTTTTCTTCATCAACTTTGTCAGCAAAATAATCAGACGTGCATGTTTTGGGTTTTTTTTTAATGACAACTGTCCCATTACATTTGGCGATAGTGTTCTCTAAGCCTGTTCTTCAAGGGCTGTTAGCCGAGCCGCTTAGCTTATCATCCTGTTCCTCAGCATTTTCCCATGCAGACGTTTCCTACTTTAACCCCATGATGGTCTCCGTCTCAGCCGGTAACACCGTGAAGAGAAAGCAATCAAGGAAACGTCTTATCATCCAGTTGCCGTCCAACGGAGGCCTGGAGTGTCCGGAGGTGCTGGAGGAGGAGAAGGACTGCGAGGGGCCCCAGATCTGCCCAGGGTTCAGGTAAGATATCCAATTCAGGAGCAACTTTAATTAGTGCCCGCATCAAGGAGGAAAAATACACTCAGGTTGAATAAATATTAAGGGGAGATCACCTCAATGTTTTGCCTCTAGCTTCACGGATTATGTTTTTAAAGTCGCACCATGATATCCTCAAAAGTCGGACCATTGGACTCTTAGAGTCTGTCCTCACCACTGTCTCTAATCCGTCCATCATGGCTGTCCTCACCACTGTCTCTAATCCGTCCATCATGGCTGTCCTCACCACTGTCTCTAATCCGTCCATCATGGCTGTCTTCACCACTGTCTCTAATCCGTCCATCATGGCTGTCTTCACCACTGTCTCTAATCCGTCCATCATGGCTGTCCTCACCACTGTCTCTAATCTGTCCATCAGGGCTGTCCTCACCACTGTCTCTAATCCGTCCATCATGGCTGTCCTCACCACTGTCTCTAATCCGTCCATCATGGCTGTCCTCACCACTGTCTCTAATCCGTCCATCATGGCTGTCCTCACCACTGTCTCTAATCCGTCCATCGTTCCACATGAGGCCACGGAAGTTAAGATCTCCCAGAATTGGATTCCTCTCCTAATCACAGTGTTTGACTCTTCAGCCTTGGAGTTTGATTTATTTAGTCAGTGATAACAACTACGATACCGGTCTGAGAAATAGCATTTTTCAAAGGCTAGTATATTAATGTCTTCACGGCCGTGATTTATTCCAGGTGGAAGACTCACAAGTGGAGGAAGTGTCAGCTGGTCCCCTGGTTCCTCAGACAGAGAAGCGCCAGCGCTCAGGAGACCTGTGGACCCGGCCTTCAAACCAGAGGTACCAGAGAAACCTAATCTCTGCATCTTGGCCAGACCGTTCCGAATCACTATAAATTAAATTGGCGCTCATCGCGGTGCATTTGCAGCCCGTCCACGACCAGGAAGCGGACGGACGTGTCAAGACTTAGAGAGAAGGCCGGTTTGCTTCAGGCACGCATTAAATCGTCAAGACGCAATTTGAAGCTGACACTCCTTAAAAACATCACCGGGAGACTTCATTTCCTTCTTGTCTTGTTATTATTTTTGTTTTTCCTCAGGTTTTGGGGGGAATAAAATGTGTTCACATCTCCCCAAGAGCCTCTTGAGACTATCAAGACTTTGACAGTTTGTTTCCCGGTGGTATATCTTCACCGGAAGCTCTTGTCATGCAAATTTCATCTCATACCTCGTGTTTGAAATTTAGGACGAAACGTCGCTCCTCGCATGTAGAATGGAGCGACCCGCCGTCCCGCCCATACGGCCTTCACGCATTAGCGACAAGTACTTTAAAGGAGTCGCGGCTGTCTCTCTGTAAAAGCATATTTCCTCCCACCTTTTCATAGAGGATGGATATACCATGTAGTCCTGGGAGGCTTTCATAAAAATCCAATTTCAGGGGGTCACGCAGAATGATCAATTTCATTATGTTCCAGCTCCTATAGAAGGCCATTATTAGTGCTTATATTTCTGTTTCTTCTTCGCTAGCTTACAATAATGGATGGAAGAATCAATTTATTCATGAAAATGCTTTATAGTTCTCTTTAGACTCACTCGCCGCTCCACTCCAGATTCAGTTCTTTGCTGATTTGATACTTCTTGACACCTGATGTCCAGAACCGACTGCACTTTATTTCACAGCCCGGACACCTCCACATAGATTTCTTTTTATTTTCCCACTGATTCAAACCGAATCAGACTCGCTGTCTTCCCTCGTTGCTGACAGCGTCATGTTGCTCAGAGTTTTCTGTAAGTTTGCAGAAGACTGATGACAAAATCCCCCCCCCCCCAAAAAAAAAGTTGTTTCACATTAAAAATAATGGTTGATTTTGAAGCATAGAGGGCTAGGTAGGTTTTTGGTTTGACTTGCCTGAATTGAAACCAGTTTGATTTCATGCTAATCATGTGTTTGACAGGTGTTGGTGGCATGGGGCTAGTTAGCAGCAGTCCCAGGATAGCATATTAGCTGTGTGCTGCAGGGCGCTGCCTCCTCAGATTTAGGAGTTGTCCAAACAGTGCAAACAATCCCTTTTTTTCCCCTCATTCCTAACAGGGCTTTTATTTAAAACATTTTAGAACTTCCAATGTGACCTGGAAGCTACCGCTACCTGTTCTCAACTCGGCAAAAAAAAAAAAAAGTTAATTGATTGTTTTGATGGGAAACTTCAGAAGCAGAAAAGTTCAATTAAAATGGGTGTCGTGAGAAAAGCCCAGATGGATTGTGTTGGGGTGTCGTTCCCCCTTCCCTGGCCTGATAGCAAACCCCTTTGAAAATGTTTACGCCGGCCCGACTCGATTACTATTACCACATCTGAGAGCCAAAGGTTTTCAGATAATAAACAACCTAAAAGCTTAATGATAAAACTCACTAAAGGAGTCTACTGGGGGCTTCCTGCAGCCATTAGGTCTGGGAAAAACCCAGTTAGTTTTGATGCTCTCCACATTGATTTTCTAATAATTCGGCTTCGGTGGCGCCCGAAAGGCTTTTGGTGCAGGAAAAGTGTGGTGTTGTTTACCTGGATGGAGGTTCACCTCTGAGGGGGGAAAACACTGCAGGATCACTATTAAACTCACAGAACAACTTTACGCATGTACTGCTTCACACACACACACACACACACACACACACACACACACACACACACACACACACACGCACACGCTAGATAAGACCTGACCCAGCAGTGCCCCCAGGGTTCTGCAAAATGTGCTTAGAGATTGATTTCTCTGTGAAGGTACAGCCCTGCAGAACGCCTGCATCACAGGAAAATGAAATATTGCGGCAACGCAAGTAATATCCTTTTATTGAAAGAGCAAAGAACGGGGATGATGCAACGCAACATAATCGAGGGCTTCAAACCAATTAAGGTGGAAACGTGTGTGTGTGTGTGTGTGTGTGTGTGTGTGTGTGTGTGTGTGTGTGTGCTCTGGTTGTGATTGTCATTTAGTCCCATGAGAGCTGAGATGAAATCAGTTTCCAGTAATTCTTAGCCTGGCCTCTTTAATTCTAATAATCAAATTATTTTGTTCATCAGTGAGAGTTAAATGTCGGGGGTTATCGCTGTAGATATTATTATTACTAGTAGGAACTGTTCAGCGTATAGAAATGGTTGTCTAATGTTCTATCTGCATCCAGCCAATGAAAACAACTCTGAGTGGCATCGTTTGAATTTCTGGAAGCTTGATAATTATTGAAGTTGATATACCACAGTGCAAAATTACTAAAAGAAATGGGATTGAACTATTATCTGTTAAACATTAAAAAGGACTGTTTAGCTTGTCTTAGCTTAGCCTTTGTTAGCCTAGCGTTTGGACTGGATCAGGGTGGAGCTGAGTTTTATGTAAAGCTGGCACTTCTACAACAAATTATAACAATCAATTATAAATTAAAAAGTGGTTTTATGTTGGGGGTGGGGTGGGGGGGTAGTGTTGGACTTGCAAATTAGAAGTGTCCTGAAGCCTTCCTGGACTCTATACATTCTAACAAAGCCTTTTTGGCCTATATACGTTCTAATGAAGCCTTGGCCCCCCCTCCCTCTGATTCTTCCAGCTGTGTCCTGTCGCCAGATGGACGGGACGCAAGCCGACATTGGCGAGTGCCTGAAATTCGCCAAGGCCATGCCTTCCATCACCCAGCCATGTCAGCTTCCCTGCCAGGACGACTGCCAGCTGACCAACTGGTCCAAGTTCTCGTCCTGCACAGCTGACTGCGTGGGGGTCCGGACCAGAAAGAGGGCATTGATAGGTGGGAACAGAGCGCCTCAGTGCAAACAATGCACTGTTGTGACAAACCCATTAGCATTGCAGTTTAAGTGCTGCTGAGGTAATGTTGGTGGGCGATGCTCCAAGACACGCAGAGTCAAGCAAAGCGCAGGGTCATAAATCTATCGGTGTACGTCTCGCCTGCTAAATGCTCCTCCGGGGAGCTAAACTGAAGTATCTTCTCAGCTTTTGTTATCCTTGGGAGAATCTCCAGGGAGTCGTGGTCATAAAGCTCAATCGCAAGGATGGTGCAATGCGTTAAGGCACCACTTCAAGACGGTGGAAGGAGGCAAACTTTTATGTCCCGCTGAAATCCTTTGACTGAGAGTTCATGCGATACGTAAACTTCAGACTTGATAAAAGTTAGCATCAACGTAAAACGTTTGATGATATTGGATAAAAGAATAATTCCTAAGTTTCTACGTTCAGATCATTATAAAGCACCAAAGCTATCAGGTAAAGCTATGTAGAAAGTTAACGTCTCTATATTTGTATGCACACAAACAAACAATGATGGACTACCAGAAGTAAAAGTTTTCTGCACGGTGATCCGTGATTAACGATGCTCGAAGTATCTGAGGGTAAAACAAACATCTGTTACTTTTACCCCTGCTTGAAACTATTTTACTGGCATCATCTGTCATCAAGAGTTGCTGTTTGAATCCCACCCTGGTCCATTGATAGTCTCAGGACACCCCATGGAAGAAGACCGCGTCTGTTCATCCATGTCCCTTTGCGTCCTGTAGGGCGGAGCAAGAAGAAAGACAAGTGCAAGAACACGCAAATGTACCCTCTGAGCGAGACCCAGTACTGCCCTTGTGACAAGTACAATGCCCAGCCGGTGGGGAACTGGTCGGACTGCATCCTGCCGGAGGGCGGTAGGGCGGAGACCGTCCTGGGGATGAAGGTCCAGGGGGACATCAAAGAGTGTGGGCAGGGCTACCGCTACCAGGCCATGGTGTGCTACGACCAGGACAACAGGCTGGTGGAGACGTCTCGCTGCAACAGTCACGGTGAGTTGAGTACAGTCGTACACGCCGTGTTTAGAGCGATGGCCGGCGGCGGCCAATCAGCAGGACACCAGGGTAGGGTCAACGGGTCGCAAATGTGTGCCGGCTGGAAGCTGTTTGTGTATGAACTCTGATTCTGGTCTCAAAGAACCTGTTTGTTGGGTTGTACTCCGGCTAACACCAAAACATACGTACAGTCGAACCTCGAGATACGAGTTTATTCTGTTCTGTGACTGAACTCGTAAGTCAAGCAATAGTTAGCCATTTAAAATCATTTTGATGCATTCCAGCCTTGTAAAAAAAGCCCCAAACCCCCTAAAAAAAACACATTTCTATCAACCAATAGACATGTAGACCTTACCTGTGAACAAACATATCGACAGAGTGACTTCTTGTATCTCAAAACACTGGCATGTCGAGCAGCTCGTATCTCGGGGTCCTCCTGTACTGTTGTGGAATGGTGGACACTTGGCTGCTGTTGTTTTAACGTGTGGTCCCTTGTCAGAGGGGTGTCTGTTCTGACCAGCGTGGCCACACCCTCTGACACCCCCCAGAGATGCTATGCTCACCCTCACATCATCCTTGGAGCTATTTTTCCTGAACAAATAGTCCCAGGAACACCTTTGACAGCGCGTTGGGGTGATTACTCTCTGCCAGATGCATCAGATCGCTGCAGATGCAGCAATAACTTTATGCTCCTTTTAAATATTCATCTAAAACAAATGCTTCCTCGCTGGCGGAGGCGCGCAGCTCGTCTTTGAATACCGACTTTCACATTAGGTTTTCCTTTTTCTGGAACACTCCTGTCAGAACCATTTGTCTCCTTGTCGTAAGGTCTTATCTCAGATCCGAAATACTTCAAGCAGAGAAATCTGGGCTCATGAACTCGTTGTGAAATTGCTGTGAAATGGAATGCGGGGCGACTTTGAAATGAATACATCACTGTTATAAGCGTGGCTTTAGCCTCCGTCTGTGACTCACGCATTCAGATGTGCGTCACTTAATCTGGGTGTGGGTGTGACAAGAGCTCGGCGTCAGGACGGGGTTGTGTGTTTTTGTCATACATGGGGTTTTTTTGTATTTGTGCAACTTCAAGCTTAAAATGAAGAAACCGGAACCAAAAAAAGCCATTCGGGGGTCTCGCTGTTGGGACAAGTGACTCTCAGAGAGGTCATTAAATTTCTCCCCTTCATTCCCTCGTGTCACTCCCTTCATCTTCCTCCTATTCTGCTCCTCCAGCTCATCATCGTCGCTGTAAATCTAGAGGAAGGGGGCGGCGGCCTGATCCTTCCGGCTGATAGGACGCCCTCGGCTTAGATGGCGTTCAGGCAAAGTTCGCCGACATCAACAGAAACAAAAGGATCTGTCTTGATCCAGTATCTGTGGCGCTTCTCATCCGTCCATGAGGAGGGAATATCATGGGTTGGATTTCTCTACCACCCATCATGACAGAATATTTCCTACATCCTACATATTTCCAACCGAGTCGATCCCGACTGCAGGAAGACGAATAATCAGCAACACGAGAAGTGAGAAACATCCGACCGACAAATTACTGATTCCATTAGTTCCCAGCGATGATTGCAGCCACAAGAAGATCTAATTAGTGTGTTGTCATGTTCAATACAATCAAGACTGAGATGGAGGCGTTGGAGACTCGCACCCCCCATCCCCCTGGTTTATGTGCTTCCATGTAGGGTAGGGTGTTTCTCCAGGCGATGGAGGGGCGGTGGTCATCTAACCCTCCAAATGGAATGTTTTCAAAGGCAGACTCCAAAAAAACGAATCCCACTATATATCGCTGCAAATATTCATGAAAAAAAAGGTTAAAAATTGATAGGAATATCTAAATTATTAACAAACGAATACGTAATTCAATCGTCGTATTTCACTCAGTAGTTTATCTGGACATAAACGTGTTTTTTTAAAATGCGGTTTGTGTTGTCTTCTCTTGTTCCGTCCTGTGAAATGAGGTCAGATCTGTAAAGATTTTACACGACTAGAATGCGTTTGTGTTTTCAAGGGGGCGCCTGAACAAACCAGGAATCTGATCCCATTTCCCGCAGGAATGAAATGTGCTGCCAAACTGCTGTGGGAGTGGGAGGTCCTGAGTGTTGTGGAGATATCTGTGGTAATTATCAGAACCGGAACAGAAGGTGGAGAAGCGAGGGGTTAGGATTGAACAGAGGGATAGGAATCAGGTCTTTGTGGCTAAATCTGAGTAGTAACCATCCAACTGGGGTAGTTATGTTTAGAATGGGGTAGAGTCGGTGTAGGGGTTGGGTTATAACACTTTTTAAAGCCCAACCCAACTGTGTCTGCACCCCTATAGTGGAGTTTATGTCTAGAAGATGCTGCGTTGACCTTTACCTCCGACGTGACGTTAGCCGATAGCTGCCGCGGGGCGTTGACCTCATCTGAGCCGAATGAGGTGAAGGAGGAGCAAATGCATTCCCCTCAGGAAGCCGTGAGGGGTGAAGCTCCAGGGCAAGTCTCTCGCTGAGGAGACCGACGAACTCCGAGCGACGAAGCGATTTTGTCGGAAACGCAACGAGGCGCGTTTGCAAAATGTGTTGATGTGCACCAACGCGCCTCATCTGGGTTCTCATCCATCCTGTGGATACACTCCAGAACACCCAGGTATTAGACTGCCCCCCGTCGCCTCTTGGAGGATGCAGGAGGTGTGACGGGGGTCAGAAGTCAGGCGGCGATGTGGGTTCATCGGAGCGTTTCGGGAGCGACTGTGGAGTAAACCTGGAGGAAGACGCCGAGTCTTCTTCCTCCGTTTCTGCTTCACTTCATCCTCAGTTCTTTCGTCCTTCACTTCTTTTATGCTAAACATAAAACGCGTGTGGCGTACAGAACAACGGAGATGTTCTTTAAACGTATATTCCAATCTCCATCGGGGGTTCAAGGTTGGTTGGGCGGTGAAATTAAGCGAAGATGTTCTGTTGGCAGCGTCAGACGGCGGCGAGTCGCTGCCAGCTTCCAAACCCACTTCTCAAGGTAATGGCGGCGATCTCCTACCTGGACGCGACCCAAAGCCTTCCCAGAGTGCTCGGCGTTGCATCTGGCAGCGGTACATCGGTTGAACTCTGGGCGAACCGGGGCCGAGGTGATGCATCGTTTGGGAACTCACAGCGACTTACCGGAATTGAATGTGCGGGAAAGACCGCAGAGGGAGGTCAGAGGTCGTGAAGGCTTGGCCTCGTCAGCCCTCAGAGGCCGTGTCGGAGTCGGCAGGGTGTCGGTGTAAAGACGCCGATCTGGCCTCGGGGGCGACGGAGTGTAAGGAGGTCAGAGGAGTGTGTTCAGTCGGCGCCGAGCTCTAAAGACAGACTTTTTACGAATTATTATTCAATTATTATTGATTTCTGATTTCATGTAATGAAATTGGTCAGCAGGAATCTTATTACTCGTTTTTTGGGCCTGTGGCGTGAGATCAGGTCCTGTTGAGTCGAGTCAAATTTAAAGCTGTATTAAAGGCATCCATCCACCATCTCTGAAGGGGGGTGGGGGGCGAGGAAAGAAAAGACAAGATGACACCCAAGAGTGAGATTTATTCATTATTATTTCAATTCGATCACTAAATGTGGTTCATCCAGCAGAACATAATGAATCGATGGAGTTTGTGCGTATTTCTGACGGCCGACACGAAGCTGAAGCATGTCATAGTGAGAAATGTACACGTCTGTTCGTCTGTGTGTGTGTGTGTGTGTGTATGTTCAGTGTGTGTGTGTGTCGCACTTCAAACCGAGCAAGTTCTCTCAAAATGCGTTAAAAATAGGCCAATTAAATTCTGCAGAGCTTCATTATGCGCTGCAGCCGAGTTGGGAAGCGACTGCTGGGAAACCGCGGCCCCCGTTTCAGATTCCAAGAGGTGGAGGTTCAACCTGCAGCGAGATTTGAATTCTACCACCTCTGATTGGCCGAGCCGAGACAATCAGAGGTAAAGCCGGCCGAGTCATTGAGTCATCACAGCTGGAGTTCAACATCCGGTTGTTTTCTTTTATATTCATCGTCTTGAATACCTTTAAAACAGGACTGACCCGCCGAGTTCAAACACCCCAGACTCTTCGGTATTTTTGATGTACCAATGTTGAAGAGGTTCAGTTTCTCAGAAATTAAAAAGTTCCCTTCTTTTATCTTTTATTGTCCTGAAAACGCAGCAAAGTCATCATTCTCTCTTCCAGTTATCCCCTTAAAAGCTGCAGACCCGTCATTTATCGACCCGTCTCATCTCCTCCTCCTCCTTCTTCTTCTGCCCGTCCTTCAGGCTACATCGAGGAGGCCTGCATCATCCCCTGCCCGTCGGACTGCAAACTCAGCGAATGGTCCAACTGGTCGCGCTGCAGCAAGTCCTGCGGCAGCGGGGTCAAAGTTCGCTCCAAGTGGCTGCGAGAGAAACCCTACAATGGCGGACGGCCGTGTCCCAAACTGGACCACATCAACCAGGTACCGATTGCAGACGTTAGACTCATCCACTGGTTGATAATGAACAATCGTTTAGAGTCTTCCCTCATTTTTGCTGAACCACTTCCTGCTAAAAAAGCTAAGTGTGCTAAAAATGGACGCCATGCTCCTGGCACAGGGTGTACACTTCTGTATTTGCCAGGTTCACACAGGTACTGGCCTCCAGAGGCTCTCCTCATACATTCTGCTCACGCTCATTAATTCCTGTGTCTCCTTTTTAATCCGCCCCCGACGCCTGACGGATACGACTCGCCGCTCCAGGCTCAGGTGAGAACAGCTTCCCCTCATGTAGCGACACATGTTGGGTGTCAGGGGTCGGGTTGGGAGTTCTATTTATGTAGACGAGTTGAACCTCGGTCAGCCGAGGCGGAGCCAATATTCTACTGTTAGTTGAGGGTAATCCAGACCCTGACGGTGTGGTGGTGTGGTCAGGTGTACGAGGTGGTGCCGTGTCAGAGCGACTGCAACCAGTACGTTTGGGTCGCCGAGCCGTGGAGCGTCTGGAAGGTCAGCAACGTGGACCTGAAGGAGAACTGCGGTGAAGGCGTCCAGACCAGGAAAGTCAGGTGAGACACAGGAAGTTTCTGAACGATAAATGGTGATCAATTGGTCCATTGATCCCTAAACGGACTTTGTTTGATGGATTTTGGACGCGGAGCAGAGAAGAACCCGTTGGATTCAAGCATGTTTAACCTTCTTCAGACGGACTTCCTTCCTGACATAAAGTGTAATTAGACTCTACGAGACTTAGAGGTGCACAAACTAACAATCCATCAAAACACACATTATAATAATACTATCATTATAAAGCACTACAGTAACACACAAATAATAAGACTCAGGGGTGTAGTTGGTGCAGCAAATATCTGCATCCATAACCCTTGTGTTGATGAAGTCTGATGTCTTTTTATGCTGGGTCAGCGTTTATGCAGCTCGTGCACCATCATAGTGATTAGACCCTAATGTTCTCACAAGGCAGCTGAGAACTTTCATCAAAATAACGTTGGTTTTTATGAGGCGCTGAGGGGCCCCAGACTCGGGTAGAAAACGTAAAATATTTACGCTGAATAGACAACGACCAGGCAACGCGGTTCTTCTTCTACTCTCTGATTACAACTCCGACGCTGCCCCGAAACGACGGTCCAACCCGCTGTTTCTCCACCGATCCCGCAGGTGCATGCTGAACACCATCGACGGCCCGTCCGAGTCCGTCGAGGACTACCTGTGCGACCCCGAGGAGATGCCCCTGGGAGCCCGGGAGAGCCGGCTTCCCTGCCCCGAGGACTGCGTTCTGAACGACTGGGGCCCCTGGAGCCGCTGCAGCCTGGTGAGAACCGCATCCCATCAAACGTCAGGGTTCCATGAAGCCCGCTGAGATTCATCACAACGAAGTATGGTGAAGTATTCTCTCTGAGGCGCGCGGAAGAGAAAGTGTAGCTACGCGGCGTCACCGTTGGAGGTTTAGTTTTTGTACGCCTGGGAGGAATAAAAGAGAAATATGAGCTGGGATGAAGGAGAAGAATAGCTTCTACATCATCTATATTGCTCTGTACTCACTGTGGATTCAGCAAGGGAGGAAGATGATTTATGATAAGGAGAAGGCTTCTAAATTTACAATATCCGACGCGTACGCTCGGGCCCTTCCTCGTCAGATGGGACGTATTGGCAGACGCCAAAGCGGCTAAAAATATCCCCTCAGTTTACGGCAGAAAGAGCAAATAATGAGTTTTTAGATAGACGTCGATTTGTAGAAGTGGAACACGAGAAAATAATCCCATTGGTCCAGAGACGCCGACCTGTGAACTTCCCGTTCAGACTGGTCTGGTTTCATCTGCTGTTCTTACAGCGACTCCCCAGCCGCTTCTCATCACTCTCCATCCTCCACTGAAGAGCAAGAAGCACTGACCCCCCCCAATCTCAGTCTGGAATTGAAGCCTGTGGCGAGTTCCGCCTCATGTTTAATTCATGGCGCCGGTGATGGAGTTACTCAAAAGGCCGTCCATTCCTCACCGACCGTGTAGAACCTGAATACCTGCTGATGGGAACAAAACATCCACATGTTGGGAACGGCAGGAGAGAGTCTTTAGTAGAAGTACAGACGGATCATTTAACTAGAAATATGAATATGCAGGTAGTCCTCAACATACGAACACAACCGGTTCCTAGAGGTTGTTCTTAACTAGAATTGTTCGGAAGTTGTTATTTATTCAATTTCAATCTATAATCACCATTTTAGGTCATTTAAATGTAATTACTACTCTATATTACTGAAGTAATGTCATTACTACTCTACTAAAATAATGTAATTACTACTATAAATACTAAAGTAATATTCTCTCAGACTGACCAGAAATAATTACAGGATGTTAAAACAACACAGAATAAAATAAAATACAGGCTCAGGTCAGTTTAGAGTTCAGTCGTTCTGAAAATACGTCATTTTTCAACAAAATATACGTTATAATAAAAATTAAGTTAATGTCATTTCCTCTGTCCAAATACTGGACTCTAAAAATCACTAGAAAACCATTAAAATCTCCAAATATCATGTTACTGTACAGCGAATCAGAATAAAAACGTGTGATCATGTTAAAATACATACGTATCTACCGCTAAGCATCACTCGATCAGTTTAATCCAGATCAGTTTACGGTAAAACTTTAATCCTGATAATTTAATCCTTGAAGAGAAGAAGAATAAAACACTTGAAGGAACTCTCCACCAGTTTTTAAGATCATCAACAACGACAGTGAACGAAGTGGTGCTGCCCCCACGGGGGTTGTGGCAGAAAGGGGAACTGCAGGACAATCGTCAGATGTCCTGTATCTCTGAATGTCCATAAATTGAGGACAACCTGTATATAAATATACATGCTTGGTGTTTTTTTCCAGCCGTGCACCACAACCAAGAGCCGCGTTCGGACGGCGTACACCCTCCGGTCGCCCAGCGTGGGGAGGCAGTGCCCCGACACGACGGACAGCGAGCCCTGCAGCCTGAACCTCAACTGCTTCAACTATTTCTACAACATCACAGGTAACGGCAGCGCCAGTTGTTTTTTTTGCTTCATTCTGATGGAAGAACGAAGCAAAAACTAAAGTTAAACTCCGGAACAGACATGGATAAAGGGGCGGAGCCACGATCCTTCGGTAGTTCTGTATAATTCAGGACCAAAAAACCAAAAGCAACTCTTTTCATCGCTATTTACTTCATTTATTGTTGTCTATATCGACGATGCCCCACTTTTCCCGCCATCCTGGGTTCACAGTGGCGTCGTATGTACATAACATACGAGCAGAGACTATTATGGGGTAAAACACTCTTTTTTTTGTTTCTTTGTTGATGCTGAGACCATCCCAAGCTGCTCCTTCCTTCCCAGTCGCGCTGGTTTTCTTCCTGTCGCTCTTTTCTCGCTGCGATCTCCTTCCATCCGGTCCCCAGAGTGTCTCAAAGCAGACACCGTTCCCTGAGTTGTGTTTGCAAACGAGTTCGCTGAGAGTAAAAAAAATAAAATAAAATAAAGAACCCGCTCATCTTCGTCGGCGGATGGCACACTTGGTGACTGATACCTCCGACTCCCTGTTGTTGCAGTGTTTTTTAAAAAAAACAGCGTTTGTATTGTGGTTTTAAAGTCTGGAATGAAACGTCTCAGCGCTTCACAGGACAGTTTTTTTCAATCTCTCGACTCGCTTTTAGGAAAAAAAGAAAAAACTTTGATGCTTGCCTGTAAATTCTGGTTTTTTAACCAGAATCTGATTCGGTCAGAACCACGTCGTTTTCTCTAACGGTTGCCAGTTCAACCGAGCTCTTCAACCTTGAAACCCCACTTACACACACACACACACACACACACACACACACACACACACACACACACACACACACACATGAACTAGTGTTGATAACACAACAGAAATTAGACCTTGACGATTCACTTATCTCCTGATTGGACGCTCGGAGGCGAATGCAGAATTGATTCTTGATCGACTGAATAGATAAGAGGGACTATTTTCTGCCCTCATAAATGACTTGTTTTAATTCCTCCTCTTCCTCCACCCATCTGTGCGTAAACATTTTCTTTATCTGGGGTGTAACTCTAAAATCCCTCGACGCATCAAACATATGTTCGATGCTCTGCCTCGTGGTGGATTTTTATTTTATTTTCGTCCTTTTTTGGGGGGAAAATATTCAATTTGAGCTTTTTTTTTTTATTGTTGAACGTTTGCCTGGACGTTAAACTGACTCCATAAACCTGCAACAAATCACCTGTGATGTGGATTCTACTGTTTAGGAATGTTTACATTTTTTGCGTTTCCATGGAAACAGCTCATTCCCATGCTTAAGAAAACAAGTGAGATTTGTTTTTTGAAATATATCGTGTGTGTGTGTGTGTGTGTGTGTGTGTGTGTGTGTGTGTGTGTGTGTGTGTGTGTGTGTGTGTGTGTGTGTGTGTGTGTGTGTGTGTGTGTGTGTGTGTGTGTGTGTTGAAATGCAATGAGTCACATGACCGTTCAGCTGTTAGAAAGGCAGCGTGTTACCTCAAACCCTTATCACACACACACACACACACACACACACACACACACACACACACACACACACACACACACACACACGGACTTTCCATAATTCTCAGATCTGATTAGAGAAACCACCTGGAAATTAAAGTGTGTAATTATTCAAATGGGTCTGTCACAGTAATGTTACACCTACCCCCCTCACCCGACCCCCCAGACATTATTTACCTTCATAAATAAACGAGTCAATCTTACTAGAAAGAGAGACTTTGTTAAATCTAATATTTCTGCCGTCGTGGCGTTGAGTTTCCAGTCGTCCAGTTTCCTAACTCCTTGGCTACTTCCTGTTTGTTGGTACCGACCCGGTGTGACGAGCGCCGCTCTGCTTCCCCTCAGACTGGAGCACGTGTCAGCTGAGTCCCAACGCCGTGTGCGGGGGCGGCATCAAGACCCGGATGCTCGACTGCGTTCGAAGCGACGGCAAATCGGTGGACATCAAATTCTGCAAAGAGGTGAGACTTTTCGTACTTCCTGTTGTGATTCAAACAGACCGGTTCTTCGTGCGTCACAGGAGGGCAGAACCTTTATGGCTCCATCACGTCACATGACCGTGGCCTTCCAGACCATATTAGTCCCAAAGCAACATGAAATACACATTCTGGGAATTATAGTTCTGAGATGTCAAGTCGTGACTAATTGAGTGGTCGACTTCGACGGTTTTTCCCGAACGGTCGTGATGATCACACCAGGAATGACTTGGCTTTGCATTCCGTCAGCTGAACCTGGAGAAGAAGTGGCAGATGGTGATCTCCTGCGTGGTCGAGTGTCCCGTCAACTGTCAGCTCTCCGATTGGTCGTCCTGGTCGGAGTGTTCGCAGACCTGCGGATTGGATGGTAAGATACAGCGATCTGGACACGTGGCCCGTCATCACCGCTCTAATTAAAACTGTTGTTGATGACATTTAGTTGGTGTTATTATCTAGAACTGACAAGACTCAGAAATATGTGACCTTTACTAACAAGACACCTTCGCCACACTCTTCATCATCAGTGAAGTACGACCTCACACTGATGTGAACTGATGTTACGTTTCTCAATAATTAGACGGACTCGTATTAAATTATCCGGCAAAAGGAACTCATGACAAACAAATAATCCAACGCACCTTCATTAAAGCTCTCCTTTAAGAGATTTATGAAGGTAAACATCGACTTCCGTCTTTTGGAGTTACGTCAGTTCTCGATCACAGCAATCCCTCGCTTATTCACGGATGTACAGCTTCACTACATCGCAGATTTTTAGTAGGTAGTTACATGATAGCGTACGCGCATGCTATTGGCTGACAGCATCAGGAAGTGTATTAAAGAAACAATTTACTAAAATACAAAAGTGGGGAAAGGTAATACAGATAGAAGGTGGTTTAATATCAGAATTTAGTTGTTTGTCTACTTAAAAACAAATATTATCTAAAAATATTAGTCTTCCGTTTAGCCTGGAGACAAGACATCATTTTTTACCTCTCGCCGCGTGTCCTGGAACAGATAAACACAGTTAGCTGTCGTTTACCTGTAAACGATGCTGGATGTTTGTGGGCGGAGCTCGGCGGTGTTGATGGTAAACACTCTGAAATGGCATTAGCCTCTCAAACCCTCACGAAGCTGCAGCTGCTCCAGTCGCTACAGACTCACGCTGAGCAGCACAAGATTGCACAGCTTGACTCATACTTCTCCACGTAGCGACACACGCTTTGCATGCTAATGATAATACCAGGGTGTCGTCGATATGGTGACGAAATGACGCCGTCTCACCCAAGGTGACGCCTTAATTGCAGACTGGTGACACAAAGTGAAAGTAATTTTTGAAAGTGTTGTTTGTCTGCATCTGTTGCTATGTCATCATATTAGAAAAATGCTATTTCCTCTTTAGGATTATTTGATGCTGTTAGCTTGGATGAAGGCGTTCTTTCTCTGAGGTGGTTGTTGTTGAGGTTATATACGTGAACATGCATGAGTGTAAAGAAGGGAAGTAAAACACAAGTCTGGACACATTCTCACAGGCGGTAGCAGCGTTTGTAAAAGAACCTCGCATCGACAGTTTTGTGTTTGCGATTTTTGCACCAAAGTGCGGTCAGCAAAACTTAATTGGATAATAAAAGAAAAAGTTGTATCGCACACTTCCTGCTCCTCCACGAGGCATTTAACCAAGAAAAACCAAACAGACACAGACAAATTCTCTGCTGAAGTCCCCCTACCCCCAAACGGCCAGCCGGCGTTCGCCGGTTTCTTGTTCCGGTAGTTCACACAATCGATTGTGCACCATTACATGCGCGTCTCCTCGGGGCGTTGGGGAAGGCTTTGAAGAAGATGCTGCACGGCGTCGGTTGCTGAATCACGAGGAATACGATAAAAGTTTAAGAAAAGGCTAAAAGAGCGGGAGAGGGCTTTTGTCGGATGCGTGTCGGTGGAGTAGAAGACCCGCTTGTGCGTGTGTGGGTTGTTGTGATTGGTGTTTTATCTGGTGAGAGGTGTCGTAGGTTGAGGTGAGCGGTTTGGAGGCAAAGAGCGATGAGAAAATGAAAGTGGGACGTGTAAAGAAAATAAATTTGCCGATTGGAGAGTGGGTGTTTGTAAACAGGTAAACAGAACGGAGATTTAAACACCGAGCGCGTCGGGGGTGGGGCGGTGACATTACTCGCTAATACGCGGCATCAATGCCGCACTTGGGTAGTTTCTGAGGTGTTAGCGGCGGTTATTGTGTTGGATTGATTTGGAAGAAAAAGACGTTTTAGTCGAGTGGCCCGAGAAGCAATCTGGAGGGCAGAGCAGCGTTTTGGGCTATTCAGCCGTAATGAAGGGTTCTGGTGAATGAAACGGACTCAAAACACGCGTGTGGAACATTTAAAACAGGTCGAGCAGCGTGTCGCTTTGCACTACTTTATCCAAACCTCTACGGATTCAGAAAATCTTTGTTGAAATCATCAAAAACGCACAATGATTCTCGCTTTAGCGCTCATCGATCAACCGATGGACGGTTAGCGTCGCTACCTTAAACTAATTTTCTCCCGTGGCCACTTTATTAGGAATCAAATAACTTTTCTGTAGCTGAGCTCTCCGATCGATCATGTGGTTCATTGATCTCTGCTTCTCCCACTAATGATCAATAAGACAAACTGCGGTCGCACACGTGTGTGTAGCAGTGCGCCGTACCCGTGTTTAGCTGCTACGAGTAAATTTACGTCTAGATCGGGGGGATGAAGATGTTCTTTCCTGTTTTGATGGATGTTTTCTTTCTCCAGGTAAGATGTGGAGGCGGCGGTCGGTGGTCCAGGCGTCTCAGGGCGACGGCCGGCCCTGCCCCGCCCAGCAGGAGCAGTGGAAGCCCTGCCCGGTGCGACCCTGCTACCGCTGGCAGTACAGCGCCTGGTCGGAGTGTCGGGTGGAGGTACGTCATTAACGATCACCTCGACCCCCGTCAGCTGGAGAAACGCCGCGCTGGCGGGCGTCGGCTCGGATCGATGAGATCCCGGCGTCGGAGCCAAAAAGTGGATTTTTTTCAGAGCAAAATCTCAGCGTTAGCGAAACGTAATGGAGTTTGGAATATTGATGAACGCCTCATCAAAATCAGCTCGGGCATCTATCTGACGGCTTTTAATGCTGACTCATCACTGTAAGCTAATTCCTTCGCGAAGGCGATAGGTTAGCAAAATGTGGGCGGAGTTTAATGGGTGGACAGGGAGTCCTGTCACCTCCTATCCTTCATTTAGATGGTTTATGTCGCTCATTTAGGGCCAACTGGCCTCCTCCAATCCAGGTTCAGCCGTTACCCATAATGCATTGGAATTCATTAACGTTTCTGCAGCTCCTATATGTTTGAAGATTTCCACTTTGACAATGATTAATAATCGTCTTCTATCCATTCGCTAACGACGACAACAACCGTATGAAGACGGGTTTTACTTCATGAATATTTCAAGCAGCATCATTTTTAATCAGAAGTACTAAAAGTAAACAAAACCATCAACGTTCAAAGCATTAATTTGCCCGTAATGTGTTTCCATAGTAACTTAATTTGCTCACAGCATTTATCAGATTTGTGTTAAAGACAAAAAATAGTCCAAACACGACTTCAGGAAGTCAGTATGATGACAGAACGGCCTTTTAAGGCATTAGAACACAATGAGATGTTTGTTGTCGCTGATTAACTAAATTAAAACGCGTCGAGACAACGGGCCTCTTTGTGCGGATTTTAATTACATATTTGTTTAAATATGTAACGCTGCCGTCTGTTCAGAGCTTCATGAATTAAAAACACGCTTTAAATCTCGGCGTCTGTGAGGAGCGGCGGCGGCGTCCTGCTGTCGGCGTCTCGTCCTCCATGATGGGCTCGACCGGACGATGGTGATAAATACGGTAACCTGAACCTCTCTTCACCGTTAAAGGACGGCTGTGGTTCCGGTTAAAAATAAGACACCACAGTATGAACACCGGAAGAAGCCAATAATGTAACAGCTGATAACGTAATACATTTACCCTTTTTTTGAAATCCAACAGGCCGATAACATAATAAAAGTTCTGAATCAATAACGCAACACCTTTTGGCTACTAGAGTAATGATTAGGGTTACAGTTATGGTTAGTGGTTAGGGTTTAGGGTTAGAGTTAGGGTTATGGTTAGGGTTGAGGTTAGGTTAAGGGGTTAACAGTTAGGATTAGGGGTTAGGGTTAGGATTAGTAATAAATTATTACATTATCAGCTTATTACGTGTCACAAACAGGCACATTTATCACGTTATCAGCTGTTACCTCATTGGTTTTAACAACAAGGAAGTGATGTCCTCCAGTTTTCCGGTTCTTCTCCAGAACAAACTGGATTCTGAATGTAATTTGGTGTGGATGTGACCCAACATTCAATCTGTCTTTATGTGTTCACACGTCACGGGGGGAAGACGCTCCGTCTCTCTTCTGATACGTAACCCAAAATTATGACTTTACAGACGATGTGATTCCTGTTTTCTCGTGTAACTTCCACTTTTTTTTCCCACATTTTTTTATTTCCCAGTGTGACACTAATGCTGTCAAACTTTCATCCTCTGATGAGAATAGTTTTCTGTTTGTGGCTGTAGTTCCACTTCCTGTTATCGTAGCATCGCGGCTCTATTTGCCGCCTCAGTCTGACTTTGAGTTATCAGTTAAAGTTGCTGAAGGACAAAACCTCCAGCCGTCGCTGTAAATTATTAAGGTCTCTCCGGCTGCGGTAACGCGTCCTTCTCCTCCTCCTTCTTCTTCTGTGGTGTCCCTGTGCTGTCAGAGTGTGGTGTGCGGACACGGCACGCGCTACAGGAACCTGTCCTGCTTCGTGTCGGACGGCTCCAGCGACGGCGAGGCCAGCCTGGTGGACGAGGAGCTCTGCAACAGCCTGGAGGTGGCGGTCGATGGAGACAAGCAGATCAGGCTGAAGGAGGCGTGTACGCTGCCCTGTCCAGGTAACCACGCCGCCAGCGAGACGGGATGGCCGCATCGACCCTTCAGGCAGTGGGTTTCAGAAATACGTTGGTATAGAAGGTTCGTTTTTTGGGTCGATGCCGTTGTTGTTGGAGATTCTGACCGTTCCCAGAAATCTGGAGACTCTTTTTGTCTAAATCAGGGGTGTCTAGCTCTTTTGTAACTAATAAATGTAACTAAATGTAACTCAGTGTAATGTAAAATAAATAACTACTGCTTAATGTTAAATAATTTTGAATTCATCACTTATTCAAGTTACCAACATTACAGTTACAGAGAAAAAATATGTTTGTTGTTGCTCTCGCGGGCCACATAAAATGATGTGGAGGGCCACGTTTGGCCCCCGGGCCTTGAGTTTGACACATGTGGTCTAGGACAAAAGAAGCTGATTGAAGACTTGTCGTTTCAATTTTTTTTATATCCATAGAACAGTGGTCCCCAACCCCCGGGGCGTGGACCGGTGCCGGTCCGTGGGTCAGTCGCTACCGGTCTGTTTTCTTCCTGTGACGTTACGAGGCAATGCTAATAAAGTTGATACAAACTGGATTCACCTTTATTATTAGATTTAGGATAAAACAGTTTAATACACGTCATATTTGATTTTGTTGGATTCACCAAAGACATTCAGACGTCCAGTTTAGCCGTTAGCATCCGAGCATCAACTCTAAACTGAGCTTTAATTGAAATGACCTCGTATTATTTTCTATATTAGCAGCACTGATCTCAGCTCAGACACATTCGTCGATGCGTTTGCAACACGATGGAAACTTGTGTGCGGTTTGAACAATATCAGAGCCGCCGTAAAATACTTTAGTTACAGGGAAGATTTTATTATTTCTAACCGATGGCTCTCTGTATCTATCATGACCTCTAAAATCAGAGGTAGGCACTCGCCTGAAGGCAGCATAAATGGACTACATTATGTTATGGCAGATGCTTTGTATAACTGTGCCGTTTTATAGGAGCGTTAAATTTACGGCTAGGTGCTTTTTTAAGTGCCTGTAGCGACTCTGAGCCCTCTGCTCTCCTCTGCCAAGGTCGGAAGACTCTGCAGGAAAGTTTCAGTCTCTTGTTTGCTTCCAGTTTGCCGTTTTTACCCAGTTTACTCGAGGTCTGTCCCCAGTTAAGATAGCAATTAATTGGTTTTACCTCCCAGTGAGAGATTCACCTCCAGGTAGTCGTTTAATTACCCACAATTTTGCACGACACCAACGATTGAGACCACCTACTTATTCGGGCGTATTTAAGCGACGACCCCCTTCGTTCAGTTTAAATCAGATTGTACGTTGACGACACATAGAAGCCATTAAAACACGCACACACATGTATAAAGTCATATCTGCGAGATAACAGAAAAGAAAAAGCAGCGCAATCGATAATCTGTGTGGGCGAGATAACAAAAAGCCCCGAGGGCTTCCAAAAAAAAAAAAAAAAGACGAGATAGCGAGCGTAGCCACAGCCTGGCGGAATAACTACGCCTGTAAACGGCTGAAGATTTGATGCATTTATTCACCTCACATATGAATGGAGAGATTCAGAGGAGAGCAGATTGAAGGAGAGTTTTCATTGTTCAATAAAGTCTTGACTCGTGTGAAACAAGGTGGAGATCTATATACACCGCGGGGCCGTTTATGCAGCATAATGGACCATCGGAACGGTTTAAATATAGCAGAAAGGTCGTAAATAAGAAAAGCGCTCATGATAATAAACATATATTAAAGAATAGATGGAATAAAAAAGGAATAAATTGATGAGAAACGAGCAAACACTCATCGCGAGCTGTGACCATCAATACCGCTGAAGAAATGACAGCTTCAATTAGCGTTTTTTATCAGCCGTAGCTCGCTAACAGACGGCGGCTAAAGCGGCGTGAAGAAGACAACAGATCTTCTGCAGCGGAATGATGAAGACGTCGGGGAAACATAATTGTTCTAAATAAAATAAGTTTTAGTTTCTGTCATCTCCCAGTTGGTTTGACCAGATTGTACGGATAAAAATTAATGCTAAACTGATCTCCAGCACAGTTAGCGTAGCCATGTTAGCTACCAGGAGCTGCTCCTTTGTCTCAAAATCCATCGTTTTTGTGCCAGAACACAGGCAGTACAACACAGGCAGTACAACACAGGCAGTAGAACACAGGCAGTACAACACAGGCAGTACAACACAGGCAGTACAACACAGGCAGTACAACACAGGCAGTACAACACAGGCAGTACAACACAGGCAGTACAACACAGGCAGTACAACACAGGCAGTACAACACAGGCAGTACAACACAGGCAGTAAAACACAGGCAGTACAGCACAGGCAGTACAACACAGGCAGTAAAACACAGGCAGTACAACACAGGCAGTACAACACAGGCAGTACAACACAGGCAGTACAACACAGGCAGTACAACACAGGCAGTACAACACAGGCAGTACAACACAGGCAGTAAAACACAGGCAGTACAGCACAGGCAGTACAACACAGGCAGTACAACAGACAGTACAGCGTCTGCTGTACTGCCTGTGCTGCACAGCACGAAGTGTAGGGGAAGTGACGTTTGCGCAGTCCCTGAGTTGGTGGGGGGACAGAGAGATAGGTAGTCAGGTGCTGGGAGGAGGGCAGAGTGAGGATAGAGTTCAAGGCTATGGCAGGGGGCAGAACAGGGAGGGAGTTGAGCCTCCTGACCGCCTGGTGAAAGAAACTGCCCTTCAGCCTGCTGGTTCTGGCCCCAGACTGTCTCCTACCTGAAACACTCCAGTCAAAACCCAAGTTGTGCGTTTTGAGGGTTTACTTGTCGCTAGCAGCCTGGCTAAATGAGCTAACGTCAACACAGAAGCAGCGTTGAGGCGTTTGACGCTCTGCTTTTGCAAACAAAGTCCAAACTTGTCGCTGTGTTGTTATTTACACCTGCACGCTTGTTGAGCAGGTGAGGCGCGCCACGCGGCGTGTCGTCTGCCTGACGCCTCCACCCGTCCCTTGTTAGCGAGCCATGTGTGCACACATTTTCAGCATGGCTCGCCCCAGCGGGTAACAAACCCTCCAACCTGTCGGCGCACGACGACCCGTACAGGATGGCTTCTTCTTTTTTTAAAATCTCGGCGAGGGATTCTACCTGAGCGCCGTCTGTACGCTGAGCCGGACATCTGTTGTGATTTACACGATGCACATCCACGTAAAACATAAAGCCGTCTATTATACATTACACAGATGCATAGTTTAATGTAATTGCTGTGAGTCCTTGATTGGTTTATCGCGTCAGGTTAACAACACATCTGGCGGTTTGGGTCCAGCGAACCGTCAGCGTTACAGTAAAAACCTTAATAAACAAAAGCACGTCTATGATGCTTTATTTTAATCGATTACAATTTGGTCCCGTTTATCACTTTTTTTCTACAAGCACACAAAACTCTTATTGTAGATGCAACTTATCTTGAGTTATGAGTATTTTATGGATTGCATTAACAAATTATAAACTAGATTTTATTAAACAACAACGCGACTAATCTTTAGATGTTTACGGGCTAACAACCTCCAGGGGGCGCTCTAACAAGAAGCACAAGACTGAGTTGAATCCTTTGAACTAATTAACGGATACATTTCCATGAGCCAGCGTTCACCCATTCACACACGAAAACTTTTATTTGGTTTTTTGGGGTTTTTTTTTTGCTTATTCTCTTTTTTTGTCTATTGTGTATTTTTACAGAAACAGTACACAGTTAAAAGTAATTGCACCAGAGTTAGCTTTCGGCTAATTTACATCTGTAGCTCAAAACAACCAAAAAGCTGTAAAAACACTCCATAAAACAGCACAAAATATAAAAGTCCATCAGCGTGAGTTCATAAACAGAACCAGCAGCCTGTAGTAAAGACAATAAGTACAAAACAATCACTGGTGGCGACGCGTTTGTGTTGATTTTAGCCGAAGCTTAAGGCTAGTTTCAAACGCTGTGAAGCCTCCAGAGTCTCTGATGTTTGTGGGATGGATTCCACTTCTTCACTTCGTAAACCAGGTGAACCACAGGCCGTCGCTCTGAACCGCGTGTGGGGCTTTTAAGTACTTTTTAAAAATCTGGCGTCCGTCGGAGTGACGTGAGAAGTCGCTGTCGTTGGAGATAATTCTGTTTGTTTCCTTTTATTGTTCACCGTTGTTGGTAATTAGAGTGTAATCCTGTCTCTACGCTGCATCGGGACGTATTATTAGGTGTCATTAGCGAGGGGTGACTTTAATGCGTTATGAAGTCACACAGCAGACATTACTGTTGTCTTCGTAGACGACGTTAACGCCGAGGTATCAGACTTTACCTCCGGTCGGCTGTCAGGCGTCCTTCACGCTCGCCTTCACGCGTGAACGCCGCCTCCATCACTCTTCACGCTCAGGAGGCCGCTGTCCTTCCTGGTCGACGGCGTCCAAATCCATCACGCAGGAAAGGCGTCCGGCTCTGCACCGCTGATTAATATGACCGGGATTGACACGTCTGTTACGTCTTCATCACCGGCGCTTTAACGTCTCGCACTAAGAGCTCCTAAACGTAACGTAAACACACGCAGAAACCGTAATCAGTCTAAATTCAACCTGTTTAGTTCCTGTTAGCGACTGTTCCTGTAGTAATGAGTCTCGGACCGCAGTGCACTTCCGGATGCTGTCAGCCAATAGCATGCAAGTGCGGTATCACATGACTATATACTAAAAATTTGCGACGTGGTGAAGCCGTGCCTCTTGAAGTGCGAATATGCGAGAGATTAATGTACAGATATAAGGTGGTTTAATATCAGTGTGGGGAGGGTTCATAAACGTTTTAATTACCAAAAATAATAAAATAAATAGTTCGTCGGTAGCTTTACTAGCTAATGTCACCACGTTAGCCGTAACTGCTACAGACACGTCTTATAATCATGTTAAATTAAAACTCAAATATTAACGTCAACGTGAATAAACAGAAGACATCTAAAACATTTATTTCAATCGCATTCTGCAACCTCGCGTGAAAAAAATTATTTGTCGTGATAAAAATCTTCCGTAAAGATTGAAATGGAGGAAGAAGAAAAAAAAACACTCACAGGCAGAAATAACCATGAAATATAAGTGTGTGTGTTAAGAATCCAGATTTAAATCCCATTTAAAAACAGCCAACAGCTAACAGATGACAAACGTACATATATGAAATATAAATATCAATAGAAACGCAAAGAATAATGAAGAAACAGCCGAGAACGAGATTTAAATCTGGATTAATGAAGAAGATCAGGAGCAGACGGCGCTACATTTTCTAGCTGTAGCCAGATGTTTAATTTAGAATCAGTCTTTAAAATTAGGATTGGGATTACCACTTCAAGGCTGGGGGGTGGGCGAGTTTGTGACGGAGACGTGACAGCGTTTGGGTTTGATGTGTCTGCACGGAGCGACGGCGGCGGCGGCCGGACTCCGTCAGGTCGTTACCGCTTCCTGTCGGGAAAATAGGGCGCCATCAGTGAGACGGGAAGAGGAACTCTCATTTGTGATTCAGCCTGATGAGAGGAGTGTTTTTCACGCAGTGCAGCTTAAATATAAATCTGTTATTCTCGGTGTCAGTGGGTCCCTGAAGGCAGAATTATTGCTACTTGCTCCTGCCAAAAGACAAAATAAAAAACGTTGAGTTCATTTCCAAAAAAAAGAGCTCTGTGTCTATTTCGGCTCATAATTGATCGTTCATCATTCAATCTCTCTGGAAACGAGGAAAAGATGTTACCCTCTTTTCAACTGGCGCCTCATTTAAAAAAGAGCCACAGTTAGAATTGATGTTATGTTCTAAGAGCGAGGGGCGTCTTTCCACTATGCAGAAAAAAAAAAAGAAAAAACATCAAATGCGAGTCGGTCCCTGAGATGGAAAACGCTGAGAAATGCTGACCTAGATAAGACGTCTGTCCAACCCCCCCACCCCCCCATCAAACGGCAATCAGGACCCAGACGGCGCTCCATCAGGTGCGGCTGGAGGAGGGGCCGGTCCGGTCCGACCGGGAACAGATTGGGAATTCTGGCAAATGGCACAGCCACCCTTGACCCGTGTGATGCCCCCCCCTTCTGCCTGATGAGATCTTTAAAGCGTCATCTCCACCGGTGATGCGTGAAAAGATCTCTTATATCTATACATCGAAGACTTGCTTCAGTCCTGACAAAGCTAAGATCTGGATCCCAAACCTGCAGATGTAAACGGTTCTTTAAAGCTCGATTAGTGCAGAATTAATTCAGATGTAATTCGGCAGATCTACATTTCCATCCCAGCATGAAGCCTCAGGTAAAAAAAAACCCCGATGGTAAAAATGTTAAACTCTGCAGGAGTCGACCTGAAGCCCAAAGAATCTGATGCGGCGCAAACTGGCTTACAGGAAATTAAGAGATTTGTGATAAGGCTGGAGGCCATGGCGAGCAATTTTACACAGGTCAACAGGCAGTTATTTTAAAAATCCCTCATTGGACAGGTAAACGTGAAGAGATGCCAGAGGGACGGAGGCATGCTTTCATTCCTGCCTGTTTTATTTAGATGAAATGTGTTGTTGTCTCCGACTAAAACCTCTCTCTACCTTTCTGTTAGTATTTACTTTTTACATTTTCCTTCTTTTCAGCAGCTTTGGTTTTGTATTTTGTACATTTTTACGGAAATTTTATTTATGTATTCCGCAAATTTTTGTATCCAAATTGCTAAAAAAAAAAAAAAAATTCAATTTCTTTGTTGAAATGATAAAACATGAGTTGGTGCACCTAAACCTAGAAAACTTTTCCGTCCTCGCGGGTGAAGTCAGATGTTTCTCTCGCGCCTGAGGCGGAACTGGATCAGCTTCCCAACAACTTTGTCCAAACTAAATGAAATTCGAGTTGTTTATTTGTAACGGCAGCGTTTCAGGGTGGACGTGAGCTTGAATCATGGGTAATGACCTCATAGTTCTGGGGCCGCTGTCCGTGTGTTCATGACTTGATGACGTCACCATTGTCCATAAATCAATCGATCAATCAACCTTTATTTACAAAAGCGCTTAATCATATCAGCAGACATTTCAAAGTGCTTTAACCGAACAGACCCCTCCTCCTCATTGAGGAAGAAACTCCGGGCAGGACCCAGATATGCAAAACTCTATATAAGACACTCTTTAATACGTATATACTATTATCATCTTTATCTAGCCTTGTTAGCGTGGTTAGCGCTGCCGTCTCATAGCAAGAAGGTTCTGGGTTTGAGTCCCTTCTGTTCCAAGTTGAGATGTTCTCGCCGTGTCTGCGTGGGTTCTCTCCAGTTTTCTCCCACTTGTGGAATTAGCCGAAAAGCTAATTGTGGTGCAAATTGTCCGTAGGTGTGACTGTGTGCGTGAGTGGTCGTTCATCGTTCAATCTTTATCTGTTCATTTCGATGTTTCTGACAGTAACACCCCCTTATTGATGCACCCCGCCCCTTTGCCCTACAGGTGAATGCTACCTGATGGAGTGGTCCGACTGGAGCTCCTGCGTGAACATCTGCGTCAAGCGGGCCGGCGTGGACTTCGGTTCGGTCCGGGTTCGCTCTCGAGCCGTGTTGGCCCAGGAGCCCGAGAACCTGCTGCTGTGTCCCGACCAGGTGTGGGAGTCGGAACCCTGCACAGGTGAGGAACGCCGCCGGAATCAAACGAACACCAATCTGAAGCCAGACTCCGTTTATGTAACACGAACCAGAGCTTGTTAGGACATCAAAGGGCGAGCGCGGATAGACGCTTATATTCAGGGTCCTACCTGCGGGCGATCTCGTCTTCACCGTCTGATCTCGGATGTCGGACTGTCAAAGGAAACAAGAGCGCCAGATTACAACCCCTGAGACTATCCGGCCTTAAATAAAACAGAAAGAGCTGCTAACTTCCCTGTGTAGTCCGGGTTAATTGGTGCTCTCCCAGATGAGCTTCCTTGAGTCAGAACTCTAAACAGAGGAAACCCACACATTCATTTACGGCTGTGATGTCTGCAGCTCCCCAGGCACATTAATCGCCCAATCGGGTGCAATCAGGGGTTGTGAATCACCGCCGCCAAAAGCTTGACATGTACAGTTAGACGTAGTCTTTCTAGAGCAGCCGCCCTCCTCCCACGCCGCCCACGCTTCCTCTCCTCCCAGCAGTCTTCCACCAGGCTGACCTGGTTTCACAGCATCACTCCAGGCACCGGAGGGGGGGGTGGTGACCGCACCAAGAGCAGCGAAGGCTCCGGAGGATGGAGGGGATGGAGGTGGGGAGGGCGATGATGGAGAGAGACAAGCAAAAAACAACTTGTGTCAGACCTCCGTCTTCATCTTTCTCGTTCTACGGTTCACTTCAAACCAGTGTTTAAATAAACGAGATGTTATTTGTGGCTTTATCTTTATTAACTCAAACAGCAAAACACGACTGTGGCTTGTGGTCGTCGTCCAATTAGGTTTGAGGTTTACCTCCCCTACATTCAAGGATTGGACTCCCCAAAGGTTGTTGCTGTCGTTTCATCAGGTCTCATCAGTCTGACGAGTGTTTGAGTGTTCGTTAATCTGTTAAATCTGCTTTTAAGTCGTTATTTGATGCTATAAAAATGCATTTGATGCTATGGTATGCTAATGATTTTTCCAGAAGGACGTTAGCGTTTTGTACTTAGCGGTAAGGATGTTGGAAATGCCCTCACGCCTGATTCATGCTAAGTGTTCTTTGGTCATTTTAATTCAACTCTACAAACATGAACCTCATGGTGGCGCTAGACGGAACTCAGGCGTTCAACTGTCTGAACTGTTTATGGTAAGCCTCTACGTATGAGTGGTAACCTGCCACTCTGCTAGCAAGGCTAAACATTTAGCCTTTAGCACCTCCTGTTCATGGGTGTAAAATGTCTTTTCTAAATTCAATCTGGAGCTTAACAGGATTAAAGATCACGTGTGTCCTCTTTTACGAAGGCGTCTAGTCATCTGTGATATTCCCAGGCTGATGCTACCGACGTGAATTCTCCTTCCAGAGTAGCTTTTCCATCGCGAAACCTTTTCATAGCCGTAGGACTACAACCTACTTGTGAAAAATGGCGGGAAGCATTGGTTCAAATGAGTCTGATGAGAAGTTGACACTCCAGGAAGAAAGAATTGGTAAAAATGAGCATAAAGGGTAAAGTTGTCTCATCTGCAGACAAATCGTCCGGTGAAAAGCTTGTGGAGCGGCGCCATCGACCGGAGCGGCGCTACTGTAGCTGCGGCCTGTGGAGAATAGATCTTCTCTTTGTTCGCTTTAATTGTTCATTCGCGCCGGCAGAAGCAGCCGGACTGACGTTCGGTCACACGGGACTCCTCTGGGAAATATGTCCATTTACTGCCCTGATGGCGTTATTGATAAAGTCGTAATAGCATTGATAGAAAGTCATTAAGCCAAAGCTCTTAGTGGAGATTAAAACATTGAACTGGACCCCTCCGCGAAGACACAATGAAGATGGTGCTCTGTGACGGAGACCCATTATACATCATAACTTAGCAGCTGCTTTATTAATCTGCCACTCATGTGATTAATGGCGTTGGCCTGTGATCTGTGGGGGTGTTGATGGTGTTTATTTAACTCTCAGGTGGTGAATGTTACGAGTACAAGTGGCTCAGCGGCGGGAACTCTAGCCGCCCGTTGATCTGGTGCCAACGCTCCGACGGCCTCAACGTCACCGGTAAGAACCGCTACCGGTACAGCGTCATCGTAATGAATTTACCTGTTTTTGGAATGTAATAGACCAGTAATGTAATAGTTGGCCAATAATAAAAGTCCTGAACCGATAACGTAATAAGTTTTGGCCAATAATGTAATAATTGATTACTAACCCTAACCTGAATTATTACGTCATTAGCCAGAAGTCCCTATCGGTTTACCCTAACCCTAAATGAACCCTGACGTAATTGTTGCGTTATTAGCCTGAATCCCTAACCCCTTCTGTAACTGTAGCCCTAACCCTTAATTGTTATGTTACTAGCCAAAAGTCTCTAACCCCTAAACCTTAACAGTAACCCTAACCCCTAATCCTAATCAGAACCTGAATTATTACGTCATTAGTCAGAAGTCCCTAATCCCTTATCTTAACCCCTTAACTATTGTTACTAGCCAAAAATCCCTAATCCCTAGCCCCTGACCCCTACCCAAATTGTTTACTATCCAAAAGTCCCAAACCCTAAACCTTAACCCTAACCCTAATTTTTACGTTATTAGCCCGGAATCCCTAAGCCTTAACCTTATCCGTAACCTGAACCTGAATTATTACGTCATTAGCCAGAACTACCTAACCCCTAACTATTGTTACTAGCCAAAAGTCCCTAATCCTTAGCCCCTGACCCCTACTCTAATCGTAACCCTAACCCCTAATTATTAGTTTCTTTCCAAAAGTCCCAAACCCTAAGCCCTAACCCTAATTATTACATCATCAGCCAGAAGTCTGTAACCCTTTATCTTAACCCCTAACCCTAATTATTACTTTATCAGCCAACAGTTATTACGTTATCAGTTCAGGACTTTTATTACATTAATGGCCTCACAAACAGTTAAGTTTATTGTGATATCAGCTGTTCTGATGTGTTTGGCTGTTGGTACATCATCGGCTTCTTCAAGGACTCTAACCAGGAAGCTCTGGGTCATTGACATTCAGCCACCTCTAGGGTTTGCTTATTATCTGTCGTGTGCCCCCCCCCACCCCCCTGCAGGAGGTTGTCCCGCCATGAACCCCCAATTGGACAACAGCTACTGTGACCCCCCCTGCCTGATGCCAAAGTCTTTCTGCAGCGAGGTGAGAGCGTCTCTTTGTTCTCATGCGACCAGATCTACAATAAAAAGCAGAACGATGGAGAATCTTTTTGCTTTGCGGACAGATGTGCAATAAAAGCTGCGTAAACAGAGTAAAAACAATAAAACCACATCAAGCTGACGGCACGTGTCCCTGGATGATGTTCCTGCTGCCACAATCCAATCTGAATGGAGCGGCGGCAGCATGAAGACCCGGTTTCCTGTCGGGTCTCGTATCAGGATAACACGTTTAACGTCCAGCAGATACGGCAGCTGGTGGATCTCATCTGGTTTCATAGCTCGCGTTTATATTTTTAGCAACGAAAGCCGATCATCGGATGAACCGGTTGGTCGATAAGCAGGTCAGGACGATGGGAAGTCTGAGGTCACCGTTTCAATCTGGGATCATAAATCTATACGATGATGTACATCTAGTCGGTCCAGCTGGGAAATGGTTTTCATTGTAGATAATCTACATTATGTTGAGGATGTTCTGAACTCTTCGTCAAACGGTGGCGGTGGACCCCCCCATCCCAGGAACTGGGGTCTCTACCATTAATTCCCTTCCGTCTTGAGGTGGTTTCCTTCATATCTGCAGTTTGCTCTGCGGTTGAAACCAAACGTGGTTCTGCACTGCCCCCTGCAGGCTGGCATCTGCATGTGCGAGGAAGGCTTCACGGAGGTGCTGACCCCTACTGGCCAACTGGATCTCTGCGCCCCCATCCCCATCCTGGAGATCCCCACAGCGGGGGACAAGAAGGGGGACGTGAAGACCAGCCGTGCCATTAACCCCACCCTCCCCACCGCTATCCTACCGGGTCGTAACGGGCGGACCTGGTATCTGCAGCCCTACGGACCAGGTGAGGCACATTTTTAGATCAGATCCCCCCAAACAAAGTGCTTCCCTTCATGGGGGTGGGTAAAAATGACAAATACAAGCGACACGGTGTTTCTGCTGCTGTCAGGTGAGAACGTTTTCATCCCTAGACTGTCGTGTTCTGGGAACAAACCCGGCCTTAATGGTCGCCTCGCAGACGCCCATTCTCCAGTTGTCACGTAGTAATTACACAAACCAACGCGTCAAAGTGCTTCAGAGACAGAAATGTGGGGAAACTGAGACGAAGGCAGATGTGGCTGGAAAATCTGACAAATTTTTGACAGTATAATTAATCGTTTACCACGACAAAACGCTGAAACGACACATTCGGCCGATGACGACTGTAAATATGAGCTGTGTTTATCGCTAATGTGCTGTTACTTAAACAAATAGTCGACTTGCCAAGATAAAGGTCAGTAATCATCAGCGCACAGAATTAAAGTACTATTCATTACTTCCCGGCTGCTCGCTCAAACTTTTTATCCCGTTCGTCTCGTAATAAAATGAGTCGTGTCCACAAACTGTTGTCTGTCATAGATGGAAAAATAAATGATGCAACAGAATAGTTAGTGTTGGTTCGGAATAATTTCGATACTGCAGCTGCTTAAAGGAGAACATTCAAATTTTCTTACTCCTGCTGAGCAGCTTCATCCCTAAAAATCAGGACAATTTTAACTCAAATAAATGCATGAATAGTGTCAAATCGATTAATTAAACTTGAGTTAATGTTCTGAATTACACTCCTAGAATCTAGTCTGCTTTTCTTCTAACACAACTTTATTCGTACCGACATCAGTATAGGGTCAGGATTTGATTTGCGTGATTCTCTAAACTAGACGTTAACTGACACGCCGGTGTTACTATAGAAACAAAGAACTGTGCGTAAACGATTTTGCAGAATGAAGTGTTGCAGGTTGTCACAGTCACTGTTGGCGTGTTGAAGTGTGAACACGCAAACTGACACGCCTCCTCCTCCACAGATGGGAAGCTGAAGATGTGGGTGTATGGCGTAGCCGCCGGGGCCTTTGTGCTCCTCATATTCATAGTGTCTATGATATACCTAGCTTGGTGAGTTGACCAGTTTAATTGCCCCCATTTATTCCCCATTCATGAAACCACACCCATCCTCACTTTCCCCACCCATTTTCAGTTAAAGCTTCGCCCCCTATCATCACATCTCAGTTGTGGTTTGTCTTTTTATTTCTTCATTTTTTTGTCGTGGGAGCAGCAGCTCCTGTGCGAAGGTGCATCGCTCTCTTAAGGCCCAGGAATCCGACGCCAACGGGACGGCGGTCTGGGCGGGCCAAAATGCACATGAGATGATTTACACCTGTCCCGATTGCCAAGAGCTGGCTCAAACCAATAGCAGCTAAACAGGATGTGGAGGGTTCAGCCCCCAAACGCACCCTTCTGATTTTAAGTACCCACCCTGTGGCTTCTGTCAAAGCGTCACGTGACCTGCCGGACTAGAGGAGTGAAGGTGCAGGTGAGGGCAAACCATCCACGAAGATTGATCATTAGTCTTTATAGGAGTACAAACCCCATAGATAGTGGATACCTGTTGATAGTCTGTTTACACTGTCTTTTAAAGTAATCCAGATCTGATTCATGAGCTCACATGTTTAAAATGTGGTCTAAAAAGTACACCAACAGATCATTGTATTATATGATGTGATATTCTCCATATTTCTGGCACATATGTAGTTGAAATGAATGGCAAAATACTAATTTATACCGAGCATACAATAATTTGTCAGTCTTTGGTTTATTTTAGAGTATTTATTGTTACATATTGCAAACTTAGAATTGGGTCTCTTTAACCAGACGGTGTAAGCAGAACGTATTAGCAATGCAGGCTAGCATCCCAAGCCTACATCACATAATTGACAATGACATAAACGATGATGATGTCATGTCCGGAATGTAAAATTGCTTCAACACTCTGCTGTTGCTCCCCCATAAGTATGTCAGGAATTAAAGGTAGGGATTAGGACTACGATTAAAGTAAGGCTTATTGTTATCCCCCAACCATACCCCGAACCCCAACACTAATTTAAGATCTAATCTAGCCATAACCTGAAACCTGGCCCCAACCCTAATCCCAAACCTGCTCCAAGTTTAGGGCAACGGTTAAAGGTGTGTATTGCTCTTTTTTTGTTCACACACAAACAGGGTTAGGGAGAGTTACTGTTAGGGTTGGGGCTAATTTTGGGTAAGGGTTGAAGTTGGGTTTAAGGTTGCGGTTAGGATTAGGGATGGGACTAGGGTCACGGGTAGGGTTAGATTTGGGGTTGGTGGGGTTGGGGTTGAGAGAAATAAAATTTTGTATACCAAAAAATTATATATAAACCGAATGACCCAAAAAAAAGGTTTTGTATACCATAGGGTCAAAAACTGTTTTTTTCAAGAAAGGCGGGTTCAAACAAAAACATTTTTGTGTACCAGGGGGTCAAAAAGAACAAAAATTTTTCTTCAGACCAGGGATTTAAAACTTCATAAAATACCTTTTTTTCCTAGACAGGCGGGTTGAAAAAAAATTGGTTACCAGGGGGTGAAAAAAAATAGTCTTTGTAGACTGGCTAGTCAAAAAAAACATTTCTAGGCTAGCGCTTCAAAGAAAAATTTCTTGACCGGCGGGTCAACAAAAAAAAAATTTCTTGACCGGCGGGTGAACAAAATTTTTTCTTCAGACCAGGAATTGAAAACTTCATAAAATACCTCTTTTTTTCTAGACAGGCGGGTTGAAATAAAAATTGGGTACCAGGGGGTCAAAAAAATAGTATTTGTAGACTGGCAGGTCAAAAAAAACATTTCTAGGCTAGTGGGTCAAAAGAAGTTTCTTGACTGGCGGGTCAACAAAAAAAAATTTTGTTGACCGGCGGGTCAACAAAATTTTTTCTTCAGACCAGGGATTCAAAACCTCATAAAATACCTTTTTTTTTCTAGACAGGCGGATTGAAATAAAAATTGGGTACCAGGGGGTCAAAAAAATAGTATTTGTAGACTGGCAGGTCAAAAAAAACATTTCTAGGCTAGTGGGTCAAAAAAAAATTTCTTGACCGGTGGGTCAACAAAAAAAAATTTTCTTGACCGGCGGGTCAACAAAAAAATTTTTTTAACCGGCGGGTCAACAAAATTTTTTCTTGACCGGCGGGTCTACAAAATTTTTTCTTCAGACCAGGGATTCAAAACTTCATAAAATAGCTTCATTTCCTAGACAGGCGGGTTGAAAAAGAAAAAAATTTATACTAGGGGATCAAAAAAAATAGTGTTTGTAGACTGGCGGGTCAAAAAAAACATTTCTAGGCTAGCGGGTCAAAAAAAAATTCTTGACCGGCGGGTCAACAAAAAAATTTTTTCCTGACCAGCGGGTCAACAAAAAAAATGTTTTGACCGGCGGGTCAACAAATTTTTTCTCCAGACCAGGAATTGAAAACTTCATACAATACCTTTTTTTTCTAGACAGGCGGGTTGAAATAAAAATTGGGTACCAGGGAGTCAAAATAATAGTATTTCTAGACTGGCAAGTCAAAAAAAACATTTCGAGGCTAGCGGGTCCAAAAAAAATTTCTTGACCGGCGGGTCAACAAAAAAAATTTTTCTTGACCGGCGGGTCAACAAAAAATTTTTCTTGACCGGCAAGTCAACAAAAAAAATTGTTTTACCAGCGGGTCAACAACCTTTTTTCTTCAGACCAGGAATTGAACACTTCATAAAATACCTTTTTTTTCTAGACAGGCGGGTTGAAATAAAAATTGGGTACCAGGGAGTCAAAAAATAGTATTTGTAGACTGGCAAGTCAAAAAAAACATTTCTAGGCCAGCGGGTCAAATTAAAATTTCTTGACCGGCGGGTAAAAAAAGAAAATTTACTTCACCGGCGGGTCAACAAAAATTTTTTTTTTGACTGGCGGGTCAACAAAATTTTTTCTTCAGACCAGGGATTCAAAACTTCATAAAATAGCTTTATTTCCTAGACAGGCTGGTTGAAAAATAAAAAATTTTATACTAGGGGATCAAAAAAAATAGTCTTTGTAGACTGGCGGGTCAAAAAAAACATTTCTAGGCCAGCGGGTCAAATTAAAATTTCTTGACCGGCGGGTCAAAAAAAAAAATTTTCTTCACCGGCGGGTCAACAAAAATTTTTTTTTTGACTGGCGGATCAACAAAATTTTTTCTTCAGACCAGGAATTGAAAACTTCATAAAATACCTTTTTTTTCTAGACAAGCGGGTTGAAATAAAAATTGGGTGCCAGGGAGTCAAAAAAATAGTATTTGTAGACTGGCAAGTCAAAAAAAAAATTTCTAGGCTAGCGGATCAAAAAAGAATTTCTTGACCGGCGGGTCAACAAAAAAAAATTTTCTTGACCGGCGGGTCAACAAATAAAGATTTTCTTGACCGGCGGGTCAACAAAAATTTTTTCTTGACCAGCAGGTCAACAAAAAAATTTTTTTTACCAGCGGGTCAACAACCTTTTTTCTTCACACCAGGAATTGAACACTTCATACAATACCTTTTTTTTCTAGACAGGCGGGTTGAAATAAAAATTGGGTACCAGGGAGTCAAAAAAATAGTATTTGTAGACTGGCAAGTCAAAAAAAACATTTCTAGGCTAGCGGGTCAAAAAAAAATTCCTTGACCGGCGGGTCAACAAAAAAAATTTTGTTTGACCGGCGGGTCAACAAAATTTTTTCTTCAGACCAGGGATTCAAAACTTCATAAAATAGCTTCATTTCCTAGACAGGCGGGTTGAAAATGAAAAAAATTTATACTAGGGGATCAAAAAAAATAGTCCTTGTAGACTGGCGGGTCAAAAAAAACATTTCTAGGCCAGCGGGTCAAATTAAAATTTCTTGACCGGCGGGTCAAAAAAAAAAAATTTCCTTCACCGGCGGGTCAATAAAAATTTTTTTTTTGACCGGCGAGTCGACAAAATTTTTTTTTGACCGACGGGTCAACAAAATTTTTTCTTCAGACCAGGGATTCAAAACTTCATAAAATACCTTTTTTTCTAGACAGGCGGGTTAAAATAAAAATTGGGTGCCAGGGAGTCAAAAAAATAGTATTTGTAGACTGGCAAGTCAAAAAAAACATTTCTAGGGTAGCGGGTCAAAAAAAAATTTCTTGACCGGCGGGTCAACAAAAAAAAAATTTCTTGACCAGCGGGTCAAAAAAAAATTTTTTTTTGACCGGCGGGTCAACAAAAAAAATTTTGTACCGGCGGGTGTACAAACTTTTTTCTTCAGAGCAGGGATTCAAAACTTCATAAAATAGCTTTATTTCCCAGACAGGCGGGTTGAAATAGAAAAAATTTTATACTAGGGGATCAAACAAAATAGTCTTTGTAGACT
The DNA here is from genome assembly GCF_040054535.1 of Antennarius striatus. Classification (NCBI taxonomy): domain Eukaryota; kingdom Metazoa; phylum Chordata; class Actinopteri; order Lophiiformes; family Antennariidae; genus Antennarius; species Antennarius striatus. The sequence continues at coordinate 23,110,288 of NC_090784.1, read as the reverse complement.
GGCGGGTCAAAAAAAACATTTCTAGGCCAGCGGGTCAAATTAAAATTTCTTGACCGGCGGGTCAACAAAAAAAATTTTTCTTGACCGGCGGGTCAACAAAAATTTTTTCATGACCGGCAAGTCAACAAAAAAAATTGTTTTACCAGCGGGTCAACAACCTTTTTTCTTCAGACCAGGAATTGAACACTTCATAAAATACCTTTTTTTTCTAGACAGGCGGGTTGAAATAAAAATTGGGTACCAGGGAGTCAAAAAAAAGTATTTGTAGACTGGCAAGTCAAAAAAAACATTTCTAGGCTAGTGGGTCAAAAAAAAATTTCTTGACCGGCGGGTCAACAAAAAAAATTTGTACCGGCGGGTGTACAAACTTTTTTCTTCAGAGCAGGGATTCAAAACTTCATAAAATAGCTTTATTTCCCAGACAGGCGGGTTGAAATAGAAAAAATTTTATACTAGGGGATCAAACAAAATAGTCTTTGTAGACTGGCGGGTCAAAAAAAACATTTCTAGGCCAGCGGGTCAAATTAAAATTTCTTGACCGGCGGGTCAACAAAAAAATTTTTTCCTGACCGGCGGGTCAACAAAAAAAATTTGTTGACCGGCGGGTCAACAAACTTTTTTCTCCAGACCAGGAATTGAAAACTTCATAAAATATACCTTTTTTTCTAGACAGGCGGGTTGAAATAAAAATTGGGTACCAGGGAGTCAAAAAAATAGTATTTGTAGACTGGCAAGTCAAAAAAAACATTTGTAGGCTAGCGGGTCAAAAAAAAATTTCTTGACCGGCGGGTCGACAAAAAAAAATTTTCTTGACCAGCGGGTCAACAAAAAATTTTTTTTGGACTGGCGGGTCAAAAAGATTTTTTCTTCAGACCAGGGATTCGAAACTTCATAAAATACCTTTTTTTTCTAGACAGGCGGGTTGAAATAAAAATTGGGTACCAGGGAGTCAAAATAATAGGATTTCTAGACCGGCAAAAAAAACATTTCTAGGCCAGCGGGTCAAAAAAAAAATTTTCTTGACCGGCGGGTCAAATTAAAATTTCTTGACCGGCGGGTCAACAACAAAAAATTTTCTTGACCGGCGGGTCAACAAAAATTTTTTTTTTCACTAGCGGGTCAAGAAAAGTTTTTCTTCAGACCAGGGATTCAAAACTTCATAAAATACCTTTTTTTCCTAGACAGGCCAGTTAAAAAAAAAATTGGGTAGCAGGGGGTCAAAAAAAATAGTCTTTCTAGACTGGCGAGTCAAAAAAAACTTTTCTAGCCTAGCGGGTCAAAAAAAATTTCTTGACCGGCGGGTCGACAAAAAAAAATTTTCTTGACCGGCGGGTCAACAAAAAAAAATTTTTTTGACCGGCGGGTCGACAAAATTTTGTTTTGACCGGCGGGTCAACAAAATTTTTTCTTCAGACCAGGTATTCAAAACTTCATAAAATAGGTTTATTTCCTAGACAGGCGGGTTGAAAAAGAAAACATTTTATACTAGGGGATCAAAAAAAATAGTCTTTGTAGACTGGCGGGTCAAAAAAAACATTTCTAGGCCAGCGGGTCAAATTAAAATTTCTTGACCGGCGGGTCAACAAAAAAAAATTTTCTTGACCGGCGGGTCAACAAAAATTTTTCTTGACCGGCGGGTCAACAAAAAAAATTTTTTGACCGGCGGGTCAACAAACTTTTTTCTCCAGACCAGGAATTGAAAACTTCATAAAATACGTTTTTTTTCTAGACAGTCGGGTTGAAATAAAAATTGGGTACCAGGGAGTCAAAATAATAGTATTTCTAGACTGGCAAGTCAAAAAAAACTTTTCTAGCCTAGCGGGTCAAAAAAAATTTCTTGACCGGCGGGTCGACAAAAAAAAATTTTCTTGACCGGCGGGTAGACAAAAATTTTTTTTTTAACTGGCGGGTCAAAAAAAATTTTTTTTTCACCGGCGGGTCAACAAAAGTTTTTTTTTTCACTGGCGGGTCGACAAAAGTTTTTCTTCAGACCAGGGATTCAAAACTTCATAAAATACTTTTTTTTCCTAGACAGGCGGGTTAAAATAAAAATTGTGTGCCAGGGAGTCAAAAAAATAGTATTTGTAGACATGCAAGTCAAAAAAAACATTTCTAGGCTAGCGGGTCAATAAAAAAAATTCTTGACCGGCGGGTCAACAAAAAAAAATTTTCTTGACCGGCGGGTCAAACAAAAAATTTTTTTTTGACCGGCGGGTCAACAAAAAAAATTTTTGACCGGCGGGTGAACAAAATTTTTTCTGCAGACCAGGTATTCAAAACTTCATAAAATAGCTTTATTTCCTAGATTGGCGGGTTGAAAATGAAAAAATTTTATACTAGGGAATCAAAAAAAATAGTCTTTGTAGATTGGCGGGTCAAAAAAAACATTTCTAGGCCAGCGGGTCAAATTAAAATTTCTTGACCGGCGGGTCAACAAAAAATTTTTTTCCTGACCGGCGGGTCAACAAAAAATTTTCTTGACCGGCGGGTCGACAAAAAAAAATTTTCTTGACCAGCAGGTCAACAAAAATTTTTTTTTTGACTGGCGGGTCAAAAAAAATTTTTCTACAGGCCAGGTATTCAAAACTTCATAAAATACCTTTTTTTGCTAGACAGGCGGGTTGAAAAAAAAATTGGGTACCAGGGGGTCAAAAAAATAGTCTTTATAGACTGGCGAGTCAAAAAAAACATTTCTAGGCTACTGGGTCAAAAAAAAAATTCCTGACCGGCGGGTCAACAAAAAAAATTTTTCTTGACCGGCGGGTCAAACAAAAAATTTTTTTTTGACCGGCGGGTCAACAAAAAAAATTTTTGACCGGCGGGTGGACAAAATTTTTTCTTCAGACCAGGTATTCAAAACTTCATAAAATAGCTTTATTTCCTAGACAGGCGGGTTGAAAAAGAAAAAATTTTATACTAGGGAATCAAAAAAAATAGTCTTTGTAGACTGGGGGGTCAACAAAAACATTTCTAGGCCAGCGGGTCAAATTAAAATTTCTTGACCGGCGGGTCAACAAAAAAAATTTTTTGACCGGCGGGTCAAAAAAATTTTCTTGACCGGCGGGTCGACAAACTTTTTTCTCCAGACCAGGAATTGAAAACTTCATAAAATACCTTTTTTTTCTAGACAGGCGGGTTGAAATAAAAATTGGGTACCAGGGAGTCAAAATAATAGTATTTCTAGACTGGCGAGTCAAAAAAAACTTTTCTAGCCTAGCGGGTCAAAAAAAATTTCTTGACCAGCGGGTCGACAAAAAAAAATTTTCTTGACCAGCGGGTCAACAAAAATTTTTTTTTTGACTGGCGGGTCAAAAAAATTTTTTCTTCAGACCAGGGATTCAAAACTTCATAAAATACCTTTTTTTCCTAGACAGGCGGGTTGAAAAAAAAATTGGGTACCAGGGGGTCAAAAAAATAGTCTTTATAGACTGGCGAGTCAAAAAAAACATTTCTAGGCTACTGGGTCAAAAAAAATTTCTTGACCGGCGGGTCAACAAAAAAAAATTTTCTTGACCGGCGGGTCAACAAAAAATTTTTCTTGACCGGCGGGTCAACAAAAAAAATTTTTTAACCGGCGGGTCAACAAACTTTTTTCTTCAGACCAGGGATTCAAAACTTCATAAAATACCTTTTTTTCCTAGACAGGCGGGTTGAAAAAAAAATTGGGTACCAGGGGGTCAAAAAAATAGTCTTTATAGACTGGCGAGTCAAAAAAAACATTTCTAGGCTACTGGGTCAAAAAAAATTTCTTGACCGGCGGGTCAACAAAAAAAAATTTTCTTGACCGGCGGGTCAACAAAAAATTTTTCTTGACCGGCGGGTCAACAAAAAAAATTTTTTAACCGGCGGGTCAACAAACTTTTTTCTTCAGACCAGGAATTGAAAACTTCATAAAATACCTTTTTTTTCTAGACAGGCGGGTTGAAATAAAAATTGGGTACCAGAGAGTCAAAAAAATAGTATTTGTAGACTGGCAAGTCAAAAAAAACATTTGTAGGCTAGCGGGTCAAAAAAAAAATTCTTGACCGGCGGGTCAACAAAAAAAAATTTTCTTGACCGGCGGGTCCAAAAAAAATTTTTTTTTGACCGGCGGGTCAACAAAAAAAATTTTGTACCGGCGGGTGAACAAACTTTTTCTTCAGAGCAGGGATTCAAAACTTCATAAAATAGCTTTATTTCCTAGACAGGCGGGTTTAAAAAGAAAAAATTTTATACTAGGGAATCAAAAAAAATAGTCTTTGTAGACTGGCGGGTCAACAAAAACATTTCTAGGCCAGCGGGTCAAATTAAAATTTCTTGACCGGCGGGTCAACAAAAAATTTTTTTTTGACCGGCGGGTCAACAAAAAAAATTTTTGACCGGCGGGTGAACAAAATTTTTTCTTCAGACCAGGTATTCAAAACTTCATAAAATAGCTTTATTTCCTAGACAGGCGGGTTGAAAAAGAAAAAATTTTATACTACGGAATCAAAAAAAATAGTCTTTGTAGACTGGCGGGTCAACAAAAACATTTCTAGGCCAGCGGGTCAAATTAAAATTTCTTGACCGGCGGGTCAACAAAAAAAAATTTTCTTGACCGGCGGGTCCAAAAAAAATTTTTTTTTGACCGGCGGGTCAACAAAAAAAATTTTGTACCGGCGGGTGAACAAACTTTTTCTTCAGAGCAGGGATTCAAAACTTCATAAAATAGCTTTATTTCCTAGACAGGCGGGTTTAAAAAGAAAAAATTTTATACTAGGGAATCAAAAAAAATAGTCTTTGTAGACTGGCGGGTCAACAAAAACATTTCTAGGCCAGCGGGTCAAATTAAAATTTCTTGACCGGCGGGTCAACAAAAAATTTTTTTTTGACCGGCGGGTCAACAAAAAAAATTTTTGACCGGCGGGTGAACAAAATTTTTTCTTCAGACCAGGTATTCAAAACTTCATAAAATAGCTTTATTTCCTAGACAGGCGGGTTGAAAAAGAAAAAATTTTATACTACGGAATCAAAAAAAATAGTCTTTGTAGACTGGCGGGTCAACAAAAACATTTCTAGGCCAGCGGGTCAAATTAAAATTTCTTGACCGGCGGGTCAACAAAAAAAATTTTTCCTGACCGGCGGGTCAACAAAAAAATTTTTTTGACCGGCGGGTCGACAAACTTTTTTCTCCAGACCAGGAATTGAAAACTTCATAAAATACCTTTTTTTTCTAGACAGGCGGGTTGAAATAAAAATTGGGTACCAGGGAGTCAAAAAAATAGTATTTGTAGACTGGCAAGTCAAAAAAAACATTTGTAGGCTAGCGGGTCAAAAAAAAATTTCTTGACCGGCGGGTCAACAAAAAAAATTTTCTTGACCGGCGGGTCAACAAAAAATTTTTCTTGACCGGCGGGTCAACAAAAAAAATTTTTTAACCGGCGGGTCAACGAACTTTTTTCTTCAGACCAGGAATTGAAAACTTCATAAAATACCTTTTTTTTCTAGACAGGCGGGTTGAAATAAAAATTGGGTACCAGGGAGTCAAAAAAATAGTATTTGTAGACTGGCAAGTCAAAAAAAACATTTGTAGGCTAGCGGGTCAAAAAAAAATTTCTTGACCGGCGGGTCAACAAAAAAAAATTTTCTTGACCGGCGGGTCAACAAAAAAATTTTCTTGACCGGCGGGTCAACAAAAAAAAATTTTTTGACCGGCGGGTCAACAAACTTTTTTTTCAGACCAGGAATTGAAAACTTCATAAAATACCTTTTTTTTCTAGACAGGCAGGTTGAAAAAAAATAGCTTTATTTCCTAGACAGGCGGGTTGAAAACGAAAAAATTTTATACTAGGGGATCAAAAAAAATAGTCTTTGTAGACTGGCGGGTCAAAAAAAACATTTCTAGGCCAGCGGGTCAAATTAAAATTCCTTGACCGGCGGGTCAAATAAAAAAATTTTCTTCACCGGCGGGTCAACAAAAATTTTTTTTTTGACCGGCGGGTCGACAAAATTTTTTTTTGACCGGCGGGTCAACAAAATTTTTTCTTCAGACCAGGGATTCAAAACTTCATAAAATACCTTTTTTTCTAGACAGGCGGGTTAAAATAAAAATTGGGTGCCAGGGAGTCAAAAATATAGTATTTATCGACTGGCAAGTCAAAAAAAACATTTCTAGGCTAGCGGGTCAAAAAAAATTTCTTGACCGGCGGGTCAACAAAAAAAAATTTTCTTGACCAGCGGGTCAACAAAAATTTTTTTTTTGACTGGCGGGTCAAAAAAAAATTTTCTTCAGACCAGGGATTCAAAACTTCATAAAATACCTTTTTTTCCTAGACAGGCGGGTTGAAAAAAAAATTGGGTACCAGGGGGTCAAAAAAATAGTCTTTATAGACTGGCGAGTCAAAAAAAACATTTCTAGGCTACTGGGTCAAAAAAAATTTCTTGACCGGCGGGTCAACAAAAAAAAATTTTCTTGACCGGCGGGTCAACAAAAAATTTTTCTTGATCGGCGGGTCAAAAAAAAAATTTTTTAACCGGCGGGTCAACAAAAAATGTTTTTTTGACTGGCGGGTCAAAAAATTTTTTTCTTCAGACCAGGGATTCAAAACTTCATAAAATACCTTTTTTTCTAGACAGGCGGGTTAAAATAAAAATTGGGTGCCAGGGAGTCAAAAATATAGTATTTATCGACTGGCAAGTCAAAAAAAACATTTCTAGGCTAGCGGGTCAAAAAAAATTTCTTGACCGGCGGGTCAACAAAAAAAAATTTTCTTGACCAGCGGGTCAACAAAAATTTTTTTTTTGACTGGCGGGTCAAAAAAAAATTTTCTTCAGACCAGGGATTCAAAACTTCATAAAATACCTTTTTTTCCTAGACAGGCGGGTTGAAAAAAAAATTGGGTACCAGGGGGTCAAAAAAATAGTCTTTATAGACTGGCGAGTCAAAAAAAACATTTCTAGGCTACTGGGTCAAAAAAAATTTCTTGACCGGCGGGTCAACAAAAAAAAATTTTCTTGACCGGCGGGTCAACAAAAAATTTTTCTTGATCGGCGGGTCAAAAAAAAAATTTTTTAACCGGCGGGTCAACAAAAAATGTTTTTTTGACTGGCGGGTCAAAAAATTTTTTTCTTCAGACCAGGGATTCAAAACTTCATAAAATACCTTATTTTACTAGACAGGCGAGTTGAAAAAAAAATTGGGTAGCAAGGGGTCAAAAAAAATAGTCTTTCTAGACTGGCGAGTCAAAAAAAACTTTTCTAGCCTAGCGGGTCAAATCAAAATTTCTTGACCGGCGGGTCAACAAAAAAAAATTTTCCTGACCGGCGGGTCAACAAAAAAAAATTTTTTGACTAGCGGGTCAACAAACTTTTTTCTCCAGACCAGGAATTGAAAACTTCATAAAATACCTTTTTTTTCTAGACAGGCGGGTTGAAATAAAAATTGGGTACCAGGGAGTCAAAAAAATAGTATTTGTAGACTGGCAAGTCATAAAAAACATTTGTAGGCAAGCGGGTCAAAAAAAACTTTCTTGACCGGCGGGTCAACAAAAAAAAATTTTCTTGACCGGCGGGTCAACAAAAAATTTTTCTTGACCGGCGGGTCAACAAAAAAAATTTTTTAACCGGCGGGTGAACAAACTTTTTTCTTCAGAGCAGGGATTCAAAACTTCATAAAAAAGCTTTATTTCCTAGACAGGCGGGTTGAAATAAAAATTGGGTACCCGGGAGTCAAAAAAATAGTATTTGTAGACTGGCAAGTCAAAAAAAACATTTCTAGGCAAGCGGGTCAAAAAAAATTTCTTGACCGGCGGGTCACCAAAAAAAAATTTTCTTGACCGGCGGGTAAAAAAAATTTTTTTTTGACTGGCGGGTCGACAAAATTTTTTTTTGACCGGCGGGTCAACAAAAGTTTTTCTTCAGACCAGGGATTCAAAACTTCATAAAATACCTTTTTTTCCTAGACAGGCGAGTTGAAAAAAAAATTGGGTAGCAAGGGGTCAAAAAAAATAGTCTTTCTAGACTGGCGAGTCAAAAAAAACTTTTCTAGCCTAGCGGGTCAAAAAAAAATTGTGGACCGGCGGGTCGACAAAAAAAAATTTTCATGACCGGCGGGTCAACAAAAAAAATTTTTTTTGACCGGCGGGTCGACAAAATTTTTTTTTGACCGGCGGGTCAACAAAATTTTTTCTTCAGACCAGGGATTCAAAACTTCATAAAATAGGTTCATTTCCTAGACAGGCGGGTTGAAAAAGAAAACATTTTATACTAGGGGATCAAAAAAAATAGTCTTTGTAGACTGGCGGGTCAAAAAAAACATTTCTAGGCCAGCGGGTCAAATCAAAATTTCTTGACCGGCGGGTCAACAAAAAAATTTTTTCCTGACCGGCGGGTCAACAAAAAAAATTTTTTGACCGGCGGGTCAAAAAAAATTTCTTGACCGGCGGGTCGACAAACTTTTTTCTCCAGACCAGGAATTGAAAACTTCATAAAATACCTTTTTTTTCTAGACAGGCGGGTTGAAATAAAAATTGGGTACCAGGGAGTCAAAATAATAGTATTTCTAGACTGGCGAGTCAAAAAAAACTTTTCTAGCCTAGCGGGTCAAAAAAAAAAATTTTCTTGACCGGCGGGTCAAATTAAAATTTCTTGACCGGCGGGTCAACAACAAAAAATTTTCTTGACCGGCGGGTCAACAAAAATTTTTTTTTTCACTGGCGGGTCAAGAAAAGTTTTTCTTCAGACCAGGGATTCAAAACTTCATAAAATACCTTTTTTTCCTAGATAGGCGAGTTAAAAAAAAAATTGGGTAGCAGGGGGTCAAAAAAAATAGTCTTTCTAGACTGGTGAGTCAAAAAAAACTTTTCTAGCCTAGCGGGTCAAAAAAAATTTCTTGACCGGCGGGTCGACAAAAAAAAATTTTCTTGACCGGCGGGTCAACAAAAAAAAATTTTCTTGACCGGCGGGTAAAAAAAATTTTTTTTTGACTGGCGGGTCGACAAAATTTTTTTTTGACCGGCGGGTCAACAAAATTTTTTCTTCAGACCAGGGATTCAAAACTTCATAAAATACCTTTTTTTCCTAGACAGGCGAGTTGAAAAAAAAATTGGGTAGCAAGGGGTCAAAAAAAAGTCTTTCTAGACTGGCGAGTCAAAAAAACCTTTTCTAGCCTAGCGGGTCAAAAAAAATTTCTGGACCGGCGGGTCGACAAAAAAAAATTTTCTTTACCGGCGGGTCAACAAAAAAAATTTTTTTTGACCGGCGGGTCGACAAAATTTTTATTTGACCGGCGGGTGAACAAAATTTTTTCTTCAGACCAGGTATTCAAAACTTCATAAAATAGCTTTATTTCCTAGACAGGCGGGTTGAAAAAGAAAAAAATTTATACTAGGGAATCAAACAAAATAGTCTTTGTAGACTGGCGGGTCAACAAAAACATTTCTAGGCCAGCGGGTCAAATTAAAATTTCTTGACCGGCGGGTCAACAAAAAAATTTTTTCCTGACCGGCGGGTCAACAAAAAAAATTTTTTGACCGGCGGGTCAAAAAAAATTTCTTGACCGGCGGGTCGACAAACTTTTTTCTCCAGACCAGGAATTGAAAACTTCATAAAATACCTTTTTTTTCTAGACAGGCGGGTTGAAATAAAAATTGGGTACCAGGGAGTCAAAATAATAGTATTTCTAGACTGGCGAGTCAAAAAAAACTTTTCTAGCCTAGCGGGTCAAAAAAAATTTCTTGACCGGCGGGTCGACAAAAAAAAATTTTCTTGACCAGCGGGTCAACAAAAATTTTTTTTTTGACTGGCGGGTCAAAAAAAAATTTTCTTCAGACCAGGGATTCAAAACTTCATAAAATACCTTTTTTTCCTAGACAGGCGGGTTGAAAAAAAAATTGGGTACCAGGGGGTCAAAAAAATAGTCTTTATAGACTGGCGAGTCAAAAAAAACATTTCTAGGCTACTGGGTCAAAAAAAATTTCTTGACCGGCGGGTCAACAAAAAAAAATTTTCTTGACCGGCGGGTCAACAAAAAATTTTTCTTGATCGGCGGGTCAAAAAAAAAATTTTTTAACCGGCGGGTCAACAAAAAATGTTTTTTTGACTGGCGGGTCAAAAAATTTTTTTCTTCAGACCAGGGATTCAAAACTTCATAAAATACCTTTTTTTCTAGACAGGCGGGTTAAAATAAAAATTGGGTGCCAGGGAGTCAAAAATATAGTATTTATCGACTGGCAAGTCAAAAAAAACATTTCTAGGCTAGCGGGTCAAAAAAAATTTCTTGACCGGCGGGTCAACAAAAAAAAATTTTCTTGACCAGCGGGTCAACAAAAATTTTTTTTTTGACTGGCGGGTCAAAAAAAAATTTTCTTCAGACCAGGGATTCAAAACTTCATAAAATACCTTTTTTTCCTAGACAGGCGGGTTGAAAAAAAAATTGGGTACCAGGGGGTCAAAAAAATAGTCTTTATAGACTGGCGAGTCAAAAAAAACATTTCTAGGCTACTGGGTCAAAAAAAATTTCTTGACCGGCGGGTCAACAAAAAAAAATTTTCTTGACCGGCGGGTCAACAAAAAATTTTTCTTGATCGGCGGGTCAAAAAAAAAATTTTTTAACCGGCGGGTCAACAAAAAATGTTTTTTTGACTGGCGGGTCAAAAAATTTTTTTCTTCAGACCAGGGATTCAAAACTTCATAAAATACCTTATTTTACTAGACAGGCGAGTTGAAAAAAAAATTGGGTAGCAAGGGGTCAAAAAAAATAGTCTTTCTAGACTGGCGAGTCAAAAAAAACTTTTCTAGCCTAGCGGGTCAAATCAAAATTTCTTGACCGGCGGGTCAACAAAAAAAAATTTTCCTGACCGGCGGGTCAACAAAAAAAAATTTTTTGACTGGCGGGTCAACAAACTTTTTTCTCCAGACCAGGAATTGAAAACTTCATAAAATACCTTTTTTTTCTAGACAGGCGGGTTGAAATAAAAATTGGGTACCAGGGAGTCAAAAAAATAGTATTTGTAGACTGGCAAGTCATAAAAAACATTTGTAGGCAAGCGGGTCAAAAAAAACTTTCTTGACCGGCGGGTCAACAAAAAAAAATTTTCTTGACCGGCGGGTCAACAAAAAATTTTTCTTGACCGGCGGGTCAACAAAAAAAATTTTTTAACCGGCGGGTGAACAAACTTTTTTCTTCAGAGCAGGGATTCAAAACTTCATAAAAAAGCTTTATTTCCTAGACAGGCGGGTTGAAATAAAAATTGGGTACCCGGGAGTCAAAAAAATAGTATTTGTAGACTGGCAAGTCAAAAAAAACATTTCTAGGCAAGCGGGTCAAAAAAAATTTCTTGACCGGCGGGTCGACAAACTTTTTTCTCCAGACCAGGAATTGAAAACTTCATAAAATACCTTTTTTTTCTAGACAGGCGGGTTGAAATAAAAATTGGGTACCAGGGAGTCAAAATAATAGTATTTCTAGACTGGCGAGTCAAAAAAAACTTTTCTAGCCTAGCGGGTCAAAAAAAAAAATTTTCTTGACCGGCGGGTCAAATTAAAATTTCTTGGCCGGCGGGTCAACAACAAAAAATTTTCTTGACCGGCGGGTCAACAAAAATTTTTTTTTTCACTGGCGGGTCAAGAAAAGTTTTTCTTCAGACCAGGGATTCAAAACTTCATAAAATACCTTTTTTTCCTAGATAGGCGAGTTAAAAAAAAAATTGGGTAGCAGGGGGTCAAAAAAAATAGTCTTTCTAGACTGGTGAGTCAAAAAAAACTTTTCTAGCCTAGCGGGTCAAAAAAAATTTCTTGACCGGCGGGTCGACAAAAAAAAATTTTCTTGACCGGCGGGTCAACAAAAAAAAATTTTCTTGACCGGCGGGTAAAAAAAATTTTTTTTTGACTGGCGGGTCGACAAAATTTTTTTTTGACCGGCGGGTCAACAAAATTTTTTCTTCAGACCAGGGATTCAAAACTTCATAAAATACCTTTTTTTCCTAGACAGGCGAGTTGAAAAAAAAATTGGGTAGCAAGGGGTCAAAAAAAAGTCTTTCTAGACTGGCGAGTCAAAAAAACCTTTTCTAGCCTAGCGGGTCAAAAAAAATTTCTGGACCGGCGGGTCGACAAAAAAAAATTTTCTTTACCGGCGGGTCAACAAAAAAAATTTTTTTTGACCGGCGGGTCGACAAAATTTTTATTTGACCGGCGGGTGAACAAAATTTTTTCTTCAGACCAGGTATTCAAAACTTCATAAAATAGCTTTATTTCCTAGACAGGCGGGTTGAAAAAGAAAAAAATTTATACTAGGGAATCAAACAAAATAGTCTTTGTAGACTGGCGGGTCAACAAAAACATTTCTAGGCCAGCGGGTCAAATTAAAATTTCTTGACCGGCGGGTCAACAAAAAAATTTTTTCCTGACCGGCGGGTCAACAAAAAAAATTTTTTGACCGGCGGGTCAAAAAAAATTTCTTGACCGGCGGGTCGACAAACTTTTTTCTCCAGACCAGGAATTGAAAACTTCATAAAATACCTTTTTTTTCTAGACAGGCGGGTTGAAATAAAAATTGGGTACCAGGGAGTCAAAATAATAGTATTTCTAGACTGGCGAGTCAAAAAAAACTTTTCTAGCCTAGCGGGTCAAAAAAAATTTCTTGACCGGCGGGTCGACAAAAAAAAATTTTCTTGACCAGCGGGTCAACAAAAATTTTTTTTTTGACTGGCGGGTCAAAAAAAAATTTTCTTCAGACCAGGGATTCAAAACTTCATAAAATACCTTTTTTTCCTAGACAGGCGGGTTGAAAAAAAAATTGGGTACCAGGGGGTCAAAAAAATAGTCTTTATAGACTGGCGAGTCAAAAAAAACATTTCTAGGCTACTGGGTCAAAAAAAATTTCTTGACCGGCGGGTCAACAAAAAAAAATTTTCTTGACCGGCGGGTCAACAAAAAATTTTTCTTGACCGGCGGGTCAAAAAAAAAATTTTTTAACCGGCGGGTCAACAAACTTTTTTCTTCAGACCAGGAATTGAAAACTTCATAAAATACCTTTTTTTTCTAGACAGGCGGGTTGAAATAAAAATTGGGTACCAGGGAGTCAAAAAAATAGTATTTGTAGACTGGCAAGTCATAAAAAACATTTGTAGGCTAGCGGGTCAAAAAAAAATTTCTTGACCGGCGGGTCAACAAAAAAAAATTTTCTTGACCGGCGGGTCAACAAAAAATTTTTCTTGACCGGCGGGTCAACAAAAAAAATTTTTTAACCGGCGGGTCAACAAACTTTTTTCTTCAGACCAGGAATTGAAAACTTCATAAAATACCTTTTTTTTCTAGACAGGCGGGTTGAAATAAAAATTGGGTACCAGGGAGTCAAAAAAATAGTATTTGTAGACTGGCAAGTCATAAAAAACATTTGTAGGCTAGCGGGTCAAAAAAAATTTCTTGACCGGCGGGTCAACAAAAAAAAATTTTTTTTGACTGGCGGGTCGACAAAATTTTTTTTTGACCGGCGGGTCAACAAAATTTTTTCTTCAGACCAGGGATTCAAAACTTCATAAAATAGGTTTATTTCCTAGACAGGCGGGTTGAAAAAGAAAACATTTTATACTAGGGGATCAAAAAAAATAGTCTCTGTAGACTGGCGGGTCAAAAAAAACATTTCTAGGCCAGCGGGTCAAATCAAAATTTCTTGACCGGCGGGTCAACAAAAAAAAAATTTTCCTGACTGGCGGGTCAACAAAAAAAATTTTTTGACTGGCGGGTCAACAAACTTTTTTCTCCAGACCAGGAATTGAAAACTTCATAAAATACCTTTTTTTTCTAGACAGGCGGGTTGAAATAAAAATTGGGTACCAGGGAGTCAAAAAAATAGTATTTGTAGACTGGCAAGTCATAAAAAACATTTGTAGGCAAGCGGGTCAAAAAAAACTTTCTTGACCGGCGGGTCAACAAAAAAAAATTTTCTTGACCGGCGGGTCAACAAAAAATTTTTCTTGACCGGCGGGTCAACAAAAAAAATTTTTTAACCGGCGGGTGAACAAACTTTTTTCTTCAGAGCAGGGATTCAAAACTTCATAAAAAAGCTTTATTTCCTAGACAGGCGGGTTGAAATAAAAATTGGGTACCAGGGAGTCAAAAAAATAGTATTTGTAGACTGGCAAGTCAAAAAAAACATTTCTAGGCAAGCGGGTCAAAAAAAATTTCTTGACCGGCGGGTCAACAAAAAAAAATTTTCTTGACCGGCGGGTAAAAAAAATTTTTTTTTGACTGGCGGGTCGACAAAATTTTTTTTTGACCGGCGGGTCAACAAAAGTTTTTCTTCAGACCAGGGATTCAAAACTTCATAAAATACCTTTTTTTCCTAGACAGGCGAGTTGAAAAAAAAATTGGGTAGCAAGGGGTCAAAAAAAATAGTCTTTCTAGACTGGCGAGTCAAAAAAAACTTTTCTAGCCTAGCGGGTCAAAAAAAAATTGTGGACCGGCGGGTCGACAAAAAAAAATTTTCTTGACCGGCGGGTCAACAAAAAAAATTTTTTTTGACCGGCGGGTCGACAAAATTTTTTTTTGACCGGCGGGTCAACAAAATTTTTTCTTCAGACCAGGGATTCAAAACTTCATAAAATAGGTTCATTTCCTAGACAGGCGGGTTGAAAAAGAAAACATTTTATACTAGGGGATCAAAAAAAATAGTCTTTGTAGACTGGCGGGTCAAAAAAAACATTTCTAGGCCAGCGGGTCAAATCAAAATTTCTTGACCGGCGGGTCAACAAAAAAAAATTTTCCTGACCGGCGGGTCAACAAAAAATAATTTTTTGACTGGCGGGTCAACAAACTTTTTTCTCCAGACCAGGAATTGAAAACTTCATAAAATACCTTTTTTTTCTAGACAGGCGGGTTGAAATAAAAATTGGGTACCAGGGAGTCAAAATAATAGGATTTCTAGACCGGCAAAAAAAACATTTCTAGGCCAGCGGGTCAAAAAAAAAAATTTTCTTGACCGGCGGGTCAAATTAAAATTTCTTGACCGGCGGGTCAACAACAAAAAATTTTCTTGACCGGCGGGTCAACAAAAATTTTTTTTTTCACTGGCGGGTCAAGAAAAGTTTTTCTTCAGACCAGGGATTCAAAACTTCATAAAATACCTTTTTTTCCTAGACAGGCGAGTTAAAAAAAAAATTGGGTAGCAGGGGGTCAAAAAAAATAGTCTTTCTAGACTGGCGAGTCAAAAAAAACTTTTCTAGCCTAGCGGGTCAAAAAAAATTTCTTGACCGGCGGGTCGACAAAAAAAAATTTTCTTGACCGGCGGGTCAACAAAAAATGTTTTTTTGACTGGCGGGTCAAAAAATTTTTTTCTTCAGACCAGGGATTCAAAACTTCATAAAATACCTTATTTTACTAGACAGGCGGGTTAAAATAAAAATTGGGTGCCAGGGAGTCAAAAAAATATTATTTGTAGACTTGCAAGTCAAAAAAAACATTTCTAGGCAAGCGGGTCAAAAAAAATTTCTTGACCGGCGGGTCAACAAAAAAAAATTTTCTTGACCGGCGGGTAAAAAAAATTTTTTTTTGACTGGCGGGTCGACAAAATTTTTTTTTGACCGGCGGGTCAACAAAAGTTTTTCTTCAGACCAGGGATTCAAAACTTCATAAAATACCTTTTTTTCCTAGACAGGCGAGTTGAAAAAAAAATTGGGTAGCAAGGGGTCAAAAAAAATAGTCTTTCTAGACTGGCGAGTCAAAAAAAACTTTTCTAGCCTAGCGGGTCAAAAAAAAATTCTGGACCGGCGGGTCGACAAAAAAAAATTTTCTTGACCGGCGGGTCAACAAAAAAAATTTTTTTTGACCGGCGGGTCGACAAAATTTTTTTTTGACCGGCGGGTCAACAAAATTTTTTCTTCAGACCAGGGATTCAAAACTTCATAAAATAGGTTCATTTCCTAGACAGGCGGGTTGAAAAAGAAAACATTTTATACTAGGGGATCAAAAAAAATAGTCTTTGTAGACTGGCGGGTCAAAAAAAACATTTCTAGGCCAGCGGGTCAAATCAAAATTTCTTGACCGGCGGGTCAACAAAAAAAAAATTTTCCTGACCGGCGGGTCAACAAAAAAAAATTTTTTGACTGGCGGGTCAACAAACTTTTTTCTCCAGACCAGGAATTGAAAACTTCATAAAATACCTTTTTTTTCTAGACAGGCGTGTTGAAATAAAAATTGGGTACCAGGGAGTCAAAAAAATAGTATTTGTAGACTGGCAAGTCAAAAAAAACATTTGTAGGCTAGCGGGTCAAAAAAAAATTTTCTTGACCGGCGGGTCAACAAAAAAAATTTTTTTTGACTGGCGGGTCGACAAAATTTTTTTTTGACCGGCGGGTCAACAAAAGTTTTTCTTCAGACCAGGGATTCAAAACTTCATAAAATACCTTTTTTTCCTAGACAGGCGAGTTAAAAAAAAAATTGGGTAGCAGGGGGTCAAAAAAAATAGTCTTTCTAGACTGGCGAGTCAAAAAAAACTTTTCTAGCCTAGCGGGTCAAAAAAAAATTTCTTGACCGGCGGGTCAACAAAAAAAAATTTTCCTGACCGGCGGGTCAACAAAAAAAAATTTTTTGACTGGCGGGTCAACAAACTTTTTTCTCCAGACCAGGAATTGAAAACTTCATAGAATACCTTTTTTTTCTAGACAGGCGGGTTGAAATAAAAATTGGGTACCAGGGAGTCAAAATAATAGGATTTCTAGACCGGCAAAAAAAACATTTCTAGGCCAGCGGGTCAAAAAAAAAAATTTTCTTGACCGGCGGGTCAAATTAAAATTTCTTGACCGGCGGGTCAACAACAAAAAATTTTCTTGAACGGAGGGTCAACAAAAATTTTTTTTTTCACTGGCGGGTCAAGAAAAGTTTTTCTTCAGACCAGGGATTCAAAACTTCATAAAATACCTTTTTTTCCTAGACAGGCGAGTTAAAAAAAAAATTGGGTAGCAGGGGGTCAAAAAAAATAGTCTTTCTAGACTGGCGAGTCAAAAAAAACTTTTCTAGCCTAGCGGGTCAAAAAAAATTTCTTGACCGGCGGGTCGACAAAAAAAAATTTTCTTGACCGGCGGATCAACAAAAAATGTTTTTTTGACTGGCGGGTCAAAAAAATTTTTTCTTCAGACCAGGGATTCAAAACTTCATAAAATACCTTATTTTACTAGACAGGCGGATAAAATAAAAATTGGGTGCCAGGGAGTCAAAAAAATAGTATTTGTAGACTTGCAAGTCAAAAAAAGCATTTCTAGGCTAGCGGGTCAAAAAAAAATTTCTTGACCGGCGGGTCAACAAAAAAAATTTTCTTGACCGGCGGGTCAAAAAAAATTTTTTTTTTGACCGGCGGGTCAACAAAAAAAATTTTTGACCGGCGGGTGAACAAAATTTTTTCTTCAGACCAGGTATTCAAAACTTCATAAAATAGCTTTATTTCCTAGACAGGCGGGTTGAAAAAGAAAAAATTTTATACTAGGGAATCAAACAAAAATAGTCTTTGTAGACTGGCGGGTCAACAAAAACATTTCTAGGCCAGCGGGTCAAATTAAAATTTCTTGACCGGCGGGTCAACAAAAAAAATTTTTTGACCGGCGGGTCAAAAAAAATTTCTTGACCGGCGGGTCGACAAACTTTTTTCTCCAGACCAGGAATTGAAAACTTCATAAAATACCTTTTTTTTCTAGACAGGCGGGTTGAAATAAAAATTGGGTACCAGGGAGTCAAAATAATAGTATTTCTAGACTGGCGAGTCAAAAAAAACTTTTCTAGCCTAGCGGGTCAAAAAAAATTTCTTGACCGGCGGGTCGACAAAAAAAATTTTTCTTGACCAGCGGGTCAACAAAAATTTTTTTTTTGACTGGCGGGTCAAAGAAATTTTTTCTTCAGACCAGGGATTCAAAACTTCATAAAATACCTTTTTTTCCTAGACAGGCGGGTTGAAAAAAATATTGGGTACCAGGGGGTCAAAAAAATAGTCTTTATAGACTGGCGAGGTAAAAAAAACATTTCTAGGCTACTGGGTCAAAAAAAATTTCTTGACCGGCGGGTCAACAAAAAAAAATTTTCTTGACCGGCGGGTCAACAAAAAAATTTTCTTGACCGGCGGGTCAACAAAAAAAAATTTTTGACCGGCGGGTCAACAAACTTTTTTCTTCAGACCAGGAATTGAAAACTTCATAAAATACCTTTTTTTTCTAGACAGGCGGGTTGAAATAAAAATTGGGTACCAGGGAGTCAAAAAAATAGTATTTGTAGACTGGCAAGTCAAAAAAAAATTTGTAGGCTAGCGGGTCAAAAAAAAATTTCTTGACCGGCGGGTCAACAAGAAAAAATTTTCTTGACCGGCGGGTCAACAAAAAATTTTTCTTGACCGGCGGGTCAACAAAAGTTTTTCTTCAGACCAGGGATTCAAAACTTCATAGAATACCTTTTTTTCCTAGACAGGCGAGTTGAAAAAAAAATTGGGTAGCAAGGGGTCAAAAAAAATAGTCTTTCTAGACTGGCGAGTCAAAAAAAACTTTTCTAGCCTAGCGGGTCAAAAAAAAATTCTGGACCGGCGGGTCGACAAAAAAAAATTTTCTTGACCGGCGGGTCAACAAAAAAAATTTTTTTTGACCGGCGGGTCGACAAAATTTTTTTTTGACCGGCGGGTCAACAAAATTTTTTCTTCAGACCAGGGATTCAAAACTTCATAAAATAGGTTCATTTCCTAGACAGGCGGGTTGAAAAAGAAAACATTTTATACTAGGGGATCAAAAAAAATAGTCTTTGTAGACTGGCGGGTCAAAAAAAACATTTCTAGGCCAGCGGGTCAAATCAAAATTTCTTGACCGGCGGGTCAACAAAAAAAAATTTTCCTGACCGGCGGGTCAACAAAAAATAATTTTTTGACTGGCGGGTCAACAAACTTTTTTCTCCAGACCAGGAATTGAAAACTTCATAAAATACCTTTTTTTTCTAGACAGGCGGGTTGAAATAAAAATTGGGTACCAGGGAGTCAAAATAATAGGATTTCTAGACCGGCAAAAAAAACATTTCTAGGCCAGCGGGTCAAAAAAAAAAATTTTCTTGACCGGCGGGTCAAATTAAAATTTCTTGACCGGCGGGTCAACAACAAAAAATTTTCTTGACCGGCGGGTCAACAAAAATTTTTTTTTTCACTGGCGGGTCAAGAAAAGTTTTTCTTCAGACCAGGGATTCAAAACTTCATAAAATACCTTTTTTTCCTAGACAGGCGAGTTAAAAAAAAAATTGGGTAGCAGGGGGTCAAAAAAAATAGTCTTTCTAGACTGGCGAGTCAAAAAAAACTTTTCTAGCCTAGCGGGTCAAAAAAAATTTCTTGACCGGCGGGTCGACAAAAAAAAATTTTCTTGACCGGCGGGTCAACAAAAAATGTTTTTTTGACTGGCGGGTCAAAAAATTTTTTTCTTCAGACCAGGGATTCAAAACTTCATAAAATACCTTATTTTACTAGACAGGCGGGTTAAAATAAAAATTGGGTGCCAGGGAGTCAAAAAAATATTATTTGTAGACTTGCAAGTCAAAAAAAACATTTCTAGGCAAGCGGGTCAAAAAAAATTTCTTGACCGGCGGGTCAACAAAAACAAAATTTCTTGACCGGCGGGTAAAAAAAATTTTTTTTTGACTGGCGGGTCGACAAAATTTTTTTTTGACCGGCGGGTCAACAAAACTTTTTCTTCAGACCAGGGATTCAAAACTTCATAAAATACCTTTTTTTCCTAGACAGGCGAGTTGAAAAAAAAATTGGGTAGCAAGGGGTCAAAAAAAATAGTCTTTCTAGACTGGCGAGTCAAAAAAAACTTTTCTAGCCTAGCGGGTCAAAAAAAAATTCTGGACCGGCGGGTCGACAAAAAAAAATTTTCTTGACCGGCGGGTCAACAAAAAAAAATTTTTTTTGACCGGCGGGTCGACAAAATTTTTTTTTGACCGGCGGGTCAACAAAATTTTTTCTTCAGACCAGGGATTCAAAACTTCATAAAATAGGTTCATTTCCTAGACAGGCGGGTTGAAAAAGAAAACATTTTATACTAGGGGATCAAAAAAAATAGTCTTTGTAGACTGGCGGGTCAAAAAAAACATTTCTAGGCCAGCGGGTCAAATCAAAATTTCTTGACCGGCGGGTCAACAAAAAAAAAATTTTCCTGACCGGCGGGTCAACAAAAAAAAATTTTTTGACTGGCGGGTCAACAAACTTTTTTCTCCAGACCAGGAATTGAAAACTTCATAAAATACCTTTTTTTTCTAGACAGGCGTGTTGAAATAAAAATTGGGTACCAGGGAGTCAAAAAAATAGTATTTGTAGACTGGCAAGTCAAAAAAAACATTTGTAGGCTAGCGGGTCAAAAAAAAATTTCTTGACCGGCGGGTCAACAAAAAAAAATTTTCTTGACCGGCGGGTCAACAAAAAAATTTTTCTTGACCGGCGGGTCAACAAAAAAAATTTTTTAACCGGCGGGTCAACAAACTTTTTTCTTCAGACCAGGAATTGAAAACTTCATAAAATACCTTTTTTTTCTAGACAGGCGGGTTGAAATAAAAATTGGGTACCAGGGAGTCAAAAAAATAGTATTTGTAGACTGGCAAGTCAAAAAAAACATTTGTAGGCTAGCGGGTCAAAAAAAAATTTCTTGACCGGCGGGTCAACAAAAAAAAATTTTCTTGACCGGCGGGTCAACAAAAAAAATTTTTTTTGACTGGCGGGTCGACAAAATTTTTTTTTGACCGGCGGGTCAACAAAAGTTTTTCTTCAGACCAGGGATTCAAAACTTCATAAAATACCTTTTTTTCCTAGACAGGCGAGTTAAAAAAAAAATTGGGTAGCAGGGGGTCAAAAAAAATAGTCTTTCTAGACTGGCGAGTCAAAAAAAACTTTTCTAGCCTAGCGGGTCAAAGAAAAATTTCTTGACCGGCGGGTCAACAAAAAAAAAATTTCCTGACCGGCGGGTCAACAAAAAATAATTTTTTGACTGGCGGGTCAACAAACTTTTTTCTCCAGACCAGGAATTGAAAACTTCATAGAATACCTTTTTTTTCTAGACAGGCGGGTTGAAATAAAATTTGGGTACCAGGGAGTCAAAATAATAGGATTTCTAGACCGGCAAAAAAAACATTTCTAGGCCAGCGGGTCAAAAAAAAAATTTTTCTTGACCGGCGGGTCAAATTAAAATTTCTTGACCGGCGGGTCAACAACAAAAAATTTTCTTGAACGGCGGGTCAACAAAAATTTTTTTTTTCACTGGCGGGTCAAGAAAAGTTTTTCTTCAGACCAGGGATTCAAAACTTCATAAAATACCTTTTTTTCCTAGACAGGCGAGTTAAAAAAAAAATTGGGTAGCAGGGGGTCAAAAAAAATAGTCTTTCTAGACTGGCGAGTCAAAAAAAACTTTTCTAGCCTAGCGGGTCAAAAAAAATTTCTTGACCGGCGGGTCGACAAAAAAAAATTTTCTTGACCGGCGGATCAACAAAAAATGTTTTTTTGACTGGCGGGTCAAAAAATTTTTTTCTTCAGACCAGGGATTCAAAACTTCATAAAATACCTTATTTTACTAGACAGGCGGATAAAATAAAAATTGGGTGCCAGGGAGTCAAAAAAATAGTATTTGTAGACTTGCAAGTCAAAAAAAGCATTTCTAGGCTAGCGGGTCAAAAAAAAATTTCTTGACCGGCGGGTCAACAAAAAAAATTTTCTTGACCGGCGGGTCAAAAAAAATTTTTTTTTTGACCGGCGGGTCAACAAAAAAAATTTTTGACCGGCGGGTAAACAAAATTTTTTCTTCAGACCAGGTATTCAAAACTTCATAAAATAGCTTTATTTCCTAGACAGGCGGGTTGAAAAAGAAAAAATTTTATACTAGGGAATCAAACAAAAATAGTCTTTGTAGACTGGCGGGTCAACAAAAACATTTCTAGGCCAGCGGGTCAAATTAAAATTTCTTGACCGGCGGGTCAACAAAAAAAATTTTTCCTGACCGGCGGGTCAACAAAAAAAATTTTTTGACCGGCGGGTCAAAAAAAATTTCTTGACCGGCGGGTCGACAAACTTTTTTCTCCAGACCAGGAATTGAAAACTTCATAAAATACCTTTTTTTTCTAGACAGGCGGGTTGAAATACAAATTGGGTACCAGGGAGTCAAAATAATAGTATTTCTAGACTGGCGAGTCAAAAAAAACTTTTCTAGCCTAGCGGGTCAAAAAAAATTTCTTGACCGGCGGGTCGACAAAAAAAATTTTTCTTGACCAGCGGGTCAACAAAAATTTTTTTTTTGACTGGCGGGTCAAAGAAATTTTTTCTTCAGACCAGGGATTCAAAACTTCATAAAATACCTTTTTTTCCTAGACAGGCGGGTTGAAAAAAATATTGGGTACCAGGGGGTCAAAAAAATAGTCTTTATAGACTGGCGAGTCAAAAAAAACATTTCTAGGCTACTGGGTCAAAAAAAATTTCTTGACCGGCGGGTCAACAAAAAAAAATTTTCTTGACCGGCGGGTCAACAACAAAAAATTTTCTTGACCGGCGGGTCAACAAAAAAAATTTTTTGACCGGCGGGTCAACAAACTTTTTTCTTCAGACCAGGAATTGAAAACTTCATAAAATACCTTTTTTTTCTAGACAGGCGGGTTGAAATAAAAATTGGGTACCAGGGAGTCAAAAAAATAGTATTTGTAGACTGGCAAGTCAAAAAAAAATTTGTAGGCTAGTGGGTCAAAAAAAAATTTCTTGACCGGCGGGTCAACAAAAAAAAATTTTCTTGACCGGCGGGTCAACAAAAAATTTTTCTTGACCGGCGGGTCAACAAAAAAAATTTTTTAACCGGCGGGTCAACAAACTTTTTTCTTCAGACCAGGAATTGAAAACTTCATAAAATACCTTTTTTTTCTAGACAGGCGGGTTGAAATAAAAATTGGGTACCAGGGAGTCAAAAAAATAGTATTTGTAGACTGGCAAGTCAAAAAAAACATTTGTAGGCTAGCGGGTCAAAAAAAAATTTCTTGACCGGCGGGTCAACAAAAAAAAATTTTCTTGACCGGCGGGTCAAAAAAAAATTTTTTTTTGACCTGCGGGTCAACAAAAAAAATTTTGTACCGGCGGGTGAACAAACTTTTTTCTTCAGAGCAGGGATTCAAAACTTCATAAAAAAGCTTTATTTCCTAGACAGGCGGGTTGAAATAAAAATTGGGAACCAGGGAGTCAAAAAAATAGTATTTGTAGACTGGCAAGTCAAAAAAAACATTTCTAGGCTAGCGGGTCAAAAAAAATTTCTTGACCGGCGGGTCAATAAAAAAAATTTTTTTTGACCGGCGGGTCGACAAAATTTTTTTTTGACCGGCGGGTCAACAAAATTTTTTCTTCAGACCAGGGATTCAAAACTTCATAAAATAGGTTCATTTCCTAGACAGGCGGGTTGAAAAAGAAAACATTTTATACTAGGGGATCAAAAAAAATAGTCTTTGTAGACTGGCGGGTCAAAAAAAACATTTCTAGGCCAGCGGGTCAAATCAAAATTTCTTGACCGGCGGGTCAACAAAAAAAAATTTTCCTGACCGGCGGGTCAACAAAAAAAATTTTTTGACTGGCGGGTCAACAAACTTTTTTCTCCAGACCAGGAATTGAAAACTTCATAAAATACCTTTTTTTTCTAGACAGGCGGGTTGAAATAAAAATTGGGTACCAGGGAATCAAAATAATAGGATTTCTAGACCGGCAAAAAAAACATTTCTAGGCCAGCGGGTCAAAAAAAAAATTTTCTTGACCGGCGGGTCAAATTAAAATTTCTTGACCGGCGGGTCAACAACAAAAAATTTTCTTGACCGGCGGGTCAACAAAAAATTTTTTTTTCACTGGCGGGTCAAGAAAAGTTTTTCTTCAGACCAGGGATTCAAAACTTCATAAAATACCTTTTTTTCCTAGACAGGCGAGTTAAAAAAAAAATTGGGTAGCAGGGGGTCAAAAAAAATAGTCTTTCTAGACTGGCGAGTCAAAAAAAACTTTTCTAGCCTAGCGGGTCAAAAAAAATTTCTTGACCGGCGGGTCGACAAAAAAAAATTTTCTTGACCGGCGGGTCAACAAAAAATTTTTTTTTGACTGGCGGGTCAAAAAAATTGTTTCTTCAGACCAGGGATTCAAAACTTCATAAAATACCTTATTTTACTAGACAGGCGGGTTAAAATAAAAATTGGGTGCCAGGGAGTCAAAAAAATAGTATTTGTAGACTTGCAAGTCATAAAAAACATTTCTAGGCTAGCGGGTCAAAAAAACATTTCTTGACCGGCGGGTCAACAAAAAAAATTTTCTTGACCGGCGGGTCAAAAAAAAATTTTTTTTTGTTCGGCGGGTCAACAAAAAAAATTTTTGACCGGCGGGTGAACAAAATTTTTTCTTCAGACCAGGTATTCAAAACTTCATAAAATAGCTTTATTTCCTAGACAGGCGGGTTGAAAAAGAAAAAATTTTACACTAGGGAATCAAAAAAAAGTCTTTGTAGACTGGCGGGTCAACAAAAACATTTCTAGGCCAGCGGGTCAAATTAAAATTACTTGACCGGCGGGTCAACAAAAAAAATTTTTCCCGACCGGCGGGTCAACAAAAACAATTTTTTGACCGGCGGGTCAAACAATTTTTTTCTTCAGGCCAGGAATTCAAAACTTCATAAAATACCTTTTTTTCTAGACAGGCGGGTTAAAATAAAAATTGGGTGCCAGGGAGTCAAAAAAATAGTATTTGTAGACTGGCAAGTAAAAAAAAACTTTTCTAGGCTAACAGGCCAAAAAAAAAATTTTCTTGACCGGCGGGTCAAATTAAAATTTCTTGACCGGCGGGTCGACAACAAAAAATTTCTTGACCGGCGGGTCAACAAAAAAAAATTTTCTTGACCGGCGGGTCAACAAAAATTTTTCTTGACCGGCGGGTCAACAAAAAAAATTTTTTGACCGGCGGGTCAACAAACTTTTTTCTCCAGACCAGGAATTGAAAACTTCATAAAATACCTTTTTTTTCTAGACAGTCGGGTTGAAATAAAAATTGGGTACCAGGGAGTCAAAATAATAGTATTTCTAGACTGGCAAGTCAAAAAAAACTTTTCTAGCCTAGCGGGTCAAAAAAAATTTCTTGACCGGCGGGTCGACAAAGAAAAATTTTCTTGACCGGCGGGTAGACAAAAAATTTTTTTTTGATTGGGGGGTCAAAAAAAAATTTTTTTTCACTGGTGGGTCGACAAAAGTTTTTTTTTTCACTGGCGGCTCAACAAAAGTTTTTCTTCAGACCAGGGATTCAAAACTTCATAAAATACTTTTTTTTCCTAGACAGGCGGGTTAAAATAAAAATTGTGTGCCAGGGAGTCAAAAAAATAGTATTTGTAGACTTGCAAGTCAAAAAAAACATTTCTAGGCTAGCGGGTCAAAAAAAAATTTCTTGACCGGCGGGTCAACAAAAAAAAAATTTCTTGACCGGCGGGTCAAACAAAAATTTTTTTTTGACCGGCGGGTCAACAAAAAAAATTTTTGACCGGCGGGTGAACAAAAATTTTTTCTGCAGACCAGGTATTCAAAACTTCATAAAATAGCTTTATTTCCTAGACAGGCGGGTTGAAAAAGAAAAAATTTTATACTAGGGAATCAAAAAAAATAGTCTTTGTAGATTGGCGGGTCAAAAAAAAAATTTCTAGGCTAGCGGGTCAAAAAAAAATTTCTCGACCGGCGGGTCAACAAAAAAAATTTTTTTTGACCGGCGGGCCGACAAAATTTTTTTTTGACCGGCGGGTCAACAAAATTTTTTCTTCAGACCAGGGATTCAAAACTTCATGAAATAGCTTTATTTCCTAGACAGGCGGGTTGGAAAAGAAAAAATGTTATACTAGAGGATCAAAAAAAGGGTCTTTGTAGACTGGCGGGTCAAAAAAAACATTTCTAGGCCAGCGGGTCAAATTAAAATTTCTTGACCGGCTGGTCAAAAAAAAAAAATTTTCTTCACCGGCGGGTCAACAAAAATTTTTTTTTTGACTGGCGGGTCAACAAAATTTTTTCTTCAGACCAGGGATTAAAAACTTCATAAAATACCTTTTTTTTCTAGACAGGCGGGTTAAAATAAAAATTGTGTGCCAGGGAGTCAAAAAAATAGTATTTCTAGACCGGCAAGTCAAAAAAAATATTTCTAGGCTAGCGGGTCAAAAAAAAAATTCTTGACCGGCGGGTCAACAAAAAAAATTTTTCCTGACCGGCGGGTCAACAAAAAAAATTTTTTGACCGGCGGGTCAACAAACTTTTTTCTCCAGACCAGGAATTGAAAACTTCATAAAATACCCTTTTTTCTAGACAGGCGGGTTGAAAAAAAAATTGGGTACCAGGGGGTCAAAAAAAATAGTCTTTGTAGACTGGCGAGTCAAAAAAAACATTTCTAGGCTAGTGGGTCAAAAAAAATTTCTTGACCGGCGGGTCAAATAAAAAAAATTTTCTTAACCGGCGGGTCAACAAAAATTTTTTCTTGACCGGCGGGTCAACAAAAAAAATTTATTGACTGGCGGGTCAACAAACTTTTTTCTTCAGACCAGTAATTGAAAACTTCATAAAATACCTTTTTTTTCTAGACAGGCGGGTTGAAATAAAAATTGGGTACCAGGGGGTCAAAAAATAGTCTTTGTAGACTTGCAAGTCAAAAAAAACATTTCTAGGCTAATGGGTCAAAAAACAATTTCTTGACCGGCGGGTCAACAACAAAAAATTTTCTTGACAGGTTGGTTGAAAAAAAAATTGGGTACCGGGGGTCAAAAAAAATATTTTTTGTAGACTGGCGAGCCAAAAAAAAAATTTCTAGGCTAGCGGGTCAAAAAAAAATTTCTTGACTGGCAGGTCAACAAAAAAAAATTCGGTCGATCGGTCTTAAAATTTCTTTTTTGGTCAGTTGGTCGGAATGAAACGTATTTTTTGGTCAGCCAGTCTGTCTAAAAAATGGGGTCTAAAATTTTTTGTCAGTCATTGGGTGTGAAATTTTTTCTTTGTCAGTTGATCGAAAAAAAAATTTTTGGCCAGAGAGCCTAAAAAATTTTGTTTGGTCAGTATAATTTTTTTTTCCAGTCGGTTGGTCGAAAGAATTTTCTTTGGGTCGGTTCGTCTAAAATATTTTTCGGTCGGTCAGTCTAAAAAACTTTTTGGTGGATTGGTCTAAAAAAAAATTTTTATGTCGGTCGATAAAAATGTTTTTGTCGGTAGAAAAAAATTGTTTTTGGTCAGTCAGTCTAAAAAAAGTTTTTTTGGTTGGTCAGTCTAAAAAAAATTTTGGTATGTCGATCGGTCTACAAAAATGTTTTTTTTCAGTTACTCTGTTGGTCTACAAATGTTTTTTTCGGTCGTACTGTCTGTCAGTTTAAAAAAAAATTTGGGTTGGTTGGCTGAACTAAAATGTTGTTTTGGTCGGATGGTCGGTCAGTTGGTCTAAAATATTTTCTTTTTGTTGGTTGGTCCATCTTAACAAATGTTTTTCTTAAAGTGGAGCTTAGGATAGGTTTGTCACTTGGTTTAAGTTATGGTTGGGGCAAGGTTTGGGGTTGGGGCTAGGGTTACGGTACGGGCTGGGATTTTGGCTTGGGTTACAGTTGTTGCAAGGGTTATTGTAGTGGCTAGGATTACGGTTGAGGCTAGGGTTAAGTTTAGGGTGAGGGTTAGGATTATGTTAGGATTAAGGTTAATATCGGATTCCGATGGGGAATCATTCCTTCACTTTTCAGATGTGATCAATATCACTGGAATTTACACAGTTTGTGCAGCAGCGTTAAATGCTGCTGTTTTTCTGAAAGTTTTCTAATGCTCTTCGTTGCTGGTACAGTTGATGGAAAAAAATCTCGAGGGAGTTTCTTATGATTGTCTTCACACACATCCCTGACTATTCTCTGAAGCATCCCGTGACTCTGGAGACATTACATCACATCCCTGTACTGTTGCTATGGGAGAAAGTTTGACCAAAACTTCCTAATATTTGGAGGAATTAATTGGACAGTCCTGCAGTGATGAGAGGACGACTGTAGATTCAAGACAGGAGTGATTAAAACCTGACAATGTGAAGAGAACACGTTGTCAGAGTCTTTCACTGCTGTTCTCTGGAGGGTATACTAACTATATTGTTAAGAATACCTTACATTGTGTGTCCCTTTACTTTGAGACGATCTTGTGTACAAGCAGGCGCTGACAGCTCAAACGTAGAATCACAGCGTCTTCCTCTGAAGGAGCTTTTTCCTCCCTCCCCAGAGGGAAAGCAGCAAATGTCTGAATACAAATGAACTTAGCTAATAACCCCCGAAGCCCTTAAATGTCTGTGTCCTTTTGAAACTTGTGGTGGTTGTTGTAGTCTTCAGTGTAGTGTGTTGTTGTTTAAAAATAGAGACAGACGGCGTGGATTCGATTTTAGCTCCCACGTGGTCGGGTTTGATCGAAACTGAAGGTCAGAGGATTTATTTTCTTTAGGAAATAAGAAAAGTGAGAGTTTTGATACTAAAAAGAAGCTGGAGCGCTAAACTGGCCCTCAAAGGCAAAATTCAATATGAGCAGTTTTCAAATGAAAGTTGTATCTTGATGTTTTATGCAAACTTCCAGATTTCGTTGTTTTTTTTTTAATATTTACAATGATTGAAAGAAATGCACCAAGAAATTTTCTTCCATGACCATCGGGGGTCATGGGGGGGGAAAAGAATTGTGGGTAAATCCTGGGCAAAAAAAGCACAAAGACGTCCCGACCCAAGGTTAAAAGGCCTTTATTTTAATAGCCTGGAGGAAGGAAATGAGTTGGAGAGGATTTAAATGTTAAACACACTCTTATCTCACCATCCTCACTTTTTACTTTCCATTAGTACGAAGTCTTTCCAGAGTCTTAATCACTCTGTTGCCGAAAGTCCTCTAACCTCATTTTAATCTTTCCTCGCAGCAAAAAGCCAAAGAGACCTCCGAGACAGAGGCAGCAAAACAACCGACTAAAACCTCTGACCCTGGCCTACGACGGCGACACGGACATGTAGTCCAGCGGGGAACACGTCAGCGGAGACCCACTTCATCACAGCCAGAGACACGGATGAACGGAGACGTCAGCGAGCAGAGAAACGACGGTGGAAATCCTCTTAGCGGAGACTCTGGCGGTTTTAACCATTTCCAGTGGAGCTCCAGTCACGCTCCTCTTGTTTCTTCGAGCATCATCTTTTGCTTCACCACGTCCACCTGGTTCATCGAAAGGCCTTTTTTTTGTTGTTGTTTTTTGCCCTCCCTTTTGACACGTTCACACCTCTGTAAAAGATTTTGGGGAAACAAAGCCAGACGCGGAAGCTTTTCTTTTTCGCTGCCTCCAAACATGGCAACGCAAACTCTTCCTCCACGCTTCTTCTGCTTGTCCCTTAAAATGCTGAGTAGCTGGAGGCTTAGGACGCTCCGACGGTTCATATGTTGCCAAAAGTCACCGCGGGGAAGAGGGAAAATCTCCATAAAAAGGTTTTGGATTCCTTTTTCCTCAATCCTCAACTGGGTTTTGACTCAAATCTCTTTTAGTCTCGAACAAAAAGGGAGGCATCTTGGTCTCTTTTTGTGTTTGGTTTAGCGGCACACGGGCCTGCGATGGTGGGATAAACTGATCTGTAGGATGCTGATGGAGGAACAGCCTGGAAACTACTGCCTGCCTGCCTCCACCCTTCTTTGTTTCAGGCTCTACATTGCACTATATTAGTGCAGCATGATATGCACATGTGACTTCTACCTTCTATTGCCATAAAGCACTGCCTCTTCCACAGACAGAACCACAGAGCGGAGGAAGGAAAACAAGATGTTTAAATGTGTCACATCCCACCAAACAGATGTGAAGCTCCAGTAAATAAATGTATAGATTTTATTTCTCACGACTGACTAATTTTTTTTGGTTGTAGTAAAGTAACCTTTCGTGCTTTTGTAGAATTTTGTCTGGTGTTATCACTTTATTTCTGCCCAGATGCATTTACAGATTTAACCTGCTTTTAAAGTTTGTTTAACCTTAAGAAAATTTACTATTTACTATTTAATTTTAACTTCAGTACGCTCGCTGGATTTAAAAAGACGCTCCTTATACTAGTAGAAAGTTGTTTTTATAGTTGAAATATATTTAAGGCCAATTTAGTGAGGATTACTGATGTTACAGTATTTTCCGCACTATAAGGCGCACTGTCGGTTTTTGATCAAATTAAATGTTTTTCGGTGCACCCAGTAGTGCAGAAAATACTTTTCTTTAGTTTCTTCTTTTTCTAATCAATCAGAAGTCGAGTAACGAACGATACGAGAAGCGTCTTTAAATCCGTCGGGCGTACGACGCGGAAAAACTGACTGAATAAAAACAAAAAGGGATACATCAAAAACCATTGTTGTCATGTAAATGTCATTTCTGCCTTACTGACAGTGAATAAATACTAACAGACCTTCGTAATACTCGAGTGGGGCAAACAGAAAAAACAGAATAAAACTTCACGTATGAAGTTTTCCTTTTTTTTTTCAGCTCATTTAGAAACATACAAGTTTTTTAAACTTCCTCCTGCAGTATAATCCGTGTCAAAGATGCTCCATGTTACTCACATGAGATTTAAAAAATGTCTGTACAAACAAAAACTGTACAATTATAATAATAATAATAAGAGAAGCTTCTGGTAAGTTCAGTGTAAAAAAAAACCCAAAAAAAAAACCCTTGTGTGCAGAATGTTTACGTTTTTTTTGTTGTCGGATTTGTAAATAACAGCAATTTTTTATTTTTTGAGAAAAAAAATATCAGAAGTATGTGTACATTTATTTTGTATTGCACAGAAAACGTTTAGTTTGAATATTGCAAAGTGGGTGTGTGATATTTGCTGATTGTTGTTTCCATGATGCAAGTTGTGTGTTGTGAAAAAAAAAAAAGAGACGAAAAGGCTCCGCCGTTTTTTTGTACAGGTTGTTTTTATGTATGGAAAGATTTTCGGAAAATAAATAAGGGCACGGTTGTAAACACACAAGGAAGGTTTTTGTAATTTTGTTCACAAGAAAGACAAAACCCTGAATAAACTGAAATTAGCTTTAAAGGATAAGACTGTTTTTCTCATTTATTGTGTTTTAGATTTTTAATGCCGAATCTGCGCTCGTTTATTTATTTTTTTAAACAATATATTTAAACACTTTTTGGAACTTCAATCAGAATCTGGGAGATTAAAATAAATGTTTGAAAGAAAATAGATCTGGATCCAACATCCCAACTGACTGTAGGCAAGACTCGGGGCTTTAACTCAGTCACATGACCATAAATACAACCAATCTCATCCTTAATGTAGTCATTCCACATCCGACAACCTCCGGTTTAAGGATCCAGAACCGTCGTAGTCTAATGTTATTCATGCTCTTAGACTGAGTCATGAAGCGTTATAATGCCTTCATGGAGATTCATCAACGTCTTGATTGAAAAAGTTTCAAGTTTTGTAACTTTCCTATAATTAACCGACGACGATGCATTCAAGTTCCTCCTGACCTCATCTCCGAGCAGCGCCGATGCAGAGAAGGTAACCGGCCACTAGATGGCATCACCAGCCGACGTTTAAAGAAAAGTTGTTTCTTAAAGTCTCCGTCTCGGCTCCCCGTTCCTCCCTCACCCTATTTGTCTCCCCATCCCTCCCTCCCCCACACCCATTCTCTCTCTCTCTCTCTCTGGATCTCGGAGGCGCTATATAAAACATCCCTCCGCTGTGACACTCCTCCCGTCTCCCCAGCCTCGAGACTCCCCTCGGTGAACCTCTTTTTAACGGCACACGTCTGACCCACCTGAATGAGCCTGAGGAGACTCATCTCTGCTCTCTCGCCTCCGGACCGACTCCCTCACTACCGGTTTCTCCTCCAGTTGGGTAGCTGATAGCGACTCCGTCAAAAGGGGGGGGGTGTTCTCTGGGTTTTTTGGGAGGGGGGACGGTTGAGACTATCGAGGGCGGTTCGACACGAAGGGGAAGACGCTCCAGAAAGAATCATGATGAAGACCACCTGTCTCTGGGCGGCTCTGGCGCTGCTGTCAGGCGTCTCTCTGGTGAGTTCAATGTCATTATTTGTTTTAGTCGTTTTGCAGGTTTGCTTGGGGACAGAAATGTTGGAGTTTCGGGTAACGAAAGAGCAAACAAAAAAGCATTATCATCGGAATCTCAAATCTTTGCAATCTAATCTCGAGAAACTCACGAAAATGTCAATATTTCTTTCTGGCTAAAGTCGACTAAAAGGCGTGTTTTTGAATTCTCGCCCTTGGACTATCTCACCACCACAAACCAGATTTGTCGCCTCTCTGGGCTTACGTCCTCGCTGACTGTCAGGTACCAAGACTCCCAAATCCAAATCTGCATCTTGACAGATCCACCCGCACACATATCCCACTTGGATACCCCCCCCCCCCGGGCGCTATCCATTCAATCCTTCCTCACCCCTTTACAGATGCGGCTCATGGAGAACGTATCTTGACGGTGGAGCTTGAGCCCATTATGACAAACACACCAGAATGCTCCCCCAACTCAAAGCCGCGGCAGTTTGTGACAACCCAATTCCTTTAATCCTGGCAGAGACAGTAACCCCTCACCCCCTGATAAATCTGTCAACAAAGCAATCAAAGCGGCGCAGGAGCCACTCCTCTCCCCAACGGGAAAGAAAAAAAAAAATTCCATAAACTTAATCCCGCAAAACTTGACTGGCCTTAAAAAGCTCCAGCGGTGTTATCTGTGTTTAATTTGCATAGTGATGGAAAGAAGTCAATTACTATTAATTATTCTCTACAACTTAATACCCATTATCGAATTGAATTCACCGTCTTGAAAACCATAAACTCAATTTCACAGCTGAATAAGCGCACTAATAATTTCACCCCCCCTTCTTCTTCTTCTTCTTCTTCTTTCTTTCTTTCTCGACTTTCTCCGTCCTGCATCGGAGGAACCCAACGATTCTTTTGATTTCCAAAAGCAATAACATTAACTAACACGCATCGTCCCCGTTGTCACCACATAAAACAGACATTCATCAGCGAACGTACGACGCAAAAAAGAAAAAAGAAACGATCGTCGTCGATCTGGGCGGAATCGCTTCAACGTGTGTTTTTTTTTCACAGACTGGGCCGCCAAATTGCTTTGCCATGCTTTAATGGGATGATCATAATTGTTTCGTACTCGGTGCATCCTAAGCTTTCCGCCTGCAGCCCCTTCAACAGATTGACAGACCCATGGGAACCTCCCAAACTTATTTTGGCCGCCTTTGAACCAAGTCGTGTGTGAAATAATATGATTATGCGTTTTTCCTCTGGGTAAGTTGGAGAAACTGGTGGCTAGGGTTTCTTCCTTTCCTCCCTCCCCCTTTCCCCTTCCTCTTCCTCCTTCGTCTTCAAACTGCCCCCACTCCAATCTCCCACAGTCTTGACGGCGTACAGTATTTATCCTCTTCAGAAGTCATGGTGGTAATTGTGCCCTGGCCTCTCAAAGCCGCGGCGCGGCGATAGGACTCGGCTTCATCCGCCGCCGCCTGTGATGTCTCGACACACTTTGTGATTTGTCATCATCTCTGACCCCCCCCTCAGGTAATACTTTGATATCACCGGGAGAATACGGAACTAAACTCTCAGTGGGCGTCCGACGCCCCTGGGCTCGACCATCAGCTCGACTACGGGAGGACCTCACGAGGCGAGGGCAGGTTAAACTGACTGGAAATGACTATGACGACAATCATATCCCTAGTACCCCCCCCCCACTCCCAAGAAATGCTCTTAAAGATGGCATCAGCGCACTAAAAACTTGAGGGAGCTCAAACGCCGGGTGTGTTCGGCAGTTTTAGTCATAATTTGAGCCCTCCCAACCGATAAAAGAAGCCTTACCAGAGATCGGCGGAGTGAGACATGAGGTCTCATATCCGAAAGGTCACGGGTTTGACGACCTCGAGTCCCCGAAGCCTTTAGAGGCGCTCGTGCCTTAAGCCTCTCCGGATAAGAGCATCAGGTTTAATACCTCAAATTTAAAAGAGCAAACAAATCCCAGGAAAAACCTCCAGCATGAAGCCAGACAGACTCTAAAGTCCGGCGACTCTCATTTCCCAATGTTTCGTCTCAACTCGCCATCCAATCAAGGTTAACAAAGTGGCATCCGAAATCCGCCAAAAGGCGACGGTGGCGCCCGCAAACCGGCGTTCAGGTAAATGAAAAGCGACACTTTCGTTCTTCCATCGCCAGCTTTCTTTTTTTGTGTACAACCCGCCGCCGAGTCGTCCGGCTCCTCCGGTGGTTCTATTAAAGATGGAATCCTTTGGGGGGGGGTGTCCAGCCTATAGAATCTCCTCGGAGCCCCCGTGGGATGCTCGGGTTGTTTATCTTCCCGTTTCAAAGAGCAGACGCCGGCGTCTTATCACAGCGGCACCGAGAGCCGATAGCATTTAGCTCGGTTCTGAACGCCGCATCTGGCAACCGGAGCGGCGCCTCCTAAAGGACTCGCGCGTGTCTGTCCTGTTGCCGTTATCTCGGACCGGGATTCTGCCTCGTACGACAAATTTGGGAATAATATTAAGGGAAGGTTAAATGAGTTCCGGGAAACTCCTGCGTGACAAACGGCAGGCAGGAAAAGTTGTAATGAAAGCGCGTTGATGTAACGGAGATAATCTGATAAATCCTTCAATCGAATATGGATGATCATGAATTTTTTGTACGTATCTTTTTGGAATTCATGATTTTGGTTGACTCTAGCAAATAAAAAACATCTGTGAAATGTCTGAATGAAGGATTAGAAATCGTGTCAAAAATAAAAGTTGTTTCTGTTTTAAAGAACGACTCGATTTTTGGATCCGCTCCTCAGAAATGTAAATCGTTCTCCGCTTCCAAACCTCCCACCGAGTGTCAGGAAAATCTGTCAAGTTGTTTCTGAGTAATCCTCCAAACAAACAAACAAACAAACAAACAGACAGACAGACAGACAGACAGACAGACGGATGCCCAGAAACACAAACAGCTCGTCTTGATCGGAGGTGTGAGGGCGTGGTCAGGACAGATCTGACGGACGGCGGATGGATAACCACACTACCCGAAAACCTGGAATCTAGCTTCGGTTTCAAACGTCGCTCAATTCTGATTGGTGCGTCAAACATGACATCACTTATTAAAATCAGAGCTCCACCCACTTCTTCTTAAAAAACACTAGTGAATGAATAAAAGGAAATGACTACAAAGTTTATCGACTCACGACTTAGAACACAGAATCGTTCTGACGTTTGGGGGGGGGGTTGTTATTGTTTACCTCTGGCATGCATCTGTTTGTTTGTTTGTTTGTTTTGTTTGTTTGTTTACAGGATTAAACAAATACCAGTTGGAAGATTTTCACGAGTCTGGTGGGGGGGGGGGGTCGGAGAAATTCTGTGGGGGGGGTATTTTGGATTCTGATTAAAATTCAAAATCAAAAAACTTTATTTGTCCCCAAAGGCACATAAAGTAGGATTGGTGCACAAAAAAGACACACAGAGGGCAAAGAGCAAAAACCAGACTTAATACACGGAGAGCCGACACTAACGCTAAAATACACAATAAACAGATTTGTACAATATCCACTACCCTTATCCAGTATGAATATGTACAGTATGTGATTTTTGTAAGTGTAATTTGAACATATTTTTAATATGTTCACAATTTCCTAATGTTGAATTTCTCGTGACAAAAACAAACATCGCTGTCCCTGTGAGGAAAAAAAGATTTAGAAATTTTTGTAAATTAGATTGACAGTTTCGAAAAAATAATTAAAATAAATTACATTTAAAATAAATTACAT
This sequence comes from Antennarius striatus, assembly GCF_040054535.1. NCBI lineage: Eukaryota > Metazoa > Chordata > Actinopteri > Lophiiformes > Antennariidae > Antennarius > Antennarius striatus. The sequence goes on along the minus strand of NC_090784.1, from coordinate 23,074,535 downwards.
TTAAAATAAATTACATTTAAAAATCTGGTAATCCGTCAGGAGGCGGTGAAGAGATTCACAAAAGATAAGAAATGTGACTTCAGGCACGACGACCGGACGTAAAAAACACACAAAATAAAATTTACCACGGCGGTCTAAAAGTAAAAGAAACCAATTACCCGCGAAATAAACTGAGTTTGTATCCGTGGGCGACAAAACTAGTTTGTCCTCTGTCTGATATTTAATAAAAAGCCCACAGACGAACCGATATCTGCTGAAGCCAAAGTTATGAAGGTGTGACTGCTGACCTTTAAGATGCCATGTTTGTTTCTCTCTTGTCCTTTATCTGGCAGAACCCCCCCTCTTTTCTCTCTGCTGTATCATTCTCATTGCGCGCACACACACACACACACACACACACACACACACACACACACACACACACACACACTCTTTGTGCCTTGTTTGCATGTTTGCATGAAGCTGGCGCGTGAACGTGGCGTTGAGGTGTTCTGGATGTAAACGCCACTTCAGTCAGGACTGTCTCTGATCCAACTAATCTCCCCGGGCTGGATTACAGGTTGGGCTCTAATCCGTGAAGTGGGGGGGGGTGGGGGGGTCTCTGTGAATGTGAATCTAATCCAGAGACTGTCAGGTGCTTTAGATGAAAGCTAATTGCGTGTCGCCGTTTGGGGGAGAAAACACAACGCTGGAACGAGCATCCTGACCGTAACCGACGGCGACGGGGCAGCGCCCGCTTTGGATGTGGGCGGCGACCAATTAATTATTCCCAGAGGAAATTGCGAGGATGTACCAGGATGTTGGTCACGTGGCGCCGCAGAAAAATATATTCTGCGTTTGACAAAATTAAACTCTTGAATCATCCGAACCCAAAACGCTTCATATAGGAAACATTTCCCCCTCGTTTCACACACACACACACACACACACACACACACACACACACACACACACACACACACACACACACACACACACACACACACACAGACACACACACAGACACACACACACACACCGGCACTAATTATCCTGACAGTCACTTAAACCGGCTCAAAGCAGTTTCCTAATATCCCTTGATCTGGTTTCAGGACTCCATCGAGACTGAAACTCGGTTACTGAGCGGCGTCGGTAATTACTGCACGGCCAAAAAACAGATTTTATTGGATCACCAGAGACTCGGGTCTTCACACAACTCACAATAGACAAAATTCCCCGAAAAATAAATGCCGTTAATAGCCTGGAAGGTCACCCGGAGGTCATTTATTAACTAGCGATCGCCGATCAAACCAGATTACCCACGAAAATCAGAGGCTTTAAATTCATCAATGAAGCTCTTTTGAACATCAAACAACGGAAACAACTTTAAAACATAATTAAATCCAGGAAAGAAGACTCTACTATAACGTCAGTGCCAGCGGATTTATGACTGCTTTGCTGACTATAAGTCTATAAGGTGCGGTTTCACTGCTACTTTTACATCCTAAGGAGCTTTATGTTTGACTCTAATGGCTCCAATAAATCCTGAATAGAAAGCCTCCTTCATCCTCACATTCACTTTATCTTTTTATTAAGACAGACTTTTGTTTCCAGCGATAGAAGACTAAAGGAGGTGTCCATTAATATCGTTTAACTGCCCCGCCGCACAGGGAAATTCATATTTCTCTCCTTCTTATCACCACAAACATTCTGCTGGGACATTTTCTGCAGCTTCAATCCAATCAGCTGCAGAGATGAACCGATATCCAGAACTGTTTCCCGGGTATGGCAGTCTGGATTTGACTGGATGCATTTTAAAAAACACTCCGGTTACGCTTTCTAGTCAGGCAGGGGTAGATGGGGAGTGGTGGTGGGGGTGGGGGGGGGACTCAGATAAAACAGCTTCTGAGATTTTTTTTTTTTTCGCAGTGCCACTAACGGTTCAACGGCGTCGGGTCATCCATCATGAAGGTCCCTTCAAAACAACTGGAGGCCATCGTTTCAAAGTCCTCCACTCTCAAGTTCATAAAACAAACGCCCGCTTTCGGAGGGGGGATCACGACTCCTCTGGCGCCGCCGTCCTTCTAAAGGAGGTTTGGGAGGGGGAGGAAGGAGGGGGGGTCCTAATTTTCAAAGCATCGATTCCGAGGTGAAGGTGCGAGGTGTAAACGCTTCGATCACATAGATCTGCTGTCAACCTTCCTCGGGCCGGAGTTTTGGAGATCACTGTCGCAGGACTCAGCAGGGGGTCGATTGGGGGGGGGGTGATGGTGGTGTTGGGGGGGTAGCTTCGCTCTCTCATCTGTGAGATTGTTAGAGAAGGGACACAGAATGAATCATCAATCATCCGTTCAGGCCACGCGCAGCGGGTAATGGTCCCCTGCTCCGTCACGTCTGCGCCCAGGAGCGCTTGATTCGTCTCCAAGTACGGAGGGAAAACCCTTCGTCTTGGTTAGGACGTAGTCGGAGACGGTGTTTACACCGTTTGTTACACATGTTGACACGTTTTTTATTGGGATAAACCCTGAACTGATTTTGATGGAACTCTTCGTAGGGTCGTGGGTGATGTTCCTGCACAGTCGGATTAAGTTCTAGACCACAATCCAGATGTAGAAGCTTAAAATATATATTCAGGGAATTATCTAAAATCATAGGTTCTATCTGGGAGTAACCAGGTCGGATCAGAAATGAGTTCCTCAGAGGAACAGCCAAGATGAGATGTTCTGGAGACAAAGTCAGAGAGAGCAGACTGATGGTTTGGACTCGTTCAGAGGAGAGATGGTGAGGATGTTGGTAAAAGGGCGATGAGGATGGAGCTACCAGGAAAAGAGAGGAAGAGGAGGACCAAAGAGAAGGCGGATGGACGTAGTGAGGAAGACGTGAGGACAGTCGGTGTTAGAGAGGAGGAGGAAGATATCCTTTGGGAGAAACCCAACGGAAGACGAAAGAAGACGAAGATAGCAAGTCCAAACACACTAATTCTTTGTTTTTCTTCGTCTTCTTCCAGGTGTCGACTACTGATTCACCCGCTTCAAGAAACTCGGCCTTGAGAGAGAGCTCAAAACCCAAAGTGAAGACCTACTGGACTGAAAGCAGCCGGGCCTTCTCCATCGGCCGCCTGCTGTCCCAGACCCTCGATGGAAAAGAGAACTTCACCTCCTTGGATCTGAACTACGATGAAGCCGAGGCGTTCTCAAAGCGGGAGCAGTGGAACTGGCTCCACAACACCTCCAGCCCCCACGACCCCCGATCCAGGGCCAAACGGAGGCCCATCGTCAAGACTGGCAAGTTCAAGAAGATGTTCGGCTGGGGCGACTTCCACTCCAACATCAAGACTGTGAAGCTCAACCTTCTCATCACCGGCAAAATCGTGGATCACGGCAACGGGACCTTCAGCGTCTACTTCCGTCACAACTCGACCGGACAGGGCAACGTGTCGGTGGGATTGGTTCCGCCGACCAAAGCGGTGGAGTTCCAGGTCCACCAGCAGCACCAGCAGTTCCAACACCACCATCACCAGCAGCAGCAGCAGACAGCCCTGGAGACCAAGGAGACCAAGCTGTTCAACTGCAGGGTGGAGTACGAGAAGGTGGAGAAGGGCACCAGGAACTCGTTGTGCGCCCACGACCCGTCGCAGAGCTGCCCCCAGCAGCAGACCCAGAGCCACGTGTCCTGGCTGTGCTCCAAGCCCTTCAAGGTCATCTGCATCTTCATCACCTTCTACAGCACCGACTACAAGCTGGTGCAGAAGGTGTGTCCAGATTACAACTACCACAGCGACACCCCATACCTCCCCACCGGGTGATCCCGCCACCAGACGAGGTTTAAAAAAAAAAAAAAAAGACAGCGACGCGTCTGGACCCTGTCAGATTTTTCGGATGGTCATGGGGGTCAAGACGCTGGAAGACTTGAGATGCTTGCGAGCTTTAATGCAGCTAACATATCCTTGTTGAAAGACCGATGCAGCTCCAGTGAATAGACCAGACCGAGGTCATTACCAGAGCATTTAGGGAAGCATTTATAGGCTTGCAATACTCATATATATGCGAAGCTGCTTACACTGGAAGGAAAATCTCAAGCCAACCGTAAAAATATGCTGATTGTATTTATGTAAATATTCAGGATTCCACACCAGAAAAACAGTTTTATTAATGTTTCCTCCTGCTAATTTACTTGTTTATGTTGATAGCGTATTTCCGTCTTAATCATGCTTCCTGTCTCCTCCAATCACTCTCTGGTAATCACGGCAAACGCGCAAATGTCAACGCAAATAAGACGAGTCTGTCGGCGCGCGTTGGAGGACGTAATGGAATAAGCTAACATGTTTTGAGTGGTGTTGTTTTCCCGCAGTGTGATTGTTAGAGTGAGTATACCTCTCTGATATTGTCGTCCATGTCTATGCATGAACCCAATGTGGTAAACAACCCAATAACGTCCATCTATATTTTCATGTCGCTGCAGCTGTCAGAAATGATCATCGTCAAGTCATCAGAAGCGGGGAGAAAAAAAAGAAAAAAAAAGAAAAGGTACTTCTATTTAAATTCTGTGTTTTGTGTTAGCGGTTTTAAGAAGCGACACCAATGGAGGGATCATAACGCGAATAAGTGTTGCAATAAATAAATAAAGCTTGCAGAAGAGACACGAGGTGACAAATAGAGGATGGGTTTCTGCACCGTCGCGTAAAAAAACTCAAACGGAATTCAGCCGTTGTCTCCGTCCCGCGTTTTTACGGTAGACGTTTACGAGCTGTATAGCGAAGGCCTGTCAGAGCGGCGGAAGGCATCCCAGAATAACTGTACACACCGGAGTAATCCTGTACATCCGGTTAAGAACGAAGAAAAGGTCACGTTTGAAGACGAGGAGGTGGAAGATGATGAAGAAGACGACTCCCGTTGGTTCGTTTTAAGAAAATCTGGGTGTGGAATGCGGCGGAAGTGTTTTGGTGTACGTTAAACAGCAGGAGCTAATCGCAAATTCCACCTTACAAACATCGACACCTCTGGTTATCAAAAAAAAAAAAAAAGCCTCCAGATGAGACTAACACTGTTAATGACGCTGGATCTTCCAATTGGCTATTAAACCTTCATTACATAAATTGAGAGCCAGTGGCTCGACGGGAAGCATTAAGAGGAAATGAACGTAAAGTGGGAGCTCTGCGGAGTCGAGGAATTAAAACGCTGATAGAAAACCTGCAAAAAAAAAAAAAACACAAGGTGCACCTCGGGGTGCAAACGCTGCCGTCTATTTAAATCCGGTCGTCTTTCACGACGATTGCGCGAACGCCAAACCGGTAAACCGGCGCGGACGACGTCTAATACGCCAACACGGGCTGCGTTTTCTATGACAAGGCAGGCTCGAAGAATGGCGTCCCCGCCTGTGGGATGAGTGAGCATAAAGAGGAATTTATGATGTGGAGGAACAAGGCTGGCAGGAATCACTGGAAGCACCTGACTCGTAAATTGCGAGCGTGTTTCTGTCAGCGAGAAGAAGGAATGACTAATGTCTCGGATCGCTGTTTGGGCCAGTTCTTTCATCTCAATAAAGTGACTGTGATGTCTCCCGCCACCCACCCACCCATAATGTGCCAGGGACAGTTTGTTCAGCTTCAAAAGAATTAAAGCAGCACTTTGCCGAGACAATGCAGCCTCATTATGCACATAATCTTACAAGTGTAAACAGTCTGGCACAAATGTGTTTGGTGTTGGAGCTGCTGGGAGATGGATCTGTTCCCACTGAGGGTGCTGCAGCATATGCTGTGTACTGTTTAATAATGGTCGTCCGCATCACGGATGCCACAGCATTAATCGACTATTTTCCCTTTCCCTCCTTTTTGCTGCTCCGTTTTAGCGCCTTTCATCTCGGTGTTTCAGTTCCCTTTCACTTTTTTGACGCTTCGATTCGGGAAGTTTTCCACGAATGATCAACAAAAAAAAAAAAGTCAGAATGCGCCGCAGCTACAAACAAGCGGGTGACGGACGCGGCTAGCGATTAGCCGGCGCGGCTAAAGCGGCAGACTTTCTCCACAAAAGTTTCTCTGTTGCTGAGTGTATAGTACGCCCTCACGCATCAACACTCATGGATTTTTAGTAGGTAGTCACGTGATACCGTACGCGCATTCTCTTGGCTGACGGCATCCTGAAGTGCGCTGCGTTCCGTGAGTCTCAGACTTCCGTGAGACACAAAAGTGTTTTAAACAGTCTATCAGAGTGTTTTAAAGGTAATACAGCTAGAAGGTGGTTGATATAAGTTTAAATTACTGTAAATAATAAAATAGTTTGTCGCTGTATCGCGGAATTCGTTAATCGCGTGTGGTTCCTGGAACCATTAACCGCGAGTAACGAGGGATCACTGTAAATGAGAAATGTTACCCTCAATTGCTCTTTGTTTCGCTACGCCCAAAAGCTTGACCTTCGTCACGTGACTCCTCCCCCTACACATCTGAATCACATCAGCATATCTGGATTATCACTTTAATCCAGATTACGATCCGGGTTTAGGATGTTCAGGTCACTTGTTGGAAACATCCATCATTAATCCGGCCGTGGAGGCGTCTTCTGTTTTTGTTTGTTTGATGGATGGTGATGACAGTTGGTCGGAGTTGGATCCAGGAATTCTTCTTCACACTGCACAAATTAAAAAAAAAAAAAATCTGCTTCTTCTGCATAAAAGCAGAAATTTGTAATTCCAGTCATCCTTAAAATCGCTGACTGCACCTTTAATGCAACTCGGTGAGATGATTTTTTTAAAAAGCAGATGCACACAGGAGAGGTTTGGAGGTAAAATGTGGATTCTGCAGAATTTGTCCCTTTCAGACCTTCTTCCCAGCAACAGGAGAAAAAAAACAACAACAACCACGATCCGTCGTCTCGTAGGAACAGAACGCTCAATGGGCTCAGCGTTTGTGAATGAAACCGGCGTCCAGTTATCTCCAGCCCTGGATCTCCTCCCTGGGCTCGGATACGTCCTACGCCCGCCGCCTCGACACCCACAATCCCTGATTAATGCGTTCTGGGCGGGAGACGTCAGAAATGGCAGAGAGAATCATGGGATTTGTCCTTCAGAGCCCCAATGACACCCAGCAGCTGCAGGAGTAAACAGATGACGAACCGCTGGCCTTTCGTCTGCCTGTGGAGATCCTCGCCCGGGGAGGGCCGGCGAACACCGCTTTGACATTTAAGGTGGATTAGAAAGTTGTCGGGTTCGCGTCAGAGGTGGTTGGCATGGTAATTATTTGCATCTTAGCTTTGCATCACCTCCACCTGCGGATTCGTAAATGTACAGCTTGGTTTTTCGTTTTCCATGCAACGCAATTTAAAAAAAACAACAAATAAAAAAAGCTATCAGGATCCAGATTCTGGGGCTAACGTCCAACATTTCCGCTTCTTGTTTTTTTTCTTTTGTTCTGTGTTAATATTGACATATTAAAGACTATCAGACCAACGCCTGGTGTTTTTCCTTGTCTCTGTGACAAATAAATTATTCTCCCATTCTTCCTGCAGAAAATAAAAACTCACTCGATGCGAATGTCTCATATCAGGTAAAAAACTGGAGAGAATTAATTAACCTTTTTCATTTTAATTGCTTTAGTGACAGCTGTCCTTTGGTGCCGGAGCGATCCTAATGCACATACTGTGGGGGCTTGTCAATTACTTTCACAGTGAATAGATTAAAAAACGCCACAGAGGATAGAGTCATTTCATTAGTCAGACTTAATGCCCCCCAGACATAACCAGGTACAAACACTTCACCCCCAAATATGCAGGGAAATGAACAATACCATTAAGCCCGTGTGAATTGAATGAATTGTGGCAACATGAAATTAAGTTTACGCTCTATTTAATTACGTCCTGCTGCTTATATTCCGTTCTGCATACAGGTTTTCTCTTTGGAAGGATGTGAGAATTAAGAACATTTGCAGGCTTTTAAGGGAAGGTCTCAGCAGCTGAAACGCGGGGCGCCTGCATGATGCAGGTAATTGCTCTAATGGATGATGGCACCACCAGGCTGTCAATCCGTACTACAATGGATAATGGCCACACTGTCTAATTCTCCCATTTTTTGCTGTTTGCACATCTCTGATCTGGCGTTACTCAGCTCGCCGTGAACCTGAATGAAACGACGCCTCATTTCACGGGTCTGTCAGCTGGAAGTCTCCCCCAGATTCCACTCTTTTAACGCATTACGTCGAAGACAAGAGCCGTTCTCAACGTTTTATCAGGCGGCGAAAAAGCTCGTTTTTTCACGGTGCGGTGAGGATTTTGACACTCGTGCGCGTGGAGAATCAGGAGCGTTCTTATCGAATTACAGTCAATGTAACAGGAAAATGAGCTTAAATTCTCAGGCGGCGTATCTCATAGAACAGCGGCAATGCAGGAGGAATGAAAGAGTGAAATAGTTTGACATGCAGGCTTTGGTTAAAGCCGTCTGGTGCGTTGACTTTACCGAAGAACCCAGGGTAGAACACCACCGGGTCACCAGTCAGATCATGTGACCCACTAGTACTGAACAGAGGATGAAACCAATAGGAATAATGTCTGATCTATAATGTCTGACCCCTAGGGTCGTGTCACCACCAGGGGTAACACATCCGTCTGCTTGTTGGTCGTTTGGTTGGTCGGTCGCTTGGTTGGTTGGTTGATCGGTCGGTCGATAGATCGATAGGTCCATTGGTCAGTTGGTCGGTTGGTTGGTTGATTGGTTGGTTGGCTGGTTGATCGGTTGGTTGTTCGATTGGTCGGTTGGTTGGTTTGTTCAATGTATCAATGTTACTTTAAATATATATATATATACATATATAAGTTACGATGTATCAATGCTACTTTAAACACATCAATCCGGAACTGAATTATTGATTTGTAATTTAACACATTCATCATAATTGAATGAGTACAAAAATGGCAAATAACCATTTTACTACCAGTCTGAGGATTCGTCTTAACAAACATATTTGTTTCATTTAAAAGACAAAAACAAATATTTTCCATTTATGACGACGTTGAACTGAGAAACGAAGAAGTTTAACTCTTTAACGTCCGTTTTATTCATATTGTCTAATATCACGCGTTGATATTAGAGACTGCCGTAAAAAGTGGACGTCATAAACTGACTTTTGTTGGATTCGGGGTTTGTTTGTTTTTTCCGGCAAAACAAGCAATTTGAACAGAGACCAGAGGCGCTGGGATGTAATAATGAGCTTTGTTAATATTTTCTGACCTTTCTTAGACAAAACATTTAATTAAAAAACAATTAAAAGCTGTTAAGAAATATATTCTAATTCAAATAATAATTAGTTCCAGTTTGATGTAAAACCAGATTCTAGCAGCCCGTTTCCTGTGACTTTATGGTTGATCTTTTTGGGTGAAGCAGAATTTTCTTTCTTTATAATTTCATGAAAATGATCATTTATAAAGTTTTTCAAATTAGTTTCGAGAGGAAAAAATGAGAGGAGCTGAGTTTGGAGCTTTAAAACCTTCACGTTTGTAACACAGCTGACTTCACATGTAAGAAATTCCTTGACAATAAAATAAAGGATGTCTGATCTTCACGTCATCGCCTCTGGTTGGCGTGTCCTCTCCAACCAGATAAACGAGTATCGATGACAATGATGTGTTTGCTTTTGAAACCGACGCGCGACATAAGAGGATTACAAGCCTTGTGAATCCTCCCGTTTATCACTTCATCAGAAAACTTCACCCCCATTTGCACAGACGTGCCGACGCTGATGCGCCTGTGCCTCAAAAGCTCAGATTTAATTTCAGTTAAGAAAAGTTGCGCGTCTGATCAGCTGAATCTGAGATTCCAGCCCCTAAAAAAACCGTCTCTGTTCACGAAGGACTCGCATCTCAGACGGAAAAGCAACTTGTTGAGAATCTATTTTTAATGCTGTCAGAGCGTATTTCCAGAAGCGGCGCTGGTGATCACTGGATATCACCTTGTCAGACGCACCACTGGAGTACAGAGCCGGGTTACGCTATTTATACTTGAAACAAAAACACGTGCGCTCTCCCCATTAACGTCTTCAAAAGGGCAGAGAAAAATCACTCATATTAACTCGACGGAACCAAAACTTTGGCGCTTTGTAGTCGTTGTTAATTATAATACCAACCGTCTGCGTGCTGAGCGCAACTTTACCGCGTCTTGTTGTCTAAATACAGTGATCCCTCCTTACTCGCGATTAACGCGTTCCAGGAAACACGCGCGAACGACGAATTCCGCGATAGAGCGACGAACTATTTATCTTATTATTTACGTTAATTGACACGTCTACACAGATATTAAACCACCTCCCACCTGTGCTACTTTTCCCCACACTCTGATAGACTGTTTAAAGACCTTTTGTGTCTCATGGGAGTCCAGGACTCACAGAACCAAGCACACTTCCAGATGCTGTCAGCCAATAGCATGCGAGTACGGTATCACGTGACTGCCTACTAATAATCCGTGATGGGGTGAAGCCGTGAATAAGCGAGGGATTACTGTACACGGTGCAGCTTTCCTTTAAAACAGGCCGTCGGGGGACACATTCGGGGGCCACATTGGCTCCCCATTGATTTATCTGTGAAACAACCTCTCCCGGTGCTTCCGCCGCTAAAGGTGAGCGCCGCTGACAGAGATGGACGGGGCAACGGCGGCGCGACAGAGAGCGATGGCGTGGGCTTAAAAAATGCATCACCGTTAAATCAACCGGTAACCTTGAGTTGAGGTGGGGCCGGTGCCAGCTCGGCGCCACGCTCGGCCCCCCCTCGCTGTTCGGTGCCACGGAGCGTACCGAGCAACGAGGGAGGGGGGGATGAAGCTGCAACGCTCCGGTAAAAGGTCCGGCTCGCCGTCAAGGGCGTGGAAGTTGGAGCTGGACCAGAGTGATGGAGGCGTCCTCGCCGTGGGAAGGCTGACGGAAACATCCTCGTTACGGCGCCGACGGATCAACACGTGTGACCTCACCACCCCCCCCCCAACCCCAACACCAACCCCACCTTCAGCTTCAACCTTTTCCTCCTGCTCTGGGTCTAATTTTAAAAAACATGACAAGTGTTTACGGCGAATCAACGCCCTCCATAACGAGAAGACGTGAACGCGAGATTACTTTTATTATTTGTGCTCGCCACGAGTCAGACTCCCCCAGCTATTACAGGATTTTTTAGGAGAGCAGCCGAACAAAAGCAGAAACCCCCAGCGGTCCTCCAGCTGCACGCGCTGAACTTTACATATTATTTGCTCATGCAGACTATTAAATCAAGAAACTACTCTTATTCTCTCGTTTTAATAACTAAATCCTCTGAGGAAAACGCTTTATGGAGACGACTTTCCCCACAAACGCACCTACATTATCAGTAAATAATCTCTTCCCTGCTTTTATTGTGTGCATAAAATAGTTACCAGGAATAAAAAAAATAAAATTAAAAAAAAATCCAGCGAGCTTTCAGATTAGATTCCCGAGCGGGGGGACTATCTGCGGTAACTTATTTTGAAGTCCAACTTCCTCCACTTCTGCCACATTTGTTGAGACGTGTCATCCATCTATCTGGGCCCCCCCGGCTGCAGCCGGTTTCCTGGGCCGTGAGTGGCTGCGGCGGCGGCGGCGCAGGCTGTATTTCAGCGTGTTGAAGTGCATGGAGAATTCCCATGAAGGGTAAGGGATTATGGATTTTGGCCTCTAAGCTGCCTCGGATGCCCAGTGAGGATGACTCTGAGCGGAGTAATCTTCAAACACCATGCAGAGTGATGAGTGGGCACTGAGGAGTTCTACTCAGGATCTAAATGTGTTCCAGCGAGTTACCAGAGGAAGAGGAAGAGGAAGAGGAGGAAGAGGAGGAAATGGGAAGGATCGACTCGGGCCTTCGGGCGAGAGACGCTCCGATCCTGTGATCTGTTGGAGCGTCGCGGAAGAAAATGTCACAGATCCCCATCACCCCTCGTGACCTCAGAGGGGTCCGTCGAGGGGGGCTCTGGGGTCACGCCAGGTCGGGTCCCTTTTTACGATGAAGTCACACGGAAAACTAGACGAACCCGATTTGTGAATTTCACCGATGATCGGACGTATCGATAACAGTCGGACAGACTAGCGAGATAAAATAAGTTATTTAACGTCAGAAATTGGAGGGGGGAAAAAAACGCAGTTCTATTTTGGACAGAAAATTTTGAAAACTATGCTGGAAAAATAAAAGTACAAAATACAAAAAAAATTTATTAAATTAAATTAAATTAAAATAAAAGATTTGAAACAGAAGGATTTTAAAAATATGCTGGAAAATAAAAAATTAGAAAATACAAAATTTTTTTATTAATTTAAAATAAAATGTTAAAAAAAAAAAAGTGAAACAGACAGATTTGAAAAATATGCTTCAAAATAAAAATCAAAAATTTTATTAAATGAAGTTAAAATAAAAAAAAATACGCTACAAGGTCACACTTGTAGCGTCTGCTTTGGACTGTCGTTACATTCGAGACAACAGAAAAATAGATCGACCTGATTTCCCTCAATGACAAGAACACTGATGATCAGACGTATTGATAACAATCGGGTAGGCTAGCGGGCTAAAATCAGGCACGCTCCATTTTGCACAGAAAGATTTGAAAGATGTGATTGAGTTTTATCCAAAGACCTTCTGGTTGACCTGGATCGAGGTCATAACGGTAGCGTTTCCTGTTGTAACGGATACAGTAATCCATTTTTTATTCACGCTTCAAATTATGTCGGGTTACTATGCATGATATATTGATAATATGATAGAGACGTTATCAATGCTGCATTGATAAAGATGTTTGTTCTGATCGATAAAAAAATTTTCTGAATTGAACTTGCAAACACGTTTTCCAGAGGATGGAAATTCCCAAATCAAGTCTGAAAAAAACACCATACGTTCCTGAAGTGTCCTAATGTCCGAGGTTTCCTGAACGCATCCTGCAGGATGAAGGATGTCGTAAAGGAATGTCGGACCATCAGCTGGAGCTCGACCCTGATGGATATCGGAGGAGAATTCCTCCGACTCCATCCTGATTGGATCACACCGCCCACAGGATCAATTAATGTCCGCCTCTGATCGCTTCTTCTGTCTTACTGGTCCAAACTGTGTTGATACCATCTCCAACCTAAAGATAAGGGGGTAAGTGGAGGAGGAGGAGCAGGCGGGGTGAAGGACACCCATTTGGAACAGATTGTATCCTCTCTTTCAGAGATGGACCTTTCTATCAGAAGCCTAGGGATGATGTCAGAGGTCAGGGTTTGGAAGGACGCCAAGGAAACACTGATGGTCAGGAAATCAAATGGACTACATTTACCTAATTTCCTCTGGGATTAATAAAGTTATCCATCTACTTATCCATCTATCTATACCCAGGCCGAACAAGCCAATAAACATTCTTGATGGAGGCTGCATCGAGCAGGAGAGTGACCTCCGGGGCGTTCAGGGATCAAATGATTCCTCTGGTCTTAATCAAATTAAGTCTGCAGAGCTTGAAATACAACATTGACATATAAATCCATACCCTTGTGTTTAAACACAAGTGGGTGTGTTGATCTGTGAAAGCAGCCGGGCTGCATGCGGCTCACACCCTCTGCAGCACAAAACGCCATCCAAGGCGGCGAACAGGTACATCAATTTACAGCGTGACACCAGATTCCCTTTAGGTGACAACTAAATGTACATGCTATTAGATCAGCTGCAGCATCGTGGGATGAAATAAATTGAAGCCACCAGATGAAAGCTCGGGGCCCAGAGAGGACACCGGCAGAGGTGCAGGGCCCGTCTTTTGGGTGACACTGCCACCCTTTGGATGAACACGGAACGCAGTCGCTGAAATCTGAGCAATCTGGAATTATTTTTACAGGAGGTAATTTCTTTTTTTATATATATATATTAGAAGTCGATAACCAAGGATTAAAAAAAAAATACAAGAAATAAAAATTCAAATTAAAGCTACGCCTTCACCGAGTCTTTGGAATCACAAAACACTACTCAAAAATTTGATTTCAAGATTCTAGATGAAAATTATAATCTGGATTTTGAAATTTTTTTTGGACTATTTATATTATTTTATTTTTATATTATTATAGTAAAATTATTATTAAAATATTTTTTTATTATTATTATTATTATAAAATTATTATTATAAAATTATATTATTACTATTATTTTATTTTTTATTTTTATTTTAAGTTTTCAATTACTAAAAAAATATTCTAATTATGTGATAAAAATACATCTGTAATTATGTAATTTTACAACAAAACAAACTAATCACAAAATTGTTTCCCATGTTGTTTTAACCCATTTAAACCTGATCGGTACGCACGAGACACGTGGGGTTGTGCGCGCGAGATCTGTCTGCGCGAGTCCAGCGTTGGGACGTGATGACGTCAGCGCGCGGTGCGGGAGCTGGCTGCGCGAGCAGCTGAGATGCGGTGAGCCTCCAGCGGGAGCTGCGGGCCGACCGGAGCGGCTGAAGCGGGGCTTCCTCCATGACACCGCGGCGAGGTGAGCGGGCGACGCCTTGTTGTTGTTTATCCGTTTGTTTACTCGTGTTTGTGTCGCTACTCGTTTGATCTCCAGCGGTGGGAGGGGCCAGTGAGTCAGGTGTTTACTCCAGCGGATGACGCGCTGATCAATTATTGATGCGCGTCTCTGATGTGGAGTACACGTCGTTCAGATCGTGTTGGTTTGTTTGTTTGTTTGTTTGTTCGTTTTATTCCGTCACACACAAACGTCTCGTGACGCGTTACATGTACGCAGGACACGTGGGAATTTCTTTACCCCCCCTCCCTCGACGCTGATGACAGCAGGTTCTGCTAAACCAGTCACACCTTCAGCTGCACGAGCACCGGAAACACGTCACAGTCCAGCGGCTATGACGTCACGAGACACAAGGACATTCTGTGTAATTTATGCGAAGCTGTAGTTTAGTTAAACGATAAAGATGTAAAGATAGATGAGAGAAAGATGTATATATATATATATATATAGATGTATAGATATATATATATATATAGATGTATAGATGAAAGACGTATACATGATAGATGTATAGATATAGATGTATAGGTTGTGTCATTGAGCTGTACAGTGCCGTCTGTAGTTGATCTACTGAATCTGTGGAGGTGACTCCATACTGAGGTTAAACTGAACCTCTGGTTGAGGATCAGGACCTCTGGTTGAGGATCAGGACCTCTGGTTGAGGATCAGGACCTCTGGTTGAGGATCAGGACCTCTGGTTGAGGATCAGGACCTCTGGTTGAGGATCAGGACCGTTGGTGAAACCTGATCCTGTTCAGGAGGAACGGCAGCAGCTGATGGAACAAACTCACCCGACAGGTCGGAGGTTGTGGTCCCTCCTTTGTTTGTTTGTTTGTTCCTCCATCCGCACCGTGGTTTTGTGTGGGGGGGTGGATCTGAGGTGGATCAGGTGGCATTGTAGACCCCGCCCCCCCCTCACGACCTCTACCTATCAGCTGCTCTGCTTTCTCCACAGGTGCTCGTGAAACATGGAGGGAGGGCATTTGTGAGTATCCCCTTGTGTTTCTACTCTAGTCCTGGTTCTCTGAGGTGGTGGGCACTAACAACACCCCCCACCCACCCTAAACGTGTCTCTGCAGCGGCTACTCCCGGGACTACCTGGACCGCTTCATCCAGAGCCAGGACTCGTCGGTGGTGAACCGCTTCCAGCAGAAGTACTGGAAGACCAAGCAGACGCTCCTCAAGGTCACCGGGAAGAAGCAGGACGAGCACGTGGTGGCGTCGGACGCCGCCCTGGACGGCAAGCTGGAGGTCAGGGTGGGCGGGGCTTGTGCGTGTGATGTCAGAGGGTAGGCCTCCATCAGCTGGCAGAGACATTAAGAGGAACCAGGGCCACTCTGCCTTAAGGGGGGGGCTGACGAAAATGACTTTTTGATTCACACGGTGTCAGCGTTGGCTCCGGGCATTGAAGTTGCATTAGCTCTCACACACACACACACTCGCACACGCACACACACACGCTCACACACACGCTCACACACACAAACACACACACACCTCTATCATCTGTGCCTCCATCCAGCAGCAAACGGCTGAAATCGATACCCCCATAAAGGCTGGAACGTCCAGCCGTAATTGAAGGCCGGGTCCAGGAAACAGTTTCAGCCCCCGTTTCTACATACAGACGGATGCTGGTTAGCCAATAGCATCCGTGTACGGTATCACGTGACTACTTACAAAAAATCCGCGATGTAGTGAAGCTGTGGATCTTGAAAAGTTAATTTAAACAAGTTTATCTAATAATTTTGTAGGTTGTCGTCTACTATCGAAGGAAAAAAATCAGGTTTATCTTCAAAAACGATCTTGTAAGCTGCTGCAATTTCTCCATCGCAACCCTCTGTTCCGTCACTGGATTAGTCATCATGACGATAAATTCCACGATTACAAGCCTGATTTTCACTGACAAGCCCCGCCCACCCCTTACCATTGAAGAATGTCACTGACGTCAGTAGACATCTCTGGCAGCCAGTGAGTTAAAGGCGATGGAGTTCGTTGGGTATGAACGAACGCTTCCTGATTCCCTTCCTGCAGGTCTTCCACTCCATCCAGAGGACGTGCATGGAGCTGCTGAAGGTCATCGAGCTGTACCAGAGGAGGATCTGCTGTATGTTCTCACACACACTACCTTAACTCAGTACTTGTTGCTGATTGGCTGTTGAGCCTGACTGGTAACGTGAGTCCATCTCTGCTCAGTTCTTTCCCAAGAGGAGAACGAACTGGGTCGGTTCTTGCGCTCTCAGGGCTCCCAGGACAAAACCAGGGCTGGAAAGATCATGCAGGCCACGGGGAAGGCGCTCTGCTTCTCCTCCCAACAGAGGTAGGAAACCTCCAGGAACCCAGACTGGTTGGGTTTGGGCTGCAGAACCTAAAGGCTTTCTTCAACACTCCGTCCTGCAGACTGGCTCTGAGGAACCCGCTGTGCCGTCTCTACCAGGAGGTGGAGACCTTCCGTTACCGTGCCATCTCCGACACATGGCTGACGGTGAACCGGATGGAGCAGTCCAGGACCGAGTACCGAGGAGCGCTGCTCTGGATGAAGGACGTCTCCCAGGAACTGGACCCAGACACGCAGAAACAGATGGAGAAGTTCCGAAAGGTTGGTCGGAACAGGCGTGAACGGTTTCAGGACTCGGGACACAACAGAACACGAGTAGACATCTCCTCGAGAAAGACAGGAAGTGGTTCTTAATGGCGTCTCCCAGTAACTGCAAGGGAGATTAAATATTTACAGCTCTCCATCTCTTTCCAGGCATGTGGTAAAACTTGACGCGTCCATTACTGGTTTCTAGAACACAAGGTGGCCTTGTTTTTATCAGCAGTCCCAAACGTCAATCTATTCCGTTTCCAATTAAACGAAAACACAAGGGAAACGGAGAATTTTCAGTCTCTTTCCTTTCTCCATCGTTTAAATTTAAACTGACTAATCCTTTCAGCCTCATTTGCTGCGATCTGATATCAAATTAGCTGCAATTACACCCACATTCCACTGGGGGGTGGGATACGCCACGCATTGAGCTCCTTGATGTTCCCTTCTCTCAATACCTCAGGTTCAAGCCCAGGTACGTTCCACCAAAACCAGCTTCGACAAACTGAAGAACGACGTCTGCCAGAAGGTGGAGCTGCTAGGCGCCAGTCGCTGCAACCTCCTGTCTCACGTTCTGACCACATACCAGGTACCCCCAGACACCCCGATGTGCCCCTAGAGACAGGAAGTACCCAACACGCTCTGTTCGGTGTGAGACGTGACTCGCTTTGGTGTTTCAGACCACACTACTGCACTTCTGGGAGAAGACTTCCCACACAATGGCGGCCATTCACGAGAGCTTCAAGGGCTGTCAGCCAAACGAGGTCTCCGCGCTTAAGGTCAGAGGTCGCCTTGATTTAACTCCTCAAGACTTGGCCTGCGATTATAAATCGTGAGTTCTTCTTCCAGACCGTCCAGGACTCCAACGACAAGTCGGCCAAGAAGAAGGCGAAGAAGAAGATTCAAGCGGAACAGGAAGACGAAGAGAAACCCGAGATCACAGACCAACAGTGAGTTATCTCCATCTTTGCTCATGCAGGTAGACTAAACACGGACATACCAACGGTTGAAGCGTAAAGGGTTTAGACGCAGCGCACCGGTCCGGACGGAACATAAATGTGATATCTCAACAGCTTAAAAATGTTCGGTATGTTCTGTACATTCACAGCCTCATCTCGCTAGTTGACGAAAACACCAGCGATAAGACGAGAGACGGTAAAGAATTCCCTTTAATCCATCTTCAAATTGAGTTTAACTACTTAACGGGGGTAAATCCATACATACGGTTTCCTGGTTGCCCCTCCAGAGTCAGGGGGCGAGGACAAGGACAGTCTGGCCCTCTTGGACGAGATCTTGGGCAGTGTGTCACTGGACGAGGGCGACTTCTCTCGGGAGTGGACGGAAGTATTCGGGGACGCCGAGGACGGAGCGAGCGCCGCTTCGGGTCAACCGGAGCTCCAGAACCAGGAGAACTTTTTCCTACCATCTCAGCTGCTGGACCAGTCTTCCCTCTCAGGTCAGAATCAGAGAACTTCTCCAACCAGTATCAGAATTTAATCTAGAGTTTAAGTATAAGGTGGGGAAACGGTTTTGCAGTCTTTGAAATGATTTATTAACGTTTGTGTTTCAACGCGGCTGCGAGGTTTGATTATATTTGCTTTCCATTTCATCCGAGCCCAGGCGCCGTCTGCTCGCACCCCATCTGGTTTTGTCGTTTTGATTTTGCATATTTCCACATGACACTTAAAAAGAATAAAACTTCTAACGGTTATTGAAATACTTACAGGGAATCTCCTTAAATCAAAAGCAGTAATAAAGTAATAAACTCAAATCTGAACGTTCCTGATGAGTCTGACTTCTCGTAACTCTTCTTTTAGCTCATTCTGGATGTATTTTTTATGTTTCCGCACAAAGCCAACACGCATCACCTGATAAAAATGAACAGTCCTGCCACTCAGTTGTCGTAACCATGGTGATTTCAGCCTTCTGTTAAGCCTCTATAGGCGGTCGAGGGGAAGCATATGGTCACCGGGACGGAGGTTGCCAAGATGGCAACGAGTTTTAAAAGAGAGCCCAGCTGGTCGGCGACAAACGTGTCGGACCCGTCAGTAGAAACGTTCGACGGCTCGACCTTTTCCCACTTTTAACTTCTATTAAAGAATCAGAAAAACAAAAATCAAAATATAGTTCCAGGAACTGTCGGCAGAATCCAGTTAGAACTGAACAAAAGTTTGGAACAGCTTTAAAAAGCCAATGAGCATCAAATCAAGCCGTCAGCAGGTTAGATTCCGACCTCCACAAACGGATTTAACACGAAATCTTTCCTCCGTGTTCTCAAAACTTTTACACAAATTCATTTTGGTGTAAATAAATTACGATTATTAAATTTTCAAAAAGCATGGCGGACGTCCAAAAGCAGATTAAACTCATCTGGGCAGGAAGGAGGATGACCCGAGAACAAACAGAGGTTTTATGCTGGGAACAAAAGAAAGGAGGTGTAGAACCTGACATGGTTTAGTGACAGTAGATTAATGACTCCAGTCCCTCCTGTCAGACACAGCACAGGGCGAAAGAGTCCTAACCTCACAGCCTACATTTAGATCTAAAACGGGCAAATCTCGAAGACAGTCCGGCTTAGCAAAACCAAATCTTGGCTGGTTATTTACAAGTCTTTCGAGACCAAGAACATGAAACAAATGAATCCTCACACTTTCAGATGCTATAAAATAAAATCTTTCTAAAAGATTTTAGCTTTTTGGTCAAATTTCAGCCCACGCACAAGAACTTGCAAAAAAAAATTACCTGAAAAACTAAAACGCTCCATAATACACAAAAATACCCAACGGATTCTAGGTTTTTTAGGTCCTTTAAGCCTGTCGGGACTGGAGTTTAGATAAAACAGAATCAGCAGCACATTCCAGCGTCCTCCCTGTCGAGGTGGATGTGTTGCTACTCAACCGTGTTTCTGGATACACAAATGGAAAAAGGAAAAATAAATTTGCCTGCCACACGACCTCAGAGTGTAACTGAAACCTTTAATAAACCGGAGTTAACGTTCTGCCTCCATAAATGTTTGGATAATTGTGCGTCTGTTACACAACATCCGTCCACATCAGCAACGCGCGAGAGGGTGTGAGGATTTCTTTGTTGAATCATGCTTTGGCACATAAATTGACCCCGTAATCCCAACCCAGATGATAAATCCAAATCTCCCATTTTCAGGTTGGGCCGGGATCGTTCCACAGGAAACGGAGAACTCGTCTGCAGCCAATCAGAACCCGTCCAAGCAGACTACCAGAGGTACGAGCTGCGAGAGACGCGCACCAAACTGATTACGGGCGTTTCAGTCGGGATGCTGGACCCCGACCAGACGTCGTCTTTTACGGGACGACTGAGGGTGTTTATATTTTCAGTGAGTCATAATTACAGCGTCTCAGAGTCATTTTAATCCCTTTTTTTTTTAATTTCCAGAGACGACGGGGACGTCCAAAGACCTCTCGGCTTGGTTCGACCTATTCGCCGACCTCGACCCCCTCTCCAACCCCGACGCGGTCGGCAAAACAGACGCCGAACACGACGTCCACAACGCCTAGTTCTTCCTCGTCATCGCTCAGTTGGCACAACGTAGCCGCCACCGTCGCCAGATGCAAACCCGATCAGACTGATAGACGCGGATCAACCAACGAAGCAATGAAATGTACAAATCACAGCATTGGGTTCTAATTATCGGTGATATGGGGCGTCGATAGGTTTTAAAGTTCCAGCTGGTTCTTTACTGGTTATTTTCCAAGCACATTTTCATACATTCAACATACAGCACATATCGAACTCACGACTACCAGCGCTCGTCCTCTACAGTCAGACTATCAGACATTTAACATCGAACATCAGGTTCAGCAGGGATTACCTCAAGGAGCTCGGAACAAAAAAATGGAAATGCGTCGTCTTTATTTCGGAAATCGCAAATGGGGAAAAGATCAGTGGACAGAGAAGCTAACGTGACAAAGATCACCACAGATTAGTTGTAAACAAATCCAAGTAAGTCAGGGATTTATCCTAAAACTATATAAGATTTATTTTTCTGCCGTCAATCTGTTCAGAATTGTCGGCAGATTGAAGAATTGTGTCGTGACATTTGTGTCCTCGTCAGATTAAGATCGTTTGACCCTCCTTTGAATCTATTCCATGTTTAAAAAAAACGCTGGTATTGCATGTTGCATGCTTCGTTTTCTGCCCAGGAATGAACAGTGTGTGCAACTATGTGCTATTAGACCAAAATCTTTTAATTCGGACGTTTATTCGTTCACTTTTTTTTGGCTTTTATGGGTCAAATATTGCTGTCTTAGTCTTCTTATAGTGATTTTAAATAAATGCTGCATAAATGAGCAGATGCCTTAATGGAATCACGACTCAACACGACAGAACCTCATCATTCCCGATTCCCTTATAGCCGGTTGTGAGTTTATTCTGTTGTAAGTGAACCTCGTGTGATTGTTGATGTGAAGCGATGTTGATATTTAATCCCAACACTCCTGTTTGTACGTGTAGAACTGCAAACATGTGCTTCTGAATCATATTAGTGGACATGTGTTGGCCTCTGGAAAAATAAAAGATTACATGCCATTCAAAAAAAAAAATTGACATTTTCCGTTTTCTTTATTGAAAAACACACAACATCTACATAAAAATGCGTAATACACAGAGGAAAAGAATCATGGTCGCCGTTTTGTTGACGGCGCTGCACAGCGGCTCGTGGAAAACAAAACAAAAAATCAGAATTAGTAGAAATGAAACTCTTGCAAGCATGAGAGTTTTTCAAACCAGTTTGAGTGGAATGCGTTGCATATTGATCTTATTTGTGTTTCTTTAAGACATTTTTTTTTGTTGCAATGAGAAACAAACTCATTTTTGGAAATCAGTCCCTCGTTTTTTTCTGGCGGTTCGATTGGTGTCGGTCGATCTGTGAGCCGAACACAAAACACGACTTCCAACAAAAACAAACCTGATTGCACGCTAAAAGTTCTGATTGTTTTAACTTTACAAAAATTGGTCTAAAAAATAAAAAAAACTAGTGATTATCATCTCACTTCCAAATAAGTGCTTCTGCTTCAGTTTCATTGGAAAACGCGGCGACAGCGGCGTTGGCGCACCGCTCGATTCGTCGAAAACAAGTACGTATAAACATTCTGCTGCTCGACAACAACACAAACACAACTGATGCCTCTCTGGTTGAATAGAAACAACACACCTGTCGTTGTTTCCTCATTTCCTTTGGTACATATTTAACAAAGGGGTGAACAAACATTGGTCAGCTTGATTCAGGAGGGCGTAGCTTATGTGGCTAATTGCCTTTCCATTGGTTCTGGTGTGGAATGTGTGCTAGTACCTGATGCTAACCGACGACGGCTCGACGCAGAAGCCGACGTCCATCGTCCCCTCCTCCCTTGTCGGGGAGGAAGTGACACGTTTCTGCTAAACAACTGGAACATCTTTGTGTGGATGTAAAGGGGTGGGGGGGGCAACATTGTCCAAGCGAGTACATTCCAAATGACCTGAGTTACTGTTCCATGTCGGGTGGGTGGGTGGGGGTTTGTGATAATAAAGTTCAATCAGTCATCAGGGGCCAAAAGCTCAGATCTGGATCCATCAAAAAACACCCGACGCATTCAGATGATGCATTTTTTTAAAAATACAAACCGAGCGTTTCCCCCCCCTGGACTGGAGATGTTAGCTTGCAGAATGCTGAACAGCTAGGAGGCGGGGCTAGCCAACACAAGCAGGATACAGTTTCTCCAACGCCTCGCTTTCCTGTTCTTTTCTTTGATTCCTCGTGATAAAACTGCTACGTAACGATAATCTGAGCGGTAATTTCTAAAAAAAAATAAAATAAAAAGCAAAGCTATTTTTTTTTTGTCGTTATGGGTGTGGTCATGGTACAGAGAAGGCTACGTTAGTGACGGGTGAAGGGGGGGGCGTGCCCTGTACGTAAGGACGTTCTCAGACCTTGGGCGCCCCCTGCTGGCTAACATTAGGATTAGCGGAGTGCAAGGATTTTTTTTGTTGGTTTTTTTTTTTGCTTTTGTGTTTCTTACTCTTTGTTTACGGACCGTACCACCTGAGTGTCTGGGGGGGGGCATCTGCAGGTGGTTCGGTCAGGAATACCTGAGGACTAGCTGGTGAGGAACACCTGTGCCTGACCGTCCACATCGGGACTCTGGCTGCTCGCGCCGCCATCTGTGCTCGTGTTGCCGCTCCAATCGGAGGCCGCTAAGGTAGCGAGTGCCGTGTTGGGCTGAGTTGGGGTCACCTGAGGCCCTGGGCTGTCGTTGCCGTGGAGACCGGGGCTGGCAGAGGAGCAGGCGGAGGAGGGGGAGAAGAAGGAGGAGCAGAGGAGCTTGACGGGGCAGAAGGCAGAGCCCCTGGGGATGAAGTTCACCTTGTTTTTGTCGGGGCAGGAGAAGAGAGGGAAGCCTTTTGATTGGCCGGATCTGGAGATAAAAGTTGAAGATGTGTTGAAGCGATATTATTCTAAAGATGTTTAACACAGTTAAAACCTGGAGGAACACTTACACCATCTCCTCAAACACCTTGACCTTCTCGCAGCCCTCTGGGGGTTCCCGTTTGAACATGTAGCTGTTGTTGGGTTTGGGGGAAGTGGCGAACTTGGGGAGAGGAGAACTGCACAGATTGTCTGGAAAGAGGGGGGAGAACGTCAATTTATTATATTTATTATAGAGGAGACGAATGTGGGAAAAGAAAAAGGAAACATCTAGTTTTCTAAACAAATGCAAAAACAATCAGCGATCAATTAAAACATTTCATTATCTTGTTTGAATAAAAGGTAGAACCTCGAGGTCAGAGTTGAATCCGTTACGTGACTGAATCGTAAATCTAACATTTAACCATTTAAACTAAAATCATTTTAATCTGTTCTAACCTTGTAAAACAAAATCCCCAAACCCCATAAATTATTTTTTTAAAAATTTTATCAACAGACATGCAGAGTTTTTAAAAAAAAGTTTTTTATAAAAGTTACAGTATTTTCCGCACTATAAGGCGCAGCTTCAATGAATGGAGCCATTCTTTTCCTTTTATTCCATCCCTAATGCATCCATTACCCATAATGCAACTCAACCCTCACTGCCTTCATCATGTCTTTCCTGTCTTGCTGACACATCTCGGTGTCGCTTTTCACCTTTGTCTGTGTCCTCTGCGGAGCAGGGGCTCCCGTCGGGGGAGTGGAGGTGGTCGGAGCTGCCGGGGCGGGGGAGGGGGCTGGAGTCCCCGCTGGACGGGGCCTGGGTGTCCGTGTCACGCGTGTCCCCGCTGTTCCCGTAGTGATGGGGAGGGAAGGGCGCGCGGCGACCATCGACGACATCCATGGCCTGTGGGGTCAGAGCGGGGGGTGAGGTCATGGGTTAAAGTAGGTGGGGGGGGGGCACTTGTGGAGGGGGAAGGCCTCGCACGAGCGTCCTTCACAAACACGTGTGGAGCATCACAACTGGCGCTGACAGGCCTCTTGTGCGCCCGTCGCTTTAAGAGGGCGTCCGGTGCAAACGCCAGATGGTAATACTTCATGTGCGGTACATGGGGGGCGGGGCGGGGGGGCGGCATGCTTCTCAGACGTGAATCAGTCGTTCACTAACAGCACGAATCGATGACTCAGCATCATGCCTCCGCTCACGACACATAAACACAAGCGCTCGTTCTCTAAAGCGCTACCAACAAACTGAAGGTTATTACCTCGTTTCACCCGTGTGTGTGTGTGTGTGTGTGTGTGTGTGGTTTTCTCTTTATTTGTCAACAGGATCACTCAACGGTAACGCCGTCATTTTTGACATTTTGTTATCCTGGATGTTCTGGCTTCAGGGTTTTGGGTTTGTTTTTGGATCAAGCTTCATTAAAGCGACGATGTGAGCTCCAGTTCTCTAAGCGTCACCTGGATCCCTTGTTCCCAGTCCTCTCTGATGAAGACGTTTTCCAGCTCGTGGTTGATGCCCTCCACGCTGCTCGGCACCCTGCAGATGAACGGCTTTGGCACCGGGACGAATGGCACGGCAGGAGAAGTTCCCTTATACTGAAAAAACACGGAAGAAACGACTGAAAAACGTCTGGAAAAAAACAAATAAATAAATACAGGAGAACCTGGAGACACGAGTTTAATCCGTTCTGTGACTGAACTCGTTAAAATCATTTTAATCCATTCCAGCTTTAGAAAAAAGCTCCAAACCCCTAAAATATGAAAAAAACAAAAAAACAAATTTGATAAAGAAGGAGAGCCGGTCTCACTGATGTCGTATCCATCCGCCAAAGGAAAGAAACAGATCTGATCTCCTACCTCAAAAAAACTTGTATCTGGAGATATTAATGTACTAAAATACAGCAAACACTAAAAAAAATAAATCAGGTCACTGCCGTTAAAGACGTGATGAGACGATGTTCTGGTGTCGGGGACAATAAGAACCGCTGGCGGTGTTAAATTGTTGCCGATCCAGTTTCAGGAGCTGTTCGCCGGGCGGCGGCTTTCAACTGAAACGGGATAAAATATCACACTGCTGCGATTGTGATCGGGCGCATTCCACATCGCTGATTGTGAGGGTTACGATTCCCACAGTGGCTGGTGTGTGTGTGTGTGTGTGTGTGTGTGTGTGTGTGTGTGTGTGTGTGTGTGTGTGTGTGTGTGTGTGTGTGTGTGTGCGCTGGTGGGACATCTGTTAATGAATGAACAGGACTTGTCCAGACAGATCAGGACCGGGACTCATTAACTAGAGCTCCTCAAGTCGAACGCGGAGGATCAAATCTGGCCTACGGAAGCCTGGAAGCTACACATTTAAGTTATTGAGTAACACAGAAAGTCACTTTGCTTTATCTGCTCTTATCTGAACAGCTGTCAAACGGTTCATACCCAACTGTTTTGTGTGTTTTTTTTGCGGCGGCGCTAAGCAACCGTATCACCTCTGCATGCTGTCGGGGTAAAATCTCGAATCATTCAAGTCGTTCGGGCGCCGATTGGGGGTGTGTGTGAACCACTCACCTGTGGCGTGCATCCGAAGCCGTGCTGAGGCGGCGGCGGCGGCTGCAGCGAGCTCTGCTCTCGCTCTTTGCTCTGGCGGCCGACCTGCTTGCTGCGCTGCAGCTGCAGCCGCAGTTTAGCGATCTGCTGGGGGAAACAAGAAACCGCATTTCAGCCGACATGGGGACGACAGGTTTGGCGGAATTAAACACTCAACTTGCCGATTATTGATTATTCGTGACAGATTTTCATCTGACGGCTAGTTGCATGAAATCAATCGAAGCAGCTCCGAAATGTTGAATATTTCCTCTTTCTTGCAGCAGCGTGAGTATATGTAGATTGTTTTGCTTTTAAGCATGTACAGGCAAACCTCGGCTTCCGACCACAATTCATTCCTGAAGGCTGTTGGAATAGCCATTTGTTCGAATTCCAAATGCGTTTTTCCCGTTACCAGTAATGTAAATGGTCTTAATCCATTCCAAGACGCTAGAAAACTACCTTTTTTCAACGTAATATCCATCTGTTTTCTGCCGCTGTATCCGCGTACTATATGTTATTTCATAATGTCATTTATATATCAGATTATATAGTAATAAAACAAAGAAATGTAAAAGAAAGAAGCAAACACGAGAAAGAAAAACAAACATCAACGTAATCAAGTTAGCCTGACGGATGAGTTAGCGTCGTCTTCTGGACAGAAGTTTACGGTACCGTAACTCGTACCAGAGGCAACGGAATGCAAATTATTGAATACAGTAAACTAAAATAAAAAGCACATTACAGTTAAAGCATAAGAACAATAAAGATAAGAATCTTTACCATTGTGGTGGTGAGCAGTTAGCATATGTGAATGTTGGAGAGGGAGAGGAGGATGGATGTTACTGCGTTTGTTTCGCGTTCGACTTCCAAATTTTGTTCGACTTCTAAGACAAAAAAAATTCAAAATTTTTGGGTCGAATTCCGAATTGTTCGATGTCTAAAGCGTTCGAAAAACCAAGGTTTGCTTGTATTACATTATTTTTTGCACTACAAGACGCACCTAAAAGTGTTTAATCTTCTCAAAAAAACCACAGTTATACTGCAGGAAATACTGTCCTCCAGGAACCGATAAAGACTGATCTGAATGCAGCTGCATTCGACACGGTTCCTATAATCAGCCTTGCATGTTTGATGATGGAAGCAGTGAGGTCAACGGGTGTTTCTGAGTCTGGCCAGGATGGGCCTAAAAACAGGACACCCTTTGTGTGCCAAACAGTCATAATTGTCCTGAGCAGACAAAGGTGTGGTTTCCAGTGCTGATCTTGTCATCCTGGCAACAGGGTCAACAAAGAGACTTCCTTTATTTATTTTTTTCCCTGAGACGTCCTCCCACACATCACAGCGTTCAAGAACCGGAGCGTTCGATGAGCGACTGCAGCAGTCGATAATGTCGAGTCCAGGCCGCTGCAATCTAATCTCAAGAGGAGGAGAGAGACGAGTTTTCCTGCCTGTGCTGTTCCACGGGTTCAAGGCCCCGGGATTATCTGGAGGACAACGACACGCCACAAGGCTGTGTTTACGCCGAGACCTGATGCTAAAAATGAGATTTTAAAAGGATCACCCCCTGAAGGAGAATAGGGGCTCTATTCATTAAAGTGGGTCACCCCTTTATCGATGCTTTAACCACAGAGGGACTACTTCACACCCACGCCGTGTCCCATTCCATTCACAGCAAGCCTCCGCCAGGCATTCCCTCCGAAACAGTTCCATTCCTGTTTAAACTGAACACCTGCACCGAGATGATTTCATCGGGAAAAAGAGAAAAAAAATTTCAATATTTATCAAAACAAAAAGAGTCAGCACTTCCTGTTCCCATGTGGGAATTTACAGCTAAAATAAATCACGATCATCCTCAAAAGCATGAAAGTTTCAGGCATAAGTTTTTGTTTCCATAAAAAAAAAGTTTTGTAGCTTTTTCCTGATCAATGCTAACAAACACCGAACACATCTGTGTGATATTAGCAGTGTGGAACCACATATTGATTGTCCACAGATGTTAGATCTCCACACCGGAAACAGAAGACGGTGAAAGTTCCCCCGGGGTTAGTTCGATCTGTGGAACCTTAATTCTGAACAGTAGGGCTTGTTTTTACCCCCGAGAGGAGGCATTTCAGAAACAACACGCCGTAATGAGATGCGAGGGTGCAGTCGAGAGGGGGGAACAAGAGGGGAGAAGGAGGTTAAATTTAGACTATGATCTGGAGAGCTGGAGGTCTAATAGCTCCGTGTGGTCGGACGGTTTGGCCACAGAGCCCAGCAGATCGACGGGAGTGGAAACCATCATAAAAATTCCCTGAAACACTGACGGAATCAAAAGAACCTCATGTGTGTGAATGTTTAAGGACAGTCTGGATGGGCTTTGGTGTCTCTGTGGACTTTGGTGTCAGGAGGAGGCGTGGTTCGGGTGGAACTACCTCTTTCAGGTGGTCGGCGCTGCCCCAGGAGGCCGACCGCTGAGGACTCTCCTGTTCCGCTCCCTCATCGATCCAAAGGCCCGGGGTCTGAAATCCAGACACACAAACTCAAAAAGCGCCTTCGACTGGAATCCACATTACATTCATCTGTTTGCACATTTAAAAACACAGTATTTATAACTATTAGCAGAAGCTACACTAATCTTTGCAGATGCATGCTTTATGTATGAATCTGAAATGTGGAATTACAGACAAAAGCATGAACAAAAAAGGTTTAGCTTTAAGCAAACAACTCCTGAAACGTTCTCGGATCGGGATACCGAACAGCAGATGCGGCACCTTGTTGTGAAGTCACTCAGGATGTGAGCATCAACTTTAAAAAAAAAAAACCTTAGTTTTAAAATATTTGGATAAGAATTTGAGAAAGACGTGGGAGACGGCGGTAATGAGCGCCGTGTGCTCGAAAGTTTAAAAAAAAATCTGGAATCAATGAAAACGAAGCAAAACAGTCACGAGATACCGTCCCTGCGGAAAGAGCTACGTTCAACAGGAAAAACAAAAGTCAGAGCCGACTTGATTGCTTCCATTAGTGAGAAGGGTTGAGATGAATACGTACGTGGCAGGAAATAAAAGTCAGGTTCTGTCTAAACAGACTCGCATGTTTAAAAAACTATACCATTCCCTCCATATAGAAAACGAGTACCTGCCGGGACCAGCAGCTGTTGTTTCAATCCCTCTACAGCACATGCGTCAAACTCAAGGCCCGGGGGCCAAATGTGGCCCACCACATCAAATAGGTCAAAAG
The DNA here is from genome assembly GCF_040054535.1 of Antennarius striatus. Taxonomy (NCBI): domain Eukaryota; kingdom Metazoa; phylum Chordata; class Actinopteri; order Lophiiformes; family Antennariidae; genus Antennarius; species Antennarius striatus. The sequence goes on along the minus strand of NC_090784.1, from coordinate 23,045,251 downwards.
TGTGCTTTGACCAAAAACTACTTTTCCCACTATGTAGTTGTTGTTGTTTGGGTTTTTTACAAAAACATTTTGAACAAAGTTAATGTCCTTACTTGTGTTTCATGTTATTTTTCTTATTTATTGGATAGTTTGATCCTTGATTGATGGATTATGTGGGTTAAATTAAAAAAGATTCATGTTAAAACAAACTTTTTTTTTCTGTGCAACTAATGTTTGTAACTTGAATAAGTAATAAATTCAGAGTTATTTAACATAAAAAAAGTTACATTTACATTACATTATTTTACATTTAGTTACATTTATAAGCTAAATCTGACCCTTTGAGGCCAGCCGTGATGCTGATGTGGCCCCTCGGTGAAAATGAGTTTGACACCCCTGCCCTAAATATACCCACGCCGTGAGTCAGCACAATACGGACGTCGTATTTGGAGGCTTAGAAAAACACCAGGTCAACCAGTTTACAGTGAAACGTGGTGCTGGTGCACCGGTGAGAAAACATCCAACACGAACACGAACCACCTCGCTGCACAGAGGCGGTTCTGTCTGACTCAACGCGTCTTTAAGAGCTCCACTGCACCAACAGGGAAACGGTTAAGTTATGTAAATACATGCAAACGCAGGCTGAGGATGTTTCGGGGGGGGTGGGTGTCTGAAACCGCATACTTCCCTCTGATTATGCGTATCAACACGGCCTCGGGGTCCTCAAACAAATCCTCAAAAAAGTCTTGACGCTTTTTACGGTCGGAGCGGCGGCGCGAAGCGTCTGAAATGTCACGCGTCTTCACGGTGACCCCACGCAAACACAAGCGCCTCTGTGGCGCACAAGCCTCGCCCTGTGATATGGAATATCACACTGGGAATAATGAGGAACACCCGTGAAGCCGTTCACGCTGGATCGCCGCTGCCGGCTTCCCCAGGAAAGGAGAGCCGTTAAATGGGAGCCTGTGTTCTCATAAAGAGGCCGCTGTGCCGGACAGCAGATGTGTAGCTAGCCTTTAGCATTAACATTTTGCGCATGGCCTATGGAACGGGGTCGAGTCTTTTGATGCCTCTGCCAGGCATTGAGGGGCTCCATGATGCAGTCTGATCTCGTCACGCTGGGCAAAGAGCGCTGGGATAGAGCGGCCTTTATGGAGCGCCGTGGATTTAGCCGTCGAGGAAAAATAAGTTCTCACAGATGTGCTGCGACGTCAGAAACAGACGCCGTGTAATCGATGCTCAAGGAAACTGGACGCGCCTTTATTTGGCGGTGCGGGATGTGTGGCGTTCGTCCAGAGCGTCGCTTTAACTATTTTTTACCAAATCAAACTCGAGATATGAGCTTCTCCACGTACGAGTTATTTCAGATACAAGTAGTCATATTTTTGTCTGACATACCAAAGAAATCTGAGATACGAATCATGCTTCAGGACACCACCGCTAGATGGATACAACATCAGTGAGACCGGATATCGTTCTCGTTGGTGGAGTAAAGATGTAGCTCGTGTGTTCTCCTGACTATTGCATTTCTTTTGATTTTTTATCATTGTTTATGTAACTTATATATAATTACACACAGGTAAAGTCTGCATGTCTATTGGTTGATAAAAAATATGGGTATTTTTTTCCCATAATTTAGGGAGTTTGGGGTTTTCTACAAGACTGGAACAGATTTAAACAATTTTAGTTATTTTGACTTGCGAGTTCAGTCACGGAGTGGCTTAAAGTCGTATCTCCAGGTTCGACTGTATGACTAATTTTTGCATTTCCATGGCAGAAGCTCGTGCCTCATAACAAACCATAAAGTCTGCATTCGAAGGACATTTTAACAGTAAATTTAACTAAACATTTTTCGACTACCGACATCCAGGACTGCCGCAGTGATACAAAATGCATCTTTTCAGTTTTCTTTCGTACAACTTTAATACTTACTTCCAACCTACTACAAAACTGAAAGAGCGTATCTCATTCAAATACGTTCAAACTGTGTGGACAGGTATCCCGTGTCCTCATGGCTCCTGCTTTCATGAGCTTTGAATCTATTTATTGAATGTCTTTGAATATGTGTGCAGCACACAGAAAAGGAAATAGTTCCAATACTTACACAAAAATCAACTTGTGGGTTCAGAGACAAACTGTATATACTGTATTCATCCTTTAAAATAAGATCATTATCTGACAGATGTATAACGTAGATATTAATTTGCAAATACACACTTAACACTCCCTTAGAAAAAAATAAAATACCTCTACACTGCTTCTCGGGTTCACACGAACAACCGTCTTGCTTTGTGGATGTCGCACCAGGTGTTTTGTGTGATAATGCACCGCCTTGAAGATAAAACTGTTAGCGTAGCCTGCAGCTCGCTTCCCATTACGACTCACGCCCAAAGGGTTACAAGCAGGCAACATCCTCAAGAATCCTGCTCCGTTCCAAAGCAGGAAATAATGAGTGGGCTTCAATAGAGACGCACTGGAATTCCTACTGGTTTGTTTAGATTGCATGCTGGGACGTGCGCTGCTATCATTTTGTTGGATGTAGAGATAAGAACAACACGCCATCTGATCTGATGAGCTGACTCGGTGCAGCTCTTGTCACATGTACGTTGGCTAGCAAATAAAAGGTAAAATAATCATTTTGTGCCATTTCTGTTCAAATTCTCACCTGAAACTAAACTTTACATCAAAATAATCAGATTAAATGTGCGTCTAGCTAAAGATCTTCCGATATCAAACCCAGCAGCACATTTTAGGTCCTTAAAGCAGCTTCACAATGAAGTGAAAAGAGTTCCGTCCTGTTTAGCAGATGATAATTGTGCGTGCACGTCGACAGCCGGGGGGAGCGACGTATGAGGAGACACGTGAGGCGTTTGAGAAGTCTGTCTTTGTCATCGCCAGATCTTTGGTGTTTCAGGTCCCTAATCTTCATACAGACACTCTCTGTTCTGGGACCACAGGGCCTATCCCGGAACAGCGATTAGCATATGTATGGGCCCTCTCCAGTCTCCACTCCCACACAAAGGGAAGGCAGGCAGAGCAGCCATGAGGGCCAGGTGGTAAGCAGTGGGATTTCTCCTCGCCTGCGCCACAGCCTGAGGGACAGGTGCAAGCGCCGTCACCTCCATGCAAGGCGAGTTTGCCGCTCAAAGGAGGCTGGGACTTCTTTGTCCGCTGCTTTCTTGCTGTTGTTGCCGTACAAAAAAGAGAGAGCGGGGTAAGGCATAAGTTGTTAACAGGAAGTGGTCTACGATTATCCTCAAGGGAAAGGGGGGGGGTATTTGGGGGAGGGTTATCGCTCGAGAACTGCCAAGAGTGTCACGTCTCCCACATTATTACAGCGCAGACATGAGTTTTCAATCTCAAATTTCCACAACTTGAAAATCTATTAATTTCCAATCAGGACTTTGGCGATAAAGCGCAAGTTGAAGCTCAGGCTGAGACCACCAGGGGCCTCGAATCAGGAGAAGCAAAAGCAAAGAGCTCAAGGGGCACATGTGCCCAGATGTTTTAATGCAATAACACTTTTCCTGACACGATCATTTCCAAACTGATTTTCCGTAGTCGTTCGGTCTTTCCAGGGGAACCCTGTCATTAGAGGTGCTTACTCGGAGCTTCCTCACAAATAGGTGAAAGGCAAACGAGGGTTAAAAGGATGAAGCCGATGCAAATGAGGCCCAGCAGTCCTCATTCAGACACATGACTGATTCCCCCTTTGCCTTACGCAAGCAAAGGGGGACCAGTCCATGTCATCATCATCCATAGTCAATATTCTTACTTAACATTCAACCAGAAACACCGGCCAAAAACAACAAGCTGCATTCAGGCATGAGAGGGGCACCTATCTAGGAATAACAGGATTCAGACCCGATGAGAAACTGTCTATTAAAAGTTATAAAACATTAAAAAGTAGAGGATTTTTACAGTCAAGTCTACGAGGTCCGTGTTGGCAGCAGAGCCCATCTCCAGATGACTTTACAAAATCTTTGGCCACAGCCGCTAGACTTTGTCTCCTCGACCAGCCGCTACCAACACAGCCAACAATTACTGGGAATCCCAACAACCGCCATTTCCTCGGAGAAGGTTTGAAAGTCTGAGTAGAATTTCTCTTTTTACCAGACACTCTGGCTCAAGTGTCGGCCATATGGCATTAAAGTAATACCAGAGTATTTTATGGGATTTTTGCTTTTGTCAAACTTAAATGTAAAACAATACGGCCTGAAACGCGTCCAACTCCTGATTATTAAATACATTACAACCTGGCCTTTTCTGAACAGGGAGCTTTTCATCATATATCCCCATCTGAATATAACTGATTGAGCCAAAAACGACTCGACCCCCATTACTTGGCAGCGTCCTCCCCCTGTGAAACGACTGATTACTGGCCCATCTGATGAGCGCACGTTCAGCACTTTTCAGAATATTAAACTTTAAGATAATTTCTATAAAGCTGAACATGTTACATTCTGATGCAGTCGCCGTAGACAGTTTCCAACGACGACTATCTAACTGGTCACACGCCACAATAGCAGATCAACACACGAACAATCTAAAACTGCAAAGTACCAAGTAACTAAAGTAATCTAAAAGCTAAAGCTAACACAAACAGTAGGTCAGACCAATTTTCTTGTGGATTCTGGGTAGAATTTGAATGATTTTGGTGACAATGGTTCTGTTTTGTTCACATATTCAATGACACTTGCTTTTCAAATTCACCAAGGCAGAAGCAGCAGTGGTTTGTGGGTAAAGCAGCATTCACAAACATTCACCGCAACAAAATGAGAAAATAAAGTGAAAATAAACACTGGGCTGAGCCTCAAGGTTTCATGTCGGGTAAAACAGTTTTAAAAACTCTAAAACGTTAAAACAGAATAGAGGGGAAACCCCCCCAATCCCCGAGTTATCTCACCTGTGTAGCTTTGTCTTTCATACAGGAAGGGTAGGGTCCATGGGCGTCGCGGGGCCACTGGCCTGTGAGGTAGGGGCCAGTGATGGCATCCAGGGACGAAGTCCGCCGCATGGCACTGTAATTCCGAACCTGTAATTTGGATCTTTCTGTTGTAAGAGGAGAATAAAGAACAAAGAATAAGACGGGGAACAAAGGTTGGTAGACACCCAACAGCCAGTGATACATCTCTCACTGGAAATGTTTTGTCATAAACTGGGGGGTATATTTTGACAAAGTTCAATAACTAGAAGTATTTGTCTCCTGGATCAACGGTTTGTTGTCGAGTTTCATTTACATATCGCCAAATAGCAGCGCTTAGCGTTGGTGCTCCGCCAACCCAAACCGCCTCACTCGCTGCACCTTGGAACGACAACAAATCCTTCAACGTACACCTGGAATCTGTTGCTGTATCAGCATAAAGGGGAATAGTGGTGGTGGGGGGCGACTGTAGATACACAACAAGCAAACAAATACACCTCAATCGAGTTAATTACATGGAGAAAAACAAAAGTTAGAAACGTAATCTCTTGTTTTCAAAGAGGAAATTTCATCAGTGTGAGCGCAGGCCCGAGCCTGAAGCGAATGGAGGATCTGATGTTATGAGAGCAGTCTGCTGTGAGCCAGGACAGTTATGCACACACCACCCACATAAGAACTCATAAACAACCACAACACAATGCACATCAATGCTGCCTGCACACACTCCGCATTCCTGCAGCGACATGCAGTTAAAAAACAGAAAAACAAGAAGGAAAAACAACGACGGCGTTAGAACCGGAGTCGACATGACTGATCTCATTTCGATTTCTTTCTTTTCTCATTTCTCGATGACATTTTAAAGTCGTTATTGCTTCTTCGCTTTGGAAGCGTGGCGATGGGGGAAGATGTGCACATTTAAGCCATTCCTCGTCCGAGTCTGTCGAGGTTTTTCCAGCGTGAACACACCGGCTAACACGCAGACTAAACTATCTCCATGAGGCTCCCCTCTCCTGACAGCCACACAGCCGCTCATTGTTGTTCTTTGAGTGTAGAATACACAGGCCTACCCACCCAAAGGTATTGCCTAAGTAAGCTCACTGGGCTACAGTAAAATTCCCTGAAGCATTTTAGACAAAGGAAGCACACTAAGTTTCCATCAATATTGATATAGGCCAAGCCAGCGCTCTCAGAACTGGTACTGAGGTTATTTTCCATTGTCTCCACACTTGCCAGACTAGAATAAACGTCTGATTAGAAAAAGAAACGCAGTGAAAGAAGCCAAAACGTCAGAGGAGTTCCTTCTGCTGATTTTATGCGAAGCCTTAGCAGAGTACGTAACGTTTGAAGGAGCCTTCTCCGTTTTTTATTTAGTGCATTCCTTCAAAACCTTTTGAGAAAGTCTCTATTTCCAGGAATAAACGGGTGGTTTATTAACCGTAGAGCACACACGAATGTGAAAACAAACATGTCGTCCAAATCAGTAAACCACAGCAGCGTGGTTTCCTGTAGGTTTTCGTAAGGCTGCTTTCGCCGGTTGAGAGGAGAATCGCTATCATTTCTCGTCGTCTTGTGAACTCCGTCGGAACACAAAATCATATTTATTATGTCAGGAAGGCTGAAACAGATGGAAGCCTGGAAGGATTTACGAATCAATTTAATATAAATATCCTGCAGATGTTTAATTCAGACCAACTTTATTGTGACTGCTCAGACTTTCATGTAATATGAATGATATTAATCTTTTTTTAAAGCCGAGTCTCAGCAGCTGTCTCTCAGGGAGATAGGAAACGGTTTGTTAGCATTACTAGCGTTGCTAACTGAGTCCAGCAGGTACCTCCCACTGCATGCTAATGCTAATCTGAGCGCATATCAATAGATAACAGTGCTGATGATTCCAACTTCCATGACTGTGATGAAAAGCAAGAGACAAAGATTTAATCAGTTAGGAGGAGCCATGAAAACCCACTGAACCCACTCCTGTTCTCTGAGCGTCTCCTGGATCATCAAAAACTGTGACATTAACCCAAAAACAAACAATGTTTTAATGGATATTTGTATTTAAAACCATCAAACTTCAATCTGACCCAAGTGGCAGGACCTGAAAGGAGCAGTTAATGCTCACTAAAGCCATTCCACAAAGAAGAGCAGGCCGTAACACTCCAGCTTGGCGACGTCAGGAGTTTTTGGACAAAGATGAAATCTCAACTTCTTAAATCCAGTCATCGTAACTCAGGCTTCCTTGATGTTAGCTTGACAAAAAAAAATTTTAAAAAATGATGAAATCAAGAAGTGGCTATAACAACTTTTTTCCACAGGACTGTACAGGAAACAGAACCCGGGAGAGAGATGACTGATTTGGACGACGTGCCGGTTTTCACATTTGGTCCCACTCTGCAGTTTGAATGGGTGACAATGAGGCCAATGGAGAATAGCTGACGGCGGAACGAGACCTTCATTGTTTGGAGAGCCTGTTTGATGTAATGCTAGTCAACCTTAAAAGGTGACGACGTGGAATATAATAGTCTGTCTGTTGGGCACTTCGAGGAGACAAATTAGAAAACCCTCTGCTTCTGAACCGTGTCACAGCGATGCTTATGCATTTTCTGCCTGCTAGTGGGAACCACCCCCCCCCCCACTGACACAATCACAGTCAACCTCTGGTGTGTGTTTGGGAAGTGAGGCCACCATCTCCATCACCACCGACACGGGACGCTGGCCTGGGTGAGAGGTTGTCTCTTTCAGAGCACTGCGGTATGTGTGGCATGCCACTGGGGTGGGAAACCAACACCAACCTCCAGCCAAACACAGCAGGAACTAGTCATGCCCGGTGAGACGGCCTACTCGCTTGTTGTGGAAGAGACTCCTGCTTCCTGCCTTCGCACGGTACGCTGGTCAAGGTTGGAGGTCATCACATTCAAAGAACTGAGGAATGTGAAGCACGTCACAAACATCAAATATTGGACACGCGGCTACACAACAGCGGTGGTAACGCGCTCAGACGAGACTGCCCCGCCTCCGTCCGAACGGAAGAGGAGGATGCAGCTGTGAAGGATGAATAATGAACACACCTGATTTAATTTGATCAAGTTCAGACAAATTGTGGTGGAAAAATACCAGGAGCTTTTCTTGTGAACTGATCCGGCTAGGGTTAAAACAACTAGAATTTCTTTTTGTCTCCTGAAATAGGAAGCTGCATTCAGAGAACCACGTCAAAACCTTCACCACATACTGTGTGGTACATTTTCTCCATAAAATATAGGTTATTATATATAAATATGTAAAAAGCAGCTGAGCAAAAATGCAGCTCTGGCCTATGAAAGCCCCATTTTCGATATTTGGCAGGCGAGGCTGTCACATAAATAAGATTTAGAGGGATTAAAGTCTGGCTGAACTTTTACGCCTTACTTCAATTTGTCTCCAGATCACTTCCAAGGAGAAACTGAGCACGACATACAACAACAAGACATTTTTCTCGGTGCACCACGTGTAAGGAAACACGGTGAGGCTTTTTGGCATGTGTTCTGAATAAACCGAGCGTGAATGGAATCGAGGCTAGAAGACACGACACCTTGACCATTCAGCTTCGACCGGGACTGACGTGGCCCCATTTACAACTGGGATCGGGACCAATTCCCTCCTCCCTCTATCTCCTGTCAAAAGTCCATAGGAAATAAGAGTCAACAGTGTGTTCTCTAATGGTTTAGGTGTGCTGAATAGTTAATGAATTAACCTTCTGCAAATGAGGTGCCAATCATCCAGACTTACAGGATACACCCTTAATATTAACCCATTTCTGCGCAGTAGAACTATCCTGAACTAATGTGGCAAAAAAATAAAGTAATCTTTAATGCGCATGTGCTCATTCCTGTGGGGGGGGGACGTTCCAACTTTGCTGTTTTTACCTCTGGAGACTGGAGAGTCCGGGGGGCAGGAGGACTCCTTGTTTTCGGGGGACAGTCTCTGCTTAGCATTCGCACTTCCTGAAGTGAGCGTCGGGCTGGAGGACGAGGGGGGGCTGGAGCCTCGGCTGTTGTTGTTCGTGGCCCCCCCGGGGAGGCTCTGCTGCGCCCGCGTCGGGCTGCTCTGCCCCCCGCGCAGGAGCTGGTAGGGCACGGTGGCGCGGATGGGGTGCAGGCGGCAGCTGTTGTTGAAGGAGCCCGGGGAGCCCGCGTTGCTGCGCCTCACCCGCGGCTGCTGAAGCGAGTTTCCGGGGGCTGACATCCTCCAGGAACTGGTGGTTGGTTCTTCTGGTGGTGAGAAAGACGTCGTGTCCACGCGTGTCGCTCCTCTACGCAGGCTGCTTGGGCTGGGGGGGGCGGAAGATAAACATTAGCATGTTAGCTCAAATGTTAGCTTACTTTTTTTAACAAAAAAGTCGACTTTTGCTTTCGAATTAAAAATCTTAACCCCCATAATTTGGTGTAAACTCACCTGTAAACTACTAACACATGCCTGATTAACGTGTTCGTGGAGCTAAAGTAACTTTAACACTAGTTTCGGGGACTTGGTGGAAGGTTTTGCGGCTCCTCTCCTGCTATCGGTCCTCCTTCCCCATCACGTCCATTCTAAGTGACAGTTGTTTCAACAACACTGGAGCTTGATGCGTGTGGGCGGGACATACGGCTCATTTCCGGGCGTCTGATTGGATAGCGCGGGTCACATACTGACGACGCTGATTGGTGGATACCTCTCTATCTCGTACTTTCGTCCAATCAGAGCGGAAATGTGAGTAAGGGTGGAAAAACAAGAAGTTAAGACAAAATACTTAATAAAGCCCTCGATGTGTTTTATTTGAGAAATATATATTTATATTTTTCTAATCAAATAAAGCGCAGTAGCGCTGGAGTTTTGGATGTTTCGTCACGTAATTCCCGTCAGCAGATGTTTGCTCAGTCGTGACGAAATTGTAGATATTCCATATCCTGGCTGACCAATTTAGCACAATTTGACTTAGATAAAAACGTCATTCTATATTTATTTCAGCTTTGCATGTAGTTTAGACTCACAATTTAAACTAAATATAAATTCTATGTATAGTGTAGATGCTGTTTTTTTTCCCCCCACATAGCTGCATAGTTATAAACCCAGATATAAACTGCTCTTCTGTCAATTTAAATCCAAATTTCTAAAGTAACTTCTATGAGTCATTCACAGAATTAAAGTTCATTAATTAAAGTTTATTATTAAAACTCTAAATTAGCCAGTGATGGTGAAACTGTCATCTGCAATCCTTGAGGTCAAAAAAGGCCTTTACATCCAAAAAAAGAGGTGAATCTTTGGTTTGGAGGAACAAAATATGATTTTCCCTTGTGTCTATCTTTTCTTTTGCTTCTGTGGGAGTTCCCATGGGAGTGTGTGTGTGACTCAATGTTTTCAAGCAAAGATAAAGAACACACACGACTGAAAAACCCACGCCATCTGCGTGTGTGAAAGCATATTAAAAAAAAATAAACCATGTAAATGCATGGAAAACACTCCATTCAACAGCAGCTCTAATTTGTCAGTCGGAATTTATTTAAAAGGCAAACACACACACACACACACACACACACAGAAAAAAAAAACACTGAAAGGACGAAATTCCAGCAACCCTGTTCTTGGGGGACGCTACACGGCTCACCAATTTGTCAGCTCCACTCCAAAACGCTTCACAAAAGGGCATGCGGGCCTATAAAACCTCCCACACCAGGATACAGTAGCTCCAGCCCCCCCCCAAACACACACACACACACACACACACACACACACACACACACACACACACACACAGTTCCTCCTCTTCCATGACTAAGTGATTCAACCAGCTCGGGTGCGGGCTTCTCTCGCTTACAATCTAGTGATGGAGAAAACAGAAACCCGTTTACAATGCAGCTTACACCCGGTGCCCCCCCACACAGACACACACACACACACACACACACACACACACACACACACACACACACACATATGGCGCCCGGGCTCAGATTTATGTGCGGGACGCATAGTTTTGGGTGCAATTTGGGCACAGAAGAGAGAGAGAATAGAGGGCAAGTCTGTGTATATTTGAGGGTTGGGGGGTGAGGGGTTGGGGTGGTGGTGGTGGGGGGGCACAGGGCTAAGGCTGTCTGTTCTCTCACCCTCCCTTTGAGTCAATAGTGTTCCGGCAGCTGAGCTCCTTTATGGGGGGAACAATCTGGAGGGTCTTGTCAGGGAGCCGAGCAGCTGCTGTTTTCTGGCGAGTCTCTTTCAGCGACCACAGGCCTGGAGTGGGCCCCCCCACACCAACCCCCCCACCTACCGCCACCCCTTACCTCCCCTAATTCCTCATTCTCAACACCCCCCCCCACACACACACACACACACACACACACTGGGAGCCCTCCCACACAATCCCAGACGATGAAGAGCGCGAGGGAGTGTGGTGACGGTGGTACCCGTCGCCCCGGGTTACCGTCCTTCACCCTGAACAATGCTTTCATGAGGTATGTGAGGAAAGTTTCCTCAGAACGAACGCAGGTGTTAAATAGTGTATTAAAACAAAACGCTGTGGTCATGTGACGCCAGTGGACGTTTGATTTCCTTCCTGTCGTTGTTTCTTTAGTGATGTCAGTCACAAGCCCCGCCCCCCTTCATTGATCAACTCTAGCAGCAGCTCCAAAGTCAAACTCGGGCGGTTGCCTTCATCCCTTTTTGAACCTGCGCCTGTCGTCGGTGGTCGGCTTCGGTTCCCGACGTCCCGCCCCCGTTAGCTGCTGTCTGACGGCACCAGGTTCCCCGTGGTGTCCAGCTGCATGCATTTACAGGTGCAGGCCGACACCGGGCACTCCGTGTGGTCTCTGCAACGACCGTGTCAAGAAAACACAACCAATGAAATGTCAGAATGACCCATTTTCAGGATTCTGTGGTAGTAATTAAACATATTTCCTGCAAAAACAACATCCGACTAGGATTTTAAGAACTGTTTTTGGAAAGGCTAGCAGCAGATCCGCGCATCAGGTTTCGATTCTGCTTCACATTTGTTTTAGTCACCTGG